>NW_023597054.1:23853146-23948146 GCF_011947565.3 Pollicipes pollicipes
TTTTTTATGTGGTTGGCATGAATAAATCATTCTCTGATGTCTCACACAGCATAATTAGGCATGTATTCTGGGGCTCTGTCAGTCGATGCAATACGTTTTCGGGATCGTTGCAAATTTACGAGTCTCATGCAAACAGACGAGCAAACGAGCAATACGTCTTCGGAGTTGGTCTCGCCTGTATGATTACGTTAACTCGCCCATTTCCTTCGCTCACTCATTATGAATAAGCACTGTTGGCTGGAGATCGGGGGAGAGCTTTGCTCGGGACCCACTTGTGAGGGAGTAGCCAGCCAAAAGCCAAGGAATAACTCCCAAAGCCACGGCGTGATTGCGCCACCGGAAGGAGAATATGGGAGATATTAAAGATGCGGTGTTTGGAACATATAGTGGCCGAAATCCCAGGAGTTTTTCGACCTCATGACCCTTCTTGACGATTTTCACTCTGCCTTCCAAAAAAATTGTGAAATCGTCACCCATGCCATCAATGTGCGGTTACTTGTTTTGAAACTTTCCATACGTGTGTTTGTAGCTGAAGCGTGCAACTACTGGAATCTCATCACCAGCTCATTTGCATTGTCAAAAGCTTTTATTGCTTTGACCCGATCATCCTTGAGGGAGGGGCGGGAAGTCAGAACTGGCGCTTATGAAGGCTGTCACTTTGTAGAGAAATGTATTCCGTTCAGGGGGCCACTTCCTTTTCTCTCCGAAGGAAGGAGTCCACTGGTAGCCAAAGAACCCTCCCAAATCATTGGCTGGCACCGGCCGCTGCGTCCACAGTGCCGGCTGAGCCTGTCCAGTCATGCGAGCGTGCCATCGTATGTGCACCAGGCCTCGATGGAGCTCAGGTTAGAGCTAAGCTGAGGCGCTGGGTCGGACAGCCGGCTTCTCAAGACTTCCGGAGCTAGCGGGCGTTCACCGCCGCCGAGGAGTCGACGGTCGTGCTCCGCCGGACGCCTGTCAGACACCGCGGCCGGGAGCTGAGTGCCATCCCGCCAGACACTCAGCCAGACACTCAGCCGGACGCCTGCCAGCCCTGCCGCCGAGAGCTGGGTGTCATCCCGTCAGACACTCAGCCAGACGCCTGCCAGCCCTGCCCACCGAGAGCTGGGTGTCATCCCGTCAGACACTCAGCCAGACAACCGCCAAACCCCTGCCGCCGGGAGCTGGGTGTCATCCCGTCAGACACTCAGCCAGACACCTGCCAGCCCCTGCCGCCGGGAGCTGGGTGTCATCCCGTCAGACACTCAGCCAGACGTCTGCCAGCCCCCTGCCACCGGGAGCTGGGTGTCATCCCGTGAGACCACTCCGTCAGACGCCTGCCAGCCCTGCCGCCGAGAAGTTGGGGTGTCATCCCGTCAGACACTCAGCCAGACACCTGCCAGCCCTGCCGCCGGGAGCTGAGTGCCATCCCGTCAGACACTCCGCCAGACAACCGCCAAACCCCTGCCGCCGGGAGCTGAGTGTCATCCCATCAGCCACTCCGCCGCACAACCGCCAAACCCCTGCCGCCGGGAGCTGGGTGTCATCCCGTCAGACACTCAGCCAGACAACAGCCAAACCCCTGCCGCCGGGAGCTGGGTGTCATCCCGTCAGCCACTCAGCCAGACACCCGTCAGCCCCTGCCGCCGGGAGCTGGGTGTCATCCCGTCGGATAGCCAGCCAGACACCTGTCAGCCCCTGTCAGCCCCTGCCGCCGGGAGCTGGGTGTCATTCCATCAGACACTCGATGGTTCCATCTTGGGGCAGGTGCGGGATAAAGCCAACTGGATAATTTTTAATAATTGGGCGCGGTGAGCTGCCACGGCATCGCGCCAGCAACCGGCGCTGACATCTGAATGGCTAGTGACATTAAACAACGGGATCAATAATTGACGAGCACCCACGTGTGCACTCTGTCAATACACTGGTCTCTGACCTGGCCCGGCCGTCTTCATCGAAGCATGTTTCGTCACCACGCGCTCTTCCCGCGCGGGCGACCTTGCGCGCGGCCCGCCCGGCGCGCCGCCTTTCCATGCGTAGAGCGGCGCGTACGAAGCCAGGGCCGGCGGGACCGAAGCCGTAGCCGGTGGCATGGCGCCTGGAACGGGCGCCGGCCGCGTGACGCGCCGGCGCGCGCGGGCGGCGCACCGCCAGGTGAGCGGGAGGCGGCAGCCGGCGGCGCAGTACGCCAGGTGGACCGGCCGGTGGACCGCCGCCATAGCGCCCAGCCGCCGCGCACCCGCCTGGAGCCGTTGTGTGGGGGCCGCAGAGCGCGCGGACACGCCCAGGTGGTCGCGTGTGGGCTGACTGACTGGACTCGGCCATGCCGTCGTCCAACCCCAGCAAGAGCGAGCGCAAGCACGCGCGCAAGAAGCGCAAGCTGGAGGAGCGCCCAGAACTCGTACAGCCAGATCACAGACTGGAACATGGACCTGCCGACGCGCTCAGCTGAAGACACGCCGCCCAAGTCCAGGATCACCAACAGGTACACCGGTGCCGGGGCAGACAGGTGCTTGGCTGGCCGCCGTCCGGCGGCGGCAGCGGTCGCGCCAGCGAACGGTGCCTTGCCTGGTGTGACTAGCGACGTTTGGGAAAATGGGACCCGGCCGGGAGTGGCTGGCGTTTGGGAAAGTGCGGACCGGACGGGAGTGCCCAGTTTGCGTGTACATAGACCCGCAGTACAAGACGCGGGGTCCTGCTTACAGCTGTCTCCCGTTCCCGACCGCCCAGGCGAGCTTCCCAAAGCATGGGGACAAAGTAACGCTCGGAGACCCAGATTTTTACTATTCGCTGCCGGTTCAACGCTGTGACTACCTATATATATATATATATATATATATATATATATATATATATATATATATATATATATATATATAGGTACGGTCATCGCGCCACCATCAGCCCGCATGCGAGGGTGCAGGTCTGTAGCCGACAAAGGTTGGTTTCCTGTAGTCGGTACCGATTTGCAATGCAATTAATGGCGACAAACACTTCCTTGGTGCACGTCATCACCGGCATGCGGTGAGGGGATCCCCAGCATCCCTTCAGCTCGGCACCGCCGGCGATGGTTCGGCGCCGCGGCACCAAAACCTGGCAGGCGGCTACTGGCCGCCTCGGCTCGGACGTCGGGGGTCAAGTGGACAGCGATGACGCGGCCACACTTCCGCTGGGCGCGCGGGGCAGATCCCGCACCTACGGTGACACTGCCTGGTTAGGGTACTGGCTATGCACTTCAGGTGGGATTACGGTATCAGTCTGCGGCGATGCTCCCTAAGCCCCCGAGCAGACGTACCCGCACACAAGTCCGCGGACGCACCAGGAGTCGGCTACCCGTTGGAGGAAATGGCATAGCACGTCCTGTCACACACATTTGGTTTCTGCATTACAGGGGAGCGTAAATTTTGTAAAGATATTATTGTGCACGTGGGTGTTGAATCGAGTGAAACGATCAAAGATCATTACAGGCTTCACCACTTGGGAGAACCTCCGGTGTCCCCGCATCAGTACAAAGCTGCTGCGTTTCATTAATCGGTTTATTTCGAGTTGGGTGACAGCACTGCCACGGAAGTGTACTGTAAACCGGTTATTGGTAACTACTTCGTCATTTGCGTACTGGCTACTTGGTTAATGGCATGGTAACCGTTGCTGAGGACCAGTGTTTGCACTGAGAAATCGTGATGTGGCTAAGCTTGGGAGAGCCGAATGAGCACATTCCCACGGTAAAATGTCAGAATTGCGCCAGTTTTCAGTGGAGTTGGGAGGCCGCTGCCACCTCTGCCTTACCTTCCGCATCCCCCAATCGTCCTGACGGGCGACAAGGTACGCTTCATGCAACCACTCTGAGCACACATCGCACCCGTCCGCCATTTCAACAGGCGTTGCGTTACAAAGCGTATTGTTTGTTTAGCACAGCTTGTTTGCGACGATGCCAATCGTCAAGGACATGTACAATCTTGAGTGCCGGCTGGCAGAAGTAACGCTGTGACGTCATCAGCACGGAGCAGGGTTGACCGTCGCTGGCAGCGCCACGTCAGTAGACCTTAGCGGGGTCGGCTGTCACTGGCAGCACTGCGACGTCACCAGACCTGAGTAGGGTCGACCGTCGCTGACAGCGTTATGACGTCAGCAGACCTGGGCGGGGTCAGCTGTCGCTGGCAGCGCTGCGACGCCAGCAGACCTGGGCAGGGTCGGCGGCGGCCGTGTCGTCCTGTGCGCACGCTGAGGCCGTCTCGGACGGGGTGTACCGTGACGGGGTGTTCAGGCCGCGCTGCTGCACACGGATGGTCGTGGGACGAACACCGCATGGGCGGCCTCGCGAGCGCCGCACAGACGCACGGAGTAAGCTCCACTCACCACGTGGGTGTAGGAGCAGTGGAGGAGGGGGCAAGGAGACAAAGGCACCCCACTTTTTAAGGTGGGTGGGCCAGCCATGTTAGCTGCCCCGTACTTTTCACGCTTGTTCAGAATCGATCCGTGTTCAACTTTTGTGCTACTTAGAGCATGCATGTTGATATACGCATCCCATCGGGCATCTTTCTCGATGCGCATCGGGCAGCATTACTTCATCCTGCACATGGCAATATTACATCGTTCCATGTGCAGCGGCCGGATGAAGAAATTTTAAGACAAACTCCAGCACACTCTATAACCCAAAGCTACGCTCTGTCTGTCTATAGCCTTTGTTCTTCTGCCTGTCCGCTGAAGGTGCCATGTTTCATAGTGTCTTTGGGATAAGCTCGTTTTGTGCAAGATGGATATGTCGTAGGCGTTTGGTGTGGTCCGGCATACCTGGCGAATGCTGGGCGTTTCACAGGATGCCTGCGAACGCTTCAAACGTTGGCCGTGTGATCCCCTTCCGTTTAAAGTGCACGACTCATTCAAAGTCCGAGCAGCCACTGGTAGCCACTGGTATCCACCGGGCTAACGACCGCCATCGGAATGTCGTGAGTTTTCGGCAGGCATTTCGTGACTCGTTCAAGTTCTCGTTTCAGGGGCGAGTGTTTTCATCAGGCGGGCGTTCAGAGCAGGGGCAAAACAGTGCAAAATCATGAGCGTCAAATGCCGCGCTGCGTTCGTCTGCACGTCTTGACTCCGCACCCCGTGTCAACCAGTAGACAGACAAACGGCAAAGTTTGTTCGCCGCACGCTAACAGGGTTTCGAAGAAGCTTGTTGCCCTTCCATTTTTCAGCGGTGTTTGTGTTTAGCCACAAAAAAGAAACTAGTTTTTTGAAAGAACTTTCTTTTTTTCTTATTTTTGTTTGTTTTCATTTTCTCGCCTTTTCTTTTATGTCGTTCCTAACTGTTTCTAGATTTGAGGTTCAGGTTCGGGACTTCTGTTTCGCCCATTTCGACGATCCCACCTTTAGTGTCTCCTGCTTGGACCGGGCTATCCCGCCTCCGCTACGTCACCTGTTACTGTCAAACCAGCCGCCTTTGGCGACCCGCCTGCCCCGGCAGCGTGATATGATCGCCGTGTACGCGTGGAACCGGCCCCGAAATTGAGTCTGGCACTATGCAACAAATGGCCGATCGCAGCTTGGCACGGCTGAGAACCGTACGATCGGCTCTTGAGGAGGTTAGGACAATCAGAGTCCCATCGTATGAGACGGAAAGCTCAATGAGTAATGGTGGTCATTTATGAAACATCAGCTCCATCGTGAACTAGCGTAAAGACTGGTGATCACATAAATGCCCGCAGCCTCAAAGGCATTTGACTTTATCTATTCCGTCAGATGGCGGTGTGTTAATCTTACCGAAGGGTTATGTGAAACGGCTGACAGTAAATGAAACGCCTAATTTTCTCCTGAAATGCCGGGTTACGTCAAACGCTACGACGGATTTACGCAGCTTGTCCGGGAAAAATCTGGACTCTGCACCTTCGTCCCACACGCAAAAGGGGACCAATCAGGTGACGTTGGGTGAGGGGCGAGTGAACGCTCGGTGGAGTTGGACGAGGGGCGGGTGAATGCTCGGTGGAGTTGGGCGAGGGGCGAGTGAATGCTAGATGGAGTTGGACGAGGGACGAGTGAATGCTCGGTGGAGTTGGACGAGGGGCGAGCGAATGCTCGGTGGAGTTGGATGAGGGGCGAGTGAATGCTCGATGGAGTTGGATGAGGAGCGAGTGAATGCTCGGTGGAGTTGGACGAGGGGCGAGTGAATGCTCGGTGGACCAAACGTTCCTAAGCACTTAGTTCTTCGAGATTTTGTATAATGCTGTGGCGGGGCGGCGGGTAAGTAGCTCAGTGGCAAGTTCTACAGCTGGCGTCCCACCTATTTTAGACGCCAGTGAGAAATGCTGCCTGTCCACAAAGCATGCAGCCAAGACAGTCAGACGATCAGCCCTCTGTCAGTCGGGCGGGTGGCGGCTGCCTTAGACCGGCAGCAGCCGGGCTGGGGCGGTGGCCGCCGACGACCGGCCGGAGCTCCGGAGGAAAATATTCGAAAGAAGGACTTTTATTCTGTGACTGACCGTTTTGCAGGAAAGGCATCGTTGAAGGGATTTTAAAGAAACTTTGGAAGCGGTGTTGGTCATATATCAGTTTCAAAATTCTGGCCAGCCTGGGCCCAGGTCATAGTTCAGTTTGTTCACTATGTAGGCAGATGCCTCCTCGCCATAGGTTCAGTTTGTTCACTATATAGGTAGATGCCTCCTCGCCATAGGTCATAGTTCAGTTTGTTCACTATATAGGCAGATGCCTCCTCGCCATAGGTCATAGTTCAGTTTGTTCACTATATAGGCAGATGCCTCCTCGCCATAGGTTGGGAGCGCGGATCCCGAATTGAGCGAGAGAACTGAATTGCTATCACCAAATCCACTGGTAGGGCGCGCGGGACCCGAACTGAGTGGGAGAACTGAATTACTATCACCGAATTCATCGGTAGGGCGCGCGGGACCCGAACTGAGTGAGCTCCACGGGTAGAGAGCGCGGAACCGTAAGTGAGTGAGCTCCACGGGTAGGGAGCGCGAAACCGTAAGTGAGTGAGCTCCACGGGTAGAGAGCGCGGAACCGTAGTGAGTGAGCTCCACGTGGTAGAGAGCGCGGAACCGTAGTGAGTGAGCTCCACGGGTAGAGAGCGCGAAACCGTAAGTGAGTGAGCTCCACGGGTAGAGAGCGCGGAACCGTAAGTGAGTGAGCTCCACGGGTAGGGAGCGCGAAACCGTAAGTGAGTGAGCTCCACGGGTAGAGAGCGCGGAACCGTAAGTGAGTGAGCTCCACGGGTAGGGAGCGCGAAACCGTAAGTGAGTGAGCTCCACGGATAGGGAGCGCGGAACCGTAAGTGAGCGAGCTCATTGTTTGCGGAGCACGGGCGAACAGGGAGTGGGGCGGAATAATCCGTGCTCAAGGTTTGCTCGGAACAGGACCTTTGGGATTCCAAGCAGTCATGATGCCGGTGTCTGACCGGTTTTGGCAGGCTGACATTTTAAAATGTCAATGACATGCACACATGGCATAGATCTTGATAACCATCACCGAATATGATATCACTTCTTCGAATTGCGGGACGGTCTTAACTCTTGGAGCTCAATTAAAAACAACTGCCAGGGTTAAGATAGTGCCACTGTTCGTGTCAAGATGCTTCAGCGTTGCACGAGTTGTCCATGGATACGAGCATGTTTTTCAAGGAGAGATAATGAGGGATGTAGGCATTAAACGACCAATAGCATAAATCGATCGGGTAAACGGTTAGCTCGGCTTGAGTATGCGACTATATGTGCACGTTGTTGAGTTGCACTGTGTCGGACAGGAAACGTTAAAATGCTGACATTATTTTTTGTTTCAGGTGTGTGGTGAAGAGGAGCCATATCGTAATACTGGGAGTTCTCCTCATTCTATGCATTACCTCCATAGCGTTATCGTTGGGATTCGGTAAGTAGAAATATAAAGCATCGCCCTCCTCCGCACTAATCAGCATCCATCACTGGCTATCATGAATCCATCAATCACCAATCACAACTCATCAAAGACGTCTGCCCGGCTTTGTATTGCACTGCGCCGTTGATCGGATGTTTGTACATGAAGAGGCGTGAGCGTAGGTGAAGCTTTGCCTGGCCATAGCTCTCGGTCATCTAAATAACGCTGTAGACAGCCTCTCAGATCGCCGGAGCCAGAAAGCCGATGTGTTACGCAGACCGCGTCCAACGTCACACGTTGAACGCGACTCCGCTGAAGCCATACCCCTGAGCTGATCGCCGCGGCCTCCTCGCGCGGCGAGCGCTCCGCCTCAGCGTGCCTCGGTTCGCCCCAGGCCTGCCGAACATGAACCCGCTCGCGCAGAGCGCGCCGCCGCTGGAGAGGCGGCCGGCGCCGTCGGCAGCGCCGCTCAAACAGTTCCAGCACGCCGCCATCGTCGCCGACGCCGACGAGTGCGCCCAGATAGGACTGTGAGTGTCTCGTGGGAGGGCGCCAACACTGGGTGCCAGCGTACGGGAGCGGTGGGTTGAGATCGGAGTGTGACTGCCAGGGAAGTGCCGAGATGTTTCAGGGAAGTGTGTTGAGACCAGGGTGTGAGTGTGTCAGGGAAGTGCCGAGATGTTTCAGGGACGTGTGCCGAGATCGGCCCTTATGTGTTCCGTAGAATTAAACATGGCGTGATACACTTCTAGCAAGTAATAGTCAAAGTCTCCGTTTGGGTTTACATCATGTACACACCATATCATGATCTTGCGATCGGTCTATGCTATCTCTTGGTCTTGCGGTGTAATTTTCCACTGGCTGGCCATCTGGGAACATTTTATCGAGACTCTGTGATGTGTTTGGTCCACGAGAAGCGTGGTTGACCTCCTGCGAAGGGCCAGATGCGGACTGCACGGCTGCCGTCGCACTGCGAGTGACCTCTGACGTGCCCCCTCCCGCCGCCGCCTGGCAGGACGATGCTGCGCCGCAACGGCACGGCTGTGGACGCGGCCTGTGGCAGCCCTGGTCTGCATCGGCGTCATCAACGCCCAGTCGGCCGGCATCGGCGGCGGCCTGCTGATGACGCTATACGACCGGCCGTCGCGCGCCGCCGCCGCGCTGGTGGCGCGCGAGACGGCGCCGGCCGCCGCCACTCGCGACATGTTTGTCAAGGACCCGGGCCAGGCACAGCTGGGTAAGCCCAAGCCGTGGCCCGTGCTAGATCTTCGTCTTCTCTCATATTGCGTGCAGTCTGTGGTTGCGCGCCTTCTGCATGTATTCAAGACGTCTGTTGGTGTAGGGCGCCACGTATATTTCCATGGATGACCTTGGAGAGAAAGCTGTACCAAGTAAAGACACATACTTTGCCAGATGTGCGTGAGATGGCCGTGTCTATATTAGTCCTGTGTCATGTATGGGGTGACCTTTTCTGTCGTTTCTCTGTCTCTCCTGACCCTGCCTGAGGTGCTCTGCCTGTCCTGACCCTGCCTGAAGTGCTCTGTCTGTCCTGACCCTGACTGAGGTGCTCTGCCTGTCCTGACCCTGCCTGAAGTGCTCCGTCTGTCCTGGCCCTGCCTGCCTGCCTGAGGTGCTCTGCCTGTCCTGACCTCTCTTGAGGTGCTCTAACTGTCCTGACCCTGTCTGAGGTGCTCTGTCTGTCCTGACCCTTTTGTGCGCGTGTGCTGGTCTTCTCAGGCTGGAGAGCCGCTGGCGTGCCGGGAGAGGTAGGCTGGCTACTGGGCGGCCCACCAGAAGCACGGCAAGATCGCCTGGAAGGAGCTGTTTCAGCCCAGCATCGAGCTGTGTCGGACTGGCTACAGAATCAACGAACATCAGAACAATCACCTTCAGAAGAAGAAAGCTGATCTGTATAAGGATAAGTACTTCAGGTAGGCACGCCGGGACGATGAACGAGGGCTGCGAGAACTGGCTGATGGGAGGGATAAGTCAGGTACATATTTCCATCGCACGTTATTTCAAGCTGGGTTTCTGGTCAAATGAGCCTGACCTGAGTTATGATGCAGTTTCCATTGGGGTAGCCTAGCCCGGCAGCCGTACTTTATAAAAGGTGATGACTTCAAGAATTGCTGGTCGTACAGCATGCATTTTACACCGATAAGAAACGCGCTTCTTGAACTGCTCTTTGAGTTACTGGACATTTGAAAGCAACCTGTTTGGTGAGGCGCGTTTTTGTGATAATGGGATATCACCGCGATGGAGCAATAAACATTCAAAATGCGGAGCAAAGAACACCGGTGGAAATCAGGTCGTGGTATCGATGATCCAGCGTGTCGAGACATGGAAATAACAGAACCTGACTAAGGAGAACACAGAAAGTAAAATGAACAATCGCGTGGTTCGATGCTTGGAGACGGTCACTCGCTGTCATGCAAAAGCCACGGATTTCGAGGCATTTAAGAAAACCGCTGTCGAGTCTCGGGGATCAGAGCAGACGGAGACGCAGAAAACTGTACGGTATAGGTGAATGGGCATCACTACAAAACTGCATGAAATGTCGGTTTTAATCATTGTTATGTTCAGTTATGTATGGTTACGTGTACATATGTTGCGTGTCGTTCTTTTCCCAAACCGATGTGTGATGATACGCATGATTGAAGTCATGGGTACTGTATTTAGATCCAGAATAACGTATTATAACCCGCACGCGACATCTCCGCTTCGTGGCGATGATGTCATACTTCAGCTGGCTTGTTGACCTCAGAGCCGTTTTTCAGGTCTGTCTTCTTCAACGAGACATCGGGAGAGCCGTTCCCGGAGGGCCACCTGATTCAGCGGCCGAAGCTGGCTGAGACGCTGCAGGCCATCGCCGACGGTGGCGCCGCCGCCCTCTACGGCGGACAAGTCGGAAAGCTGCTGGTGGAGGACATCCAGAAAAATGGCGGCATCATCACTCTGCAAGACCTTAAAGACTACAAGTAAGAACAATATGTTTTTTTTGTCAGCGTGAAACAATTATGTTAAACTAGCTATCGTTTAGCGGCTGTAGGTACTCACACATAGACCATTTTCGTGCGATACGGCGGGGAACGCAGTTAATTGCTGCAACATGTATGGCGAGGCAGTATCGTATGTGTTCATCATGGAGCCGTCTGACGTCCGTATGCACCAGCCGAAACAATGTCTCTGTATCGCTGCACCTCGCCACTGTTGGCTGATGAGTGGAATGAGGGTGCCGGTAATGTAGTGGTCAACACGTCTGTGTTAATCCACTGCGCGTCTGGGAAACCAGAGGTACGGAGTTCGATTCCCCGCGGTGCCCGCCCTTCCTGCCAGGGTGAGAGGCAGACGACGCCGTATAGCCTCAGCAACTGAGTGCGTCGTAAAGCCCCAATCACACACACACACACACACACACACACACACACACACACGCACGCACGCACGCACGCACGCACGCACGCACGCACGCACGCACGCACGCACGCACGCACGCACGCACGCACGCACGCACGCACGCACGCACGCACGCACGCACGCACGCACACACACACACACACACACGATGAGTGGAATAAAAGCTGCGAAGCTGTCATTGGCCTCCTCGCCCCGCAGGATCGTGTGGTGACAACTGGTGGTAACCCAAACAATTGCGAGTCAACCTGTGCTTCGCGATACCACTCACGGCCCTGGGTGTCCCTGTATGTCCCTGCAGTGGCTGTCCCTGTGCGAAGTGTCCCTGTGTCAGGTACCCTTGCGCAGATTGTCCCTGTTCCGCGTCTGCCGTGTGTAGGTCCGCACTCACCAGGTGTGCCTACGGCGGGTATTCCTGTGTCCGGCATTTCTGTACCAGGTGTCCGTGTGCATGGTGTTCTTTCATTCGATATACTTATATAGATAATCCCTGCACTAGGTGTCGCTGCACCAGTATTTCCTGCATCGGTCAGTCCTGCACTAGTTATCCCGCACCGATTGTCCCTGGACGAGGTGTTCCTGCACCGCGTGTCCCTGTACAGCGTGTTCCTGTACCGCGTGTCCCTGCACTGCGCGCGCCTGTTGCAGGGTCCGCTGGGTGGAGCCGACCTCGACGCGCCTCAGTAGCGGCATGGCCCTGTACGGCGTGCCCCCGCCCGGGTCAGGCTCCCTGCTCACATTCGTATTCAATATCCTGGACGGCTTCCAGTACGGCAAGAACAGGCCGAGTGAGTGGATGTATTTTTATCAAACATTAATGACGAGAAAAGCGCTAATAGTTCGCGTAAAATAATGCAGAAATAACTTAGGGTACTCGACGCTCCCAACGTCGCTATCATAAGATCTTGTTGGTGCGGTATGTCTAGCTAATTCACGCAGGAACACGCCTGCTGTTTTTGCTGAAGCAAGTCACCGAGACGTGTGTACCAGCGGCTCCGTCTGTTGCCTTTTTAGAACGTCAAAGTTGTCGGAACCACCATTGCCGACTTGATTTACGGTATACTGCCTTGATATACAGGATTTCTTTCCGGAAATTTGGCTGCTGTGACTTATTGTGATTGACTTGTTGACTTGCGCACCGCCTGACTATCATTCACGCGCACCGAACGCCGTCTTCCACGTCTTCCACTTCCTCATGCTGTTATTCGGCCTTCCAGAGACGAAGGAAGAACTAAACCTGATGTATCACAGGATCGCCGAGGCGTTCAAGTACGCGTACGCGCGCCGGACAGACCTGGCCGACCCCAAGTTCGTTGACATCTCCGAGGTAAGCGGGGATTCACTGGCCGCTGACCGGTGTCGTCCGTGCAGTGTCGCTGCGCGTGCCGTGCCGCTGACGGGTCCGTCCCGAGCTCTGAACGACCGCCCCGCCGCCAGCTGATGGCGAACCTGACATCGCCGGACTACGCCGAGTTCGTGCGCGGCCTGATCGACGACAGCCGCACTTACAACGACCCGGACCACTACGGCGTGCACGTGGCGCCGGTGGAGGACGCCGGCACGTCGCACGTGTCCGTCATCGACCGCTACGGCAGCGCCGTCTCCGTCACCAGCACGGTCAACCTGCACTTCGGCGCCAAGGTGCTGTCGCCCAGCACAGGCATTCTGCTCAATGACGAGATGGACGACTTCTCCACGCCCGGCGCCAAGAACTATTTCGGCCTGCCGCCGTCGCCCACGAACTTCATCGAGCCAGGTCAGTGCCCCACGGTGTCGGTCATCTGACGTAAGCACCCCGTGGAGGTGCTCTCACACTCGAATGAAGTTGAGTGGTCCACACGCTCTCCACGTGTTGGATGGCAGCTGGCTTCCGGCATACCGGTAAGCGTGCGGTGTCCAACAGTTTCCTCGATTAGACGCGGCGGTATCTGACGTGTGCCGCTCTGTTGCAGGCAAAATGATGGTGTCGTCCATGTGCCCGTCGCTGTTTGTGGACGCGGCTGGTGACGTGCGGCTGGTGACGGGAGGGGCTGGTGGCACGCGCATCACCTCCGCCACGGCCCTGGTGAGTGGTGCTGCGGAACTGCTGCGGCTGGACGCAGCTGAACTGGGCAGAGCGCACATCCCCGTCATCGTTCTCGGGAGTGCTGAACAGACCACTGACGGAACTCTTCTCCTGCGGAACAGACCACTGACGTGCCGGGATATTGGGGCATGCGATAAGACGGCCATGGGACGACGACGGGATCTTTCCAATGCAGTTCGGTTATCGTTTTAGTTTCCGATGCAGGTGGCTGGTGGTTAGTGTTAACTCACCTGTTCTTCGTTGGTTGTGCGATTCAGCGATCGGAGCTTTGGCTCACCGTTGGTATTTCTGTGTGCGTCGCAGACGCAAACATGGCTGGTATCTACATCTTTTTGAGGGAATGCGCATACACGCCGATTCAGCGTGCGCTGCGCTCCAATTTTCCACCCGCCGGCTGTTGACGCACCTGATCACGTTCCAGACGGCCTTCCGTCACCTGTATCTGGGCGAAGACCTGAAGCAAGCCACTGACTTCCCACGGATTCACCACCAGCTGTTCCCGATGACGCTCAACTACGACGCTGACTTTCCTCCGGTGCGTGTGTGCTGTTTTGTGTGGTGGAGTCAGGTGCGTGGCCGGCCGCCAGTGCGCCACGCTGACTAGGGCTGTTTCCCAGCCGCAAACGTCTCGAGTGATCTTAACACGCGCCAGGGTGGCCAGTTGAGTACTACCTGCTCGGGTCGTACACCTGACCCCGCAGTCTCAGTTGTCTTCCACCTCACTGAAATGTCCCCACAATTTAGTTATGTCTCCACGTGAACTGATATTTGTCACATATTGATGTCCCTTGGTCAAGACTTTCGGGTCAAACAAGGTCAAACTCCAGATCGGTGTCCGAAGTGCCCTCAGACCTCACGCAACCGTTCTTACCTAGATATATTTTTCTTCGCGAAAAGTCACCGGGGTACTTATAAGCGTGCGACCTTACTTGGGCCATAGAAAGTGAAAATCGCCGAAAGCCTTCAGGGTTGTTGTGATATTTGAATTCATAAGCGGCGTTGAGAACCCCCCGAGGTGGTATGCTCTTCAAAGTAAAAGGTTGATCGCGATCGTTTTAAGCCAGTTACCTTCTCTGCCTTTCACAAATTCAAAATCGCAAGTATTTTGCTATTCTTGTGAGTAAGAAATCCAAAATGAGCGTCAAAAGCTGACCCATCAAGCAGGTTCCAGTAAATGACTTTGACCTTGACCAGACGGGAAGTCGTAATCCTTATTTCAGCCGTCTCATTGATATCATTGATCTCATGATGATCTCATGATCATGAGATCTCATCGTCATCATTGAGACTACCTCAGTGTGATGACTTCGTCTTACACTCCGTTGTTGCAACAGATTGACGGTTCCCCAGGTATAAATTACCACCACTGACAGTTGACAGCCATGGCCTGATTTTGACTTGGTACAGGCCAGCGACCTTACAAGATATATCAGCCTTTTTAGACCAGTAGATTGGCTATGTGATAGCTGACAACCTTGCAAAGTTGGACGTGGCTACGTCGCAATGTTTGGAAATTATCATGGAACAACCTCCGAGGGTCAACTTGACCGCCACCCGAACATGTGTTAAGCTATGGTGAGCGAGACCAGCCCCACGGTAATGTCCGCAAAAGCAGCCACAAAGGTGAGGTGCCGCGCCACCCTTCTACGCGTGAGCGAGAGCTAGAACAGGTGTGGATCCGAGTCAGCAGTGATACCCACCCTCCTCCATCACTTAGCTGAGCTCCCGTCCCAGCTAGCTCATTTCTGCTCCAGCTGGCTCAGCTCCTGTGCCAGCCGGCTGAGCTACCGTCACAGCTGGCTGAGCTCCTAACTCAGTCGGCTCAGCTTCCGCTCCAGCTAGCTAAGCTGTCACAGCTGGCTCAGCTCCGTCTCAGCTAGCTCATCTTCCGCTCCAACTGGCTCAGCCCCTGTCCCAGCGGCTGAGCAACCGTCACAGCTGGCTGAGCTCCTATCTCAGTCGGCTCAGCTTCCGCTCCAGCTAGCTGGGCTGTCACAGCTGGCTGAGCTCCCGTCACAGCTAGCTTAGCTACCGTCTCAGCCGGCTCAGCTCCTGTCCTAGCTAGGTAAGCTGTCCCATTCGGGGGCCACTGCCAGTCACCCGCTCAGAGGCGCGTCTCAATTTCAGACAACGGTGGCCTACCTGTCCGACAAGGGCCACAACATGGAACAGTGGGAGCAGCGCTCGGTGGTGCCCGTCCTCAGTCAGGAGGACGGCACCATCTACGGCAACATGGACTACAGGAAGGGCGCCGGTGACGTCATGGGCTTCTAGCACCCCTGTGCTCCAGGCTCGGGTGTCTTCTGGCGTCTGTCGCGCGTATGCACAGTGCACCAGGAAGAAGCACAAGGGAACTGCGCGGTGAATGACCACGCCCTGAAGCTTCAGGCTCTGCGGCACCGAACCATCTCAGCTAATGGGACATTTACTGAGTGCCTCAGTGCCCTGTGGTGTTGTGGCTGCGCGTAGGGTAGGAATGGACCCCGGTCACGCGGGTCGCTCCGTGATAAGGATTGCAAGACACTGAGGTGGAGCGAACGCCAGTAGCTATCGCATGAGGACGTTCCACATGTATATTTTTTGTCGGTTTGTGATGTACTCTGAGCTGATTACTAGTAAAGATATGGACTGATAGACTCTGGTTTACGGTCGCACACATTTACCCAGAGCACATTCCGGCATCTTCGGCGAAATGTTGACGCGGGGCCCAGCACCGGCTGCTGAAGCTCTCAGGCGGGCCCGCGACATTGTTTTCGGCCATACGACCGCTCGTGTCGCGTGCCTGTCGCGGTCAGGGCACGTCCGGGGGATGCGGAATGTGTTTTTTGGACGCAGGCACAGGCACGCACCTTCGCAGGGAGCGTCAGGGACTACGGCGGCCGCATGGTCACCCGAGAGCGAAGGCGTGACCGGATCCAGCCCAAGCCCCACGTCAGTGTCTGCGCGCTTGTCCGACCCACCTTCACGTCCCGCCCAGTCCCGACCAAGGGTCGCCCGGGGCTGCGAGTTTCGTCGATCGGCGCCGCCATGGTGCGGCCCGACGCGGGGGACAGCGCGGCCTTTCTTTAAGCCGCCCTCTGCCGCCGTGTCCACAGCGAGTCTGCGCTCGCCCGCCCGCATCCAGCCAGCGTTCGCCCGCCGGGCTCCGTATTGACTCCTTTTGCCGTATTTCCGACATTGCACTGCCGCCAGCAGTCGGCAGGTGCCGGACGGACAAGCACCAGTCCGCCCACACGGAGGTCGCGCCATGGCTTAGAACGTTTCTTTGTGATGGATCGAGGGAATTATTCCTGCCAAAACAGCGGGACGTAGTCTTCCACAAGGGACAGAACCCACGTCAGGGCGACGAGCGGTATGCCAGCCGCCCGCGCCAGGACGGACGGTTGCCGAGTTTGGCAAGTGTGACGAACGCCAACACGCAGCTCTCGACACGCACCCGGGCCGGCCAGCGGTGTGTGTCGAGTCTCGTGCGGACGGGGCCCGCCAGGCGTAGCCTGGTTCGAGCGGAGTGCGGGACGTCTGGACACCGGAGCGACCCGCCGCTGTACAGACAGGCCGACACATGATCGGTACACAGCCCACTGCGTGGTGAGCCTAATCGGTCTCAAACCACGTGCCTACTTCCAACATGGTACGTCACTTGCGCAGAGCTGCACTGAACCCGTGCAACGGCCGGCGGGGAGCCATCCCCTCCGGCTGGTGAACAAGACAGAGGAAATGCTTCACAGCTGTATTTGTACTGTGCATAAGCGTCATCTTGGCTGGCATGCGTGCGTAATGCGATTGAGCAGACACAAACACCGGACAATAGATCCCAAAGCTGATGTCACACAATAGTGTAGCCACGCATGTGGTCCTCCGGCGGCTCTCGGGAGCCAGGCAGTCGCACATGACTATCAAATCACCTCCACGGCCAGGTAGCCGGTGGCCGACACCGGCGGCCGCGGCCTGTCGTCACCCGGCGCGCAGCTCGGCACAGGGGAGGCGCCTCTCTCAGCGGCGCCCAGCTCCCGCGACTCTCAGCACAGCAGCAGCACGTGCCACCTGCACACGGGGAGCTCCTGCGGCGCTGCCACGGCACGGCCAGTCGCGCCGTCCGTACAACATTCAGTTGCCCCAGTGTGTCCGTAACAGACCAAGCGGCGATACAACGGGACATTCGCACAACACGTGAAGCGGTGACAAGGTGGGCGACAATGCGACCGTACTGGATAGACGCATGACGCTCGGGCACATTTCCCACGAGCACTTCACAAATCGAAAGTACCACAGACTTGGCTGCGTGGAAGTTCCCGCATCACGACTGGACGGTGTGTTTGAAAGCTCGGGTGCCTGTTTGATCAGCGCAGCACCCAGCAAGCTAACAGCTATGTGGCTTGGACGCTGGCATTTCACCTCCAGCACTGGCTCCAGCACTGGCGATGGCGTGCCCAGTGCCGTTGCCCAGAATCGTTGACCTATCCCGACGCTAAAGCCGCGGAAGGTCAACGCTTCTCACACCAAAAATGAAGCTTATCAGTATCTCCCGTGCAAATGGACCACGTCTTTTCAGCCTCCTAAGGCACAGGTTCCACCCTCGTTTAATCGGTGGCATACGATAAAACATAGAAAATCGGTACAACAGACATCTCGCGGATCACGTCCGATGGGTGCTCAGCACGGCACGGCGGTCCGGGCCGGATTTGTGGCCCGCGGCAAGGCAGTCGCCCACATCTAGTCGAGGTGAGGTGGTGAAGTAGCGTCACAATCACCCGCGTCGAATCAGCGGAATGCAGCAAACAGTGGTCCACGCCAAAGCGGCGGAGTGCGCCACAACCAAGGGTGCTCCACGTCCAGCCCGGTGGGATGCGGCACAGTCCGTTCTCTACAGGTTGAAGAGAGTGCGCACGTCGCGGACGAACTGCAAGCGCCGCTGTTTGGCCGTCTGGACGGCCAGGCCGAATGCGTCGCGCATCAGAGTCCGCTTCTTCTCCTGCAGCTCGAGCATGCGCTCCTCGACGCTGTTATGCACCACCAGCTTGACGATGGTGACGGGCCGCGTCTGGCCCAGCCGGTGACAGCGGTCAAAGCACTGCTCCTCGCTGGCCGGGTTCCAGGCCGGGTCGAGCAGGAAGACGCGCGTGGCCGCGGTCAGGTTGATGCCTTCGCCGCCGGCCCGCAGCGACAGCAGAAACACGGTGGGCGCCGTGTCGCCCTGCGCCGAGAACTCAGCCATGCTACGGCGCCGCTGCGCCAGACTCATGGTGCCGTCGAGCCTGCGGAAGGCGAAGCCGTCCCGGCGCAGCGGGGTCTCCAACAGGTTCAGCAGCGACGTGAACTGGGAAACCACCACGGCCTTGCAGCGGGCATCCTCCTTCCGCATAGCTTGCAGACCGGCCATCAGCGCGTCAATCTGTCGAGACAGGGCGGGGGGTCAGAACAGTGCTCCAGTGACGCTGCGGGCCCGATGGGCCCGTCAAAAAACAACACCACCCCATGCTTGACAGGTGAGAGTCCGCACACAGCATACATACCCGATCTCGGTCATCAGATGATAAGCAAACACATATTTTAACATTACCAGGGTATCAGCGGCAACGAATGTACTTCAAAGGCCACCGTGTCAGACTTCAGACTTCTAAAGCATTATCAGTATCAGAGCTGGACGCTGGCTTTGGCCGGGCCACCATGTGTGGGTGAGGCCACGGCAAGCGCGGCCGCTGGTCGCTCTCGACCTCGACCTCGCAGCTGAGCTCGCCGCCCGGCTGCGGCCGCGCGCCCGCGAACAGACCTTGGCGCTGGACACAAAGTCGCCCTGGTCGGCGTTCGGCGGCGGCTCAGCCGACTCCTGTTTGACCGGCGGCTCGGGCGCGTCCACCAGCTGGTCGGCGCGCAGCGGACCGCGACACATCGGACAGAGCGCGCCCGCCTCCGGCGCCGCCCCCAGCAGGGCGTCCATGCACGGCCGGCAGAACACGTGCGCGCAGGCAGTGATGACTGCCCGGCGCAACGGCTCGAAGCAGACGGGACACTCCTCTTCCGAGCCGGAGGACAGCACGGCCATCAGCGCCCGCACCAGACGCTCGCGCTCCTGCCGCGGGATAGGGCGCGTCACGGCACGGCACAGCATACACACCGCCCGCTCCGGCGGTCTCGCTCCTGCGGCGGGGCAGGGCGCATCACGGCACGGCACCGCATACAGACCGCCCGCACCAGACGCCCGCGCCCCTACGGCGGAGGAGGTTCGCACGAGCAGGCAGGCCGACAAGGCCGGCCGGCCGGTAGTCTCACCTCCGCGCCCATCTGGAGGTTGGGCTGCCCATCCGGCGGGGGAGGGTCATCGTCGGGAAGGATCAGCTCGCGGTCGGGCACCAGCGCCGGGTGGCAGCATATCTGGCGCAAGCGCAGCAGCAGCACCAGGATGAATACCTGGCTTTGCACCACGGTGCCCTGTCTGATGAGGCGCGCCACGCCGGCCCGGCTCGTCGCCTCCATAGCATCGTAGCGACGGCGCTGCTCATCGCCTAGCGTCACCTCCTGTACACAGACTTGGCGCGCCGGCAGCTCCACCAGCGGATGGCCGTCCACCAGCTGGTCCTTGAGCCGGCGCAGCGCCACCTCGCCCATCAGCTGGCGCAGCAGCTGCACGCCGGCCGGGTCGCCGCGCAGCACGGGCTTCTCCACAGCCGTCTGCCAGTAGGCGCGCTCCTTGAACGGCTCCAGCCGCAGGAAGCAAAGCAGCGACCACAGATCTCTCAGCCGGTTCTGCACGGGCGTGCCGCTCAGCACCCAGCGACGCTGCGCGCGCAGGGCGCACGCGGCGCGCGCCACGCAGGAGCCCGCGTTGCGAATCACGTGGCCCTCGTCCAGCACGACGCGCAGGAAGAGCTGCTGGAAGAGGGCGCTGCCCTGCTTGGCGTGCTCGCGCGCTAGCGTGCCGTACGTGGTAAGCACCAGGTCGCAGTCCTTGCAGGCCGGTCGCGTCGCGCGCCGGGCCGTGGTAGCTGCGGATGCGCAGGTGCACGTGGCTGTGTACGGACTCCTCAAGCTGTGCCTCCCAGTTGGAAGCACCGAGAGGGGACACACGATGAGCGTGGTGCGTGGCCCGTCGTGGTACGTGCGCCCCAGCGGGTCACTGTGGGGCGGTACCGGTATGTATTCTTCAACGCTGCTGTGGGCGGGAGCACCAGCACCGTCCCCACCGGAGTCAGAGTCAGAGTCCAGCAGAATCTCGTCCACCCGCTTCAGGCTTGATGCGTTTCTGAGCGGTGCCTTCGTCCTCATAGCTCGACTCCGCTAAACGAGCGCCGCTCTTCTTCCCGCCGTCGTCGCCACCGGTCGCAACCGGCAGAGCGCGGGCCGGCTGGACCTCCTTACCGGCCGCGCATGCCATGCGTAGCCGCGCCTTGAAGTTGTCCCAATTCACGGCGACGGGCTGCCGCGGCGCCGGGCGAACGGACGCTGGACCCGCGCTCGCTCGCCCCAATAGCGATTCAGCGGCCGGCGCGCACCGGCGCTTGCCGGGAACCGGAGCGGCCAGCGGTCGACCGGCGCGGAAGTGGGTCAGCACCAGAGCAATCACCTGCAGCGTCTTGCCCAGGCCCATGTCGTCCGCCAGGATGCCGCCGCGCAGCGAGCTGTAGCGGGCGGCAGGCGCGCCGCCGTCTGGCCCCGGGGGCGGCAGCAGGCCGGGGGCCGCTTCGCGCGCCATCATCCAACCGAGCGCCTGCTTCTGGTGTCGGTACAGACGCCTGGAAACGGCTGCGCACGGCTCCACCTCGGGCAGCGCGCGCTGCACCTCCTGCCAGCGCCCGTCCACCGCTTGCTGCACGTCCAGCGGTGCCAGCGGCGTGCACGCTAGGGCTCCCTCCGGCTCGGGCTGCTGCAGCGCGTAACCCACTTCGCGAAGCCGGGCGATGACGGCGTCCCGCTCGTCCGGCCGGCCGTGCACCGTCACATCCACGGCGGCCGAGAACTGGCCGCGGCGACCGGCACCGACCGCGCAGCGCGCCTCCAGCCGCACGCGGCCCTCATCCACCAGTGGCGCAAGCACGGCCGCAAACTCACGCTTTAGGTGGCCCACCGTCTCGCCCTGCAGGCTGAGCGCGCGCAGGCCGTTGGCGCCGAAGCTGGTGGCGGTGTGGCGCATCAGGCGCAGCGGCTGGCCGTTCTCCAGCTGGGTGCCGTAGAACTGTAGACCACCAACCACGCAGGGCAGCAGGCCGAAGCAGACCTCGTCGTCAGAGTCGCGCGGCCAGGCCAGCGCCGCCGGCCGGCGCGCCAGCTCGTCCGTCTCGGCCTCGTCCAGCTCATCCTGGTGGCTCCCGCGACGCTGACACGCCGGCCCGGCCCTGTCAGCCCAGGACTCGGCTAACATGGTGGCTCGCAGCGCCTGCAGAAAGGTGGCGCTCGGCGCGGGTGCCGCGCGGCCGCGGCACGAGCCAGCCGCCCGTCCACGAACGCCGCTGCTCGGTCCATCTGGTACCCCGCCCACAGGCAGCTCCGGGCTGAACGGCCCTGACATTGGCTGAGGCGGGTCCCTGGCAAAGACTGTGATCTGGCTGTGCCCAGCATCCACCACTCTGAAGCACAAGGAAATGGCAAACTTAACAGCTGGACATGATGGCATGTGGCCTAGGTGAGTAGGATATCCAAATAATTAAGAACACACATCTTTGAAAGTTTCATATGGTAGGAGTGCACATTGAAACAGCTGGTGCCACCACCTTCTATAATTAACTATCTAATGCATTGCCCAATGCTCATTAGTGGGTGGGGTACCATTAGTCTCTAACATTGTTGTTGTATAGCTTGTAGCATCAAAATGACAAAAAATTACAAAAGCACAATGAAAAAACAGGATAATCAACTGGGTACAGACAATGGGTCAGCACCACAGCAGGCAAGCCTGTAGTTTGTTGGAGGCTGAAACACAGTGATGAGTAAACAATACCCAAGTTCAGTTTAGGTTCTATGAACACTAAAACAACTTCTTTGAACACACATCTTAGAAAGTTTCATACACTAAGAGTGCACATTGAAACAGCTGGTGCCACCACCTTCTATAATCAAATATCTAATGCATTGCTCAATGCTCACTGGTGGGTGGGGTACCATTAATCTCTAACATTGTTGTTGTATAGCTTATAGCATCAAAGTGAAAAAAATCTCAAAAGCACACTTGAAAAAACAGGATAATCAACTGGGTACAGACAATGGGTCAGCACCACAGCAGACAAGCCTGTAGTTTGTTGGAGGCTGAAATGCAGTGATGAGTAAACAATACCCAAGTTCAGTTTGGGTTCTATGAAGTTAACACAAATTTCATGATTGCAGGCCTGGAGAGAAAACAAAATATCCCTGCCAACATTCCACTGAGTGTAATGTAGCCTCTAGCAGTAGCTAAAGTAAATACCATGCACTAGCTGGTCTCAACAGCCAGAGACAGGCGAAAATCAGCAGCTCGCCATTCCAAAGGTGTCTAGCTTCCAACGTGTACAGGGAATCTTGGGCATTGCCGGCCGGGGCTTCCCACTTCCTATAATGGCGTGAATCAGCTGAATCCACTGTAGAATCCAAACAATTACATAATTGCCAGATGCAAGACATTTTTGAATACCCTCAGCATGTTTAATTAGTTCTAGGTGCCATGTGCAATGTGTGTGATGACGATGCGCAGCAGCTTACCTAGGCCGCCAGTCGTCAAGTGACTCTTATCTTGGGTGATTGTATCATGTCCGGAGTAAGGTGCAGAGGCTCACCAGGTGGGCCCGTTGGGCACGAGCGAAACAGTCCTGTACCCGGCACCAGAATTGCCACACGGCGTGTGAAATACGTTTAGTCGTTAAATGATCAACTGCCGTTCAGTGGAGCTCCGCCAGCATAGACCATGTGGTTACCGGTGATTGATCTCAGTGCGTGATTGATCTCCGTGATCTCAGCAATTTTGCGACTTGGTGGCTGATTATTAGGGTATTTCCAACACATTCAAATCAATGCCGGCTCTGGCAATGGTGTCCGAGTTGTTCAGACCCCCTGCTCCAGCATGGGTGGACACCTGGGACTGGGTTCCTGAGGCGGCTTATCTACCCTGTTTACATGGGCAGCTGTGATTCGAATTGAGCCGGGACCCGTCCTCGATCCGAACTATCTGGCCCATGTATACAACTCACGCGCCGTTCCGCAGATTCGAATCGTGCGCCGAAGGAAATCCCTTCCTGTGAGAGGATCATCCGTTCAGGAAGGGATTTCGTTCGAATTATCGGCCGTCAGCTGTCTAAACAAAAAAAAGCCTGGCGCGCGCAGTTCTGTTCACGGCCGTTTCATCTTTGGTTGGTGTTGCCGCTTTTCCACGGGTTTTAGCTATTGCTCGAGACGGTCCAAGTCCAAGATGGTAAAGGAAAAGGGAAGGGAAGGTGAAGTTGACACCATGCTGCTAAAACTACTCTAATTATTGAGGGCCTTAAGTGGCTAGCAGCACAGAAATGCTCACGTAATTTAGCCTTGTTAGGCGCTTGATCTATGCAGACAGCAGGCGTCGGCGGTGTTTGGTGTTATCTTTCCGCCTAAAGGTTAGATTAATTTACATCTGGGGCAGGCTCCATGCTTCCAAAAGCCAGATGGAGGTAACATGGTCATTTTATATAGCTATGACTTGTTCTCACTTTAATTTTTGGATTGCTCGAAGTTCTTGCAGAGAATGCCTCTAAGTTTCTTTCATTATGTTAATACCTGAAGGCCCCAGGAGTGTTTTTGCAGATGTTCCTTAACTTAGGATGCTGGTTGCTTGTCAGTTTAATTTGTGTGAGAAAGGTAACTTAAGATTCCTGCATGATATGACAGATCAACAAATATAGATCATTGCAGTCAGCTCAGAATGTGAACTTTTTTAATGACAGAACCGAAATTGCCCAATGATGGGGTCAAAACATCAAGAAAGCAAACATGGACACTGGATGAAAATAGTTGTCATCATTACTCTGCTAAATCCAAGTTTGTGTGTTCCATGTGCAAGAAAACAGTGCATAAACTAACACCTAACACGACGGCACATGCTGCGTGAAGACCACATCTGTGTTGCATACCATCACCTGTTTTTGTACTGGTGATTAAATATGTCACCCTTGGTGCTTTTTTGTGATGGTGTCTTTGCAGGCCATGAGGTAGGTAATTCAACTGTGCAACAATTCTTGCAGACAGTACCAATAGTTTCTTTCATTAAGCAAATACATAAATGCCCCAGGATTGATTTTGCAGACATTTCCTCCTGTGACTTGAATATTTGGTTGACCACCTATTGGCAGGAGGGGTGTGCTGAATATTGGCGACTGGCTTGTCAAGGAAATATGAAGTTATGTCACACTGGTAGACCAACTGGCAAGGATGCAGGGGCTGGAATATTTGTTTTTGATGCAGTTAGGCTGTTTGTTGCTTGTTGGTTTAATGTGTGTGAGATAGGTAGCTCAATAATTCCTGCATGATGCAAAGGATCAACAAATATAGACAATAGATCATTGCAGTCAGTGCAGAATGTGAACTATTTTTAAAGATGGGACCAAAATTGCCCAGTGATGGTTTCAAAATGTCAAGACAGCAAATGTGAGCACTGGATGAAAATGGCTGTCATCAGTACTCTGTCAAATCCAGGTTTGTGCATTTCATGTGGAAGAAAACAGTGCATAAACTAAGTAAACCTAACATAATGCCACATGATGTGCAGAGAACATCTGTGGTGCACTCATTACCTGTTTTTGTACTGGTGAGTAAATATGTTACCTTGGTGCTTTTTTGTGACATGTATCTTTCCAAACCATGAGGTGGATAATTGGGCTGTTGTTTTAATGAATCATTTGTTATGAATTTTGAGCCCAGATTGCTTTTGTCATGACAGCTCTGGGGCTGGTTCACATGTTATGATCTTTGGACTGTGCGAACACAGCTGTTTGTGCCACCTAGCCATCAGTCCATATCAGCCAATGCTGTTGACTGCAAGGATATCAAAGCAGTATTTCAACCCTAGTATGACAAGAAAGCAAATAGCTGCATTCTGACTTGCCAGTCCATGCCAAGTCTAAATGGCAATGCTGCCCTCAGGTACTGATGATGCATTGGATGGGGAAAGACAACATAGTTACACAATTTTTGCCACTAACTATGTAGCATTCATGAGTCATTTCTGTAGCTTAGCTCACTGTTGCAGGCTGCTCATAAATGCATTAGTGTGGGAGTAGGTAATGTGTTTCTTGGGCTGTGCAAAGTAGATGACATGGTGCTGGGTGGCATACTGATATGAGTGTGGTAAGTTTGTGAGTGTCATTGGCCAATACAAGAAAATACTGATTTCCTGCTAGCCAAAGCTTCCCGCTAGTAAAAATTTGCATATAACACTGCTTATGTGACAGATTTGGCAGTGCTGACTGCGCAACTCTTGTGTTTCAAGTGCTATGGCTTGTGCTGTAGCTATAAAGCCTATGAGTCCCGCACAGATCATTTTTCCAACGGAGTCCATCTTCCTCCTCGCCCTCAAAGCTGTCTCGCGCCCACCATGGCTCGTGACATTCGCCATCCATACTCAGAGTACCGGCTTTTTTCTTCTTGTTTTGTTCAGTTCGACTCAAAAGCGCAGTTTTCGCCCCTAATCCGTTCCTTGATTCGAACTAAGCGGGATCGAACTATCGACCGTTAATCCGACGTAAAGCCGGTTTCGCCCATGTAAACGCCCCTCGCCGAGAGGGTTAACGTCGCATGATCCGTTCCGATCTTAATTCGAATTATCCTCGGCTGCCCATGTAAACCGGGTAATTGGGATCACCTGCAAGTTACAAGGTGAGAAATTTTTAATGAAATTTTAAAACTACCAAGGCTTGCTGGCAGGGCTGGTGTGAGTCACGCTAAAATCTGCATTTCGCAAAAATGAGCGGGTGGTGGGCGCAAAAATAGTGCAAAAATCCCCACAGGTTTGACAGAAGCGACGTCAGTTTCACGACGACCGGCCGACGGCCCGACCCGATTTTTTTCCCGGAGCCATATCTCGATAACCAAGGGTCGCAGCGACATAAAATTTGCCCACCTAGGTAAGCTGTTGTTGTTGTTGATTGGAGTTTTAGGGCGCGTCGACTACTGCGGTCATTTTGCGCCCATAACAGCCCAATGACTAGCTTCGGAGTGTGACTATGAAATGACTAGAAAATACGTATTATTCAGAAATATAGACGGCTGAGTTGTACCAGGAGCGCGTCATTGATACGAAATTTTTGGCAGCCTAAAAACTTCCTACACGCGGTATCAACTATTCAGGCAGGCGTATATAAAGTGCAGACCTTAACATGCGATACAAACGTGAGGGTATGTTCGATATATGGTGACCTGTCACATAGTAAATCGGAGAGCGCCAGGGACGGCGCCGCCGGGCCAAAGTACCTCAGACGCTCGACGCGTAGTGTGGGGCAGCATACGAGCACATGTTCCACTGTGAGCGTGGTGTTGCAGTGGCGACATCGTGGTAGTTCGTCGTGACATAGTAAGTGTCGATGTGTAGCATAGGTATGGCCGATCCGCAAGCGACACAGGGTTACTTCCTCCCGTCTGGACTTTCGATAGGATGACTGTCATTCCTGAACAATCGGTTTAATGCTCTTCAGTTTGCTGGTGCCTATCACATCCCATGCGCTCTGCCATTCCTCGCGCAAAAAGGCAGAGATGGCCGAGCACAGGTCTGTAGCGGGTATCGGAAACACTCTGCGACAGGGACGACGAGTAGCACGCTTTGCGGCGGAGTCAGCCAGCTCATTTCCCGCGATGCCAACGTGGCTCGGGATCCAGCAAAGTACTACGGTCTTGCCAGCCCGGTACAGAGAGTCGAGACGCAGTAAGATATCCTGTATAAGGGGATTTACCGGATTAAAACACCTTAATGCCGAAAGGGCACTTAGGGAATCCGATAAAATCACGTGCAGACTGTCTTCGCCCACCTCTATAAAACAAAGCGCCTTAATGATGGCCACAAGCTCTGCAGTATACACGGACGCATGAACTGGCAGTGTAAATGATCGCGCATCGGGACCACACACAAAAGCGGAACCAACACCCGTATCCGTTTTCGAGCCGTCTGTATACGTCATTGTGAACCCCTGGTATGTTTCGATATGCTTCAGAGCTGTTGATCTGGCAAAGTACGGAATCATATTTTGTTTCCGAACCTCCGACAATGAGACGTCGACAGTTGGCGATACCATCACCCACGGAGCGGTCGGCAGGCTACGTGGGCGTGCCACACCCCGAAAACTTAAGCCGCTCTCATGAAGAACATTACGAACACGCACACAGAAAGGCGCCACACGTGTTGCTTGTCCGGACTGAAAAACATGGGATGTATGGCGTGAGAACACGGCGTCATGTGTTGGGTGGTTCGGGAATTGCGCGAGCTTACAAGCATACCGCATTCCCAACAACTGTCTTCGGGCAGCCAGCGAAGGTTCGTTGGCTTCCACAAGCAAGCTGGCTGTCGGAGACGTACG
This sequence comes from Pollicipes pollicipes, assembly GCF_011947565.3. NCBI lineage: Eukaryota > Metazoa > Arthropoda > Thecostraca > Pollicipedomorpha > Pollicipedidae > Pollicipes > Pollicipes pollicipes. The sequence continues at coordinate 23,880,978 of NW_023597054.1, forward strand.
AAATGCACCAGTAATGATTCTCAACGCAGCATGATGGACCGCATTCAAGATGCGTTTTACGGACTCAGAGGCGCCATCATATACAACACACGCATAGTCCAGCTTGGAGCGTATCAGTGAACGGTATAACAACAAAGTGTTTTCCGATCTGCTCCGTACGATGTTCGTGCCACACATTTCAGTATGTTCAGTGCCTTTAAACACTTGTCACGCAGAGTGGTAAGATGCTCCCTGTAGGTCAAACGCTTATCAAAATGTAATCCCAAAAACCGTGCCGCCGTATTGCAGGGGATCGACTGTCCATAAAGCTTAAGCACCATGTCGGGACACTGACGCCGGCGTCGACAAAAGTGGACGGAAACTGTCTTCGAGGTGGAAAACCGTAACCCGTTGAGCATGCTCCATCTTTCCAAGCGAGCCACAGCCAACTGCAACTGACGCGACATGGACGCTGCTGTGGCAGAGCTGCACCAGATGGCGAGGTCATCAACAAAAAGCGAGCGACCAATCGCCTGGGGAAGACTGTCCCCAACATCATTTATCATGACGGCAAACAACGCAACACTCAGTACACTGCCCTGGGGTATGCCGTCCTCTTGTGTGTATCTTTTCGAGCATACGGAACCGACACGGACGCGGAAGAAACGGTCAGCAAGAAAGTTCGCAAGAAAGGTAAGCATAGCTCCGCGTATGCCATACTGGAACAGCTTCCGCAAGATGCCATATCGCCAGGTGGTGTCGTAAGCCCTTTCAATATCGAAGAACACAGCTCCAACATGTCGCCTTTCCCTAAAAGACATGCGCACAGTTGAGTCCAAGGCTAAAAGATGATCAACGGTGCTACGGTTTTTCCTGCAACCACACTGTGCGTTCGAGAAGACATTGTTGCTTTCTAAAAACCAAGACAATCGTGTATGAACCATCCGCTCCAGGAGTTTGCACATACACGAGGTCAGCGCAATTGGACGGTAGTCAGATGGATTCTTCCCATTCTTGCCAGGTTTCAGCAACGGAACTATAAGCGACTCCCGCCAAGAAGTGGGGAACTCCCCCGTCTCCCACAACTGATTGAATGCCACCAACATAGCTTGTGTCGCTGTTGGTGGAAGTCGCCGGAGCATATCATTATGAATTAAATCCGGGCCTTCTGCCACGCTGCGCAGAGAGCTAATGGCAGACATCAGTTCAAACATTGTGAAAGGTTTGTTATATGAAAACTCTTCGGCTGTATGAAAGTTTATCTGGGCTGCTTCGCAACGAGCACGATGGCGTATGAAATCAGGAGCGGCAGTTGTCCGCCCACAACGCTCCGCGAACGCACGAGCCATTTCGTTCGCCACCTTAGAGGGGTCCAGTATGTCCTGGCCATTCATATGAAGTACGGGGTGCGGCATTGAGGACTGTTGGCCTGCTAAACGCTTCACCCGCGCCCAAACGACCAAAGTCGGCGTTTGGCAATTTAGCTGGCCCACATATAAACGCCAAGACGTACGCTTGGCTTCCAAGACAGTACGTCGGGCTGCCGCCCGAGCTCGTCGAAAAGCGATTAAGTTGTCCGTAGTGCTGTGTCGATCGAAGTCTCGCATGGCTTTTTTACGCGCACGTATAGCATCGCGGCACTGGTCCGTCCACCACGGAACAGGGGGACGACGTGGGACACCAGATGTACGTGGAATGCTTTCTTGTGCCGATCGTAGGATTGTGGAGGTGAGTTCTTCTATCGATGCAGGCACATCCGCCGAAACGGAAGCCAACCTGGTTTCCACCCGTGCCTGAAATTCATCCCAGTCAGCCTTTCTAAGATTCCACCGTTGTGGCCTGGAACCGAGAGCTGCTCCGTTCTGGTAGCGCAGCCAGATGGGGTAATGATCGCTGCCAAAGGCGTCGTTGTCAACGGACCATGTCAGGTGTACCGCCAGTTGGGGGCTTGAAAGACTCAAGTCCAGCGCCGATGTCTGGCCTGACGGCAGCGTCATGTGAGTTCGGGTCCCGGTGTTTAAAAGACAGAGTGATTCATCACGTAAAAAAATTTCGCAATGCCTGCCGCGGGTGTTGGTCTGGGCGCAGCCCCAAGATGTGTGGTGAGCATTAAAGTCACCCAGCAATAGAAGAGGCGGGGGAAGCTCGGTCACCAGAAATCTCATTTCTGCCGTCGGAAATGGAATACCAGGAGGTAAGTACAGCGAGCAGACGGTTATTGCACGACGCCCGAAAAGTATCTTAGCTGCAACAGCTTGCGGGTCAGAGTGTAAGACGACGCGCTGGGCAAAGACACTGTGGTGCACAGCCAAAAGAACTCCGCCATGTGCAATTGGATCAGCTGGCGTATCCCGACGCATTACGGTGTAGCTCGGGATACTAAAATGAGAGCCAGGTGCCAGTTTAGTCTCCTGCAGGCAGGCGATGGCGGGACAGCGCTCATTCAGAATGACTATGGGATCGTGTACACTAGTTCTCACGCCCCTGCAGTTCCACTGTAAGATACTTGTCACAGAGCTAAGAGGTGAGGGTAGCCATTACACACCTGGCTCACCAGCACAGCGCGCAGAATATCACAGTCAATAAGCCTGCAAGGGGGTGCACTAAAAAGGGGTCAAAGTCACACTTTAAGACGCGACACGGTTCAAAAGAACTGGGCTGCGCCCGTTGCAGGACCGGACACCTCGGTCTGGGAGGTACGGCTCGATTCCGCAGAGCGGTGCTCCACTCTGGGCCGAATCCTTGGGCTTCCTCCGTCGGATGGAGACGGAGGACCGGCCGGGGGGCGCTTTGTGCCAGCGTGCCCAATCCTGGGTGGTGGAGGGGGAGGACCCATGGATGGGGCCCTGCCAGACGTCTGAGGACCAGCAGGAGGCTCAACTGGTTTTCTGGGCGATGGAGCACCGCTGCGAGGGATGGACTCCTTACCCGCCCCAGACGTACGGTTCGCCGCCTTTGCCCGTTCTTGTTCAGCCAGGCGCGCCCGCTTGGCATCGCGGGCGCGCCTGTCCGCCTCGTGCCGCTCCAACGTTTCTATCGCCAGCCCACATGTGTTCGCTGATGGAGTCGGAGGTGACGAAGGCAGCAGAGCACACGAAGCGGAGGCGGACGAAGGTGGCGAGGAAACCGATGTGGAGGCCGGTGGAGCCCGCGGGCCACGGCCACGCCGGACCACCGTCCAGCCCTCCTCTCCGGCAGGAGACGGCGGTGCCGTGGGAGTCGGCAACGCGGAGGGTGCCGACCGGCCAGGGGGCGAAGAGGTTGCCAGCACGGTCTCCTTCGACCGCTCCAGCGAGGGAGGGGAGCCAGGGCTGCCAGATTTGAGTCCAGCGCCTGGTTCGTCGACACAACCGAGAGACCAAACGACTTCAAGAGCGCTACAAACTGAGCAGCGGTCATTTGATCAGTGGAGGTCGGACGTGCGTTGGAGGTCTTAGCTTTTTCGGCGTACGATGTTCTTGGGTGGCTCTCTTCGTACAATGTTCTGGCCTCGCGAAAAGAGATGTTGCGTGTGGTTTTAATGGATATAATTTCTTTTTCCTTCACGTACGCTGGGCACGTGCGGTCGTAAGTCGCGTGCGGAGCCTGGTCCTTGTCACAATTCACACAATGCACTCTCTCTGAGTCGCAAAGTTCCATTGCGTGTTCGGAGGAAGCGCATTTCCCACAGGCAGGCTTGTTGCGACAGTACTGTTTGGTATGACCAAATCGCTGGCAGTTGAAACATCGCATGGGGTTCGGAATGAAGAGGCGCACCTTGACACGTGCGTATCCCACACGTATCTCGGACGGCAAGTCAGGGCGACTGAACGTGAGTATGAGGTTGTTGGTGGGCACCAACTCTCCTCCCCTTCTGACGAGGATCCGTCGAACGGCGGTCACTCCAAACTCCGAGAGCTCCTCCACGATCTCTTCCTCGTCAACGTCACGTAGATCAAAACAGTTCACCACGCCCCTGGACGAATTTTTGGTGTTGTGTGGTGTCGCTGTTATTGACACTGTTTTTTTTCCAATTTACCGGCCCCATCCCGAACACTGTACGAAAATTCAGTTGCTTGCATAGCCCGATTCGCCTCCAGATCACTAGGAAATTCAACTTCTATTTTTCCATCCCGGAGCTTGTCACATCTTATAATTTTTCCAAATTTGTCGCAGCCATTTCTTCTCTGAAACGGTGAGAGGGACGCCAACCTAACCTCTTCACTGTGGAAGACGAGGATCCGTGGTCCGGGGATAGCAGAGTCTTCTCTGCATCCTTGGGTTATCGTGGTCCGACCCCCTTTCGGAGGACGGGTGTTTTTTGAGGTAGAAGATGCCATGCAGAAAGGGTTTTTCTTTCGGCACCGGGGCTCCCCACCCACCTCGGAGCCCAACTGGGGGACGGCCCACTCACCAGTTGGTGGTGGTGCCGCCAGGGCTACCTCGGTGCTATACGGGGCGGACGACGCCTCCCGCACGGCCAGGTGTAACCGGGGAGACCCCTCCCCGTCCTCACCGTGGTTCAGCGCCGCCGCCCCTTGACCCCTTAAGCCGCTGCGCGCGGCCAGGCGCCCCAAGCGGAGACCCGCAAGGAGCACCTAACCGCGACGCGAGCGACAAGCCGCTAGACCCGTGTGGGGCCCCACGGGCCCCCCACGCCCCCGGATATTCTGGCCAAAGTGGAGTGTTGGGACGCGCCGTGGCTGACCCGCACGACGCGCCCCTCAGCCACCAGGATCCGATCAACCCGGGGACGTGGGCGAGGGGGCACGGCGACCCCGATAAAACGAGGATGAGGAGTGGTGATAGGGCCGGATGCGGGAGTGCGGGTAAAGTGGAAGGAGCGGGCGGGACAAGGAGCAGGAGCTCACGTACCGCCAGGGTCGCTACGCCCTGAGAGGAACAGCTTGCGCTGTCCACCCGTTACCGGAGCTGGGACCCGAGGGGGCGCTAGTCCCCTACACCGACCGAAGCCGGTGCCCCTGCGGGGCCACCTAGGTAAGCAATTGCATGCGCTATCGGAGTGGTAAAAGTTGAAGGCGCCACATAGTACGTGGCACATGCACACTTGGTGAAAAGCCACCGTCATGGCCTTCGGGTCAAATCAAAGGCGAGGTCAAACTCCAGGATAGCCTCCAATGTGCTCTCAGAACCTAGATACTCGTTCTGAGCAAATGGTTTCATGTTTATTAAAGCTCAGTGACCTTTTTTGACCTTTTGAAGGTCATGATAATCAAAAGCATGCAAAACTGCTTTTAGTTTTGCGTTTGGATAGGCGACAAATATTACGTTAGGTAGTATGTTCCTAAAAGCCAAGTGTTGACCTGGGTTGTTTTAGGTCAGTGACTTGTTCCCATCTTTAAAAGTCCATGCAAGATGTGTGGTGTGGTTTCTATCATAAATAAACCCAAAATGAGCACAAGAAACTATCGCATGCATTACGTGGTGAAGTAATAAAGCAGGTTGGTTTTCATCTTGGTCTGACTTTCATATCCAAACATATGTTAATGGAGTTATTTCATTCAATTGCTTTTTTGCCTCAAAAAGTGTTTCAGAAATGCATGGCTTCATACAATAATTCGTTGTTGCATCAGATTGAACGATTCTACCAAGGTTTAGCACATGGTAAGGCAGGGCTGTGCGGTGCGCCAAATGATCTTCAAGATGGCTACCTTAGTTCAAAATCCCATACAATTATGTAACACTCCCTTCAAGACTTCATGGTGAAGCCTGGATGCAGTGTCTTCGGCGTTGATGGATATTCCCAACTTGTTCCGAACTTTCTCAGCATTTTCTCAACCAGGGTGTCCGGAATGTTCGCCAGGCTGCCTATGGCGATTACGCACAGAAAAATTAGTTCCCGAAGCCAATCCCAAACTGACCGCAACGTATGTCTGGTTAAACCCCAAGTCTCCGTAAGTGATGTCAAACCGCAGGGGCTCGGTCAGGGAAAGATGAGAACTAAAAAAATTTCATAAGTCAGCCGGGGAAATTTGTGTTTCTCAAGCTTTTCAGATTTTCTCTGACGAGAACCAGCAAGCTGTTTGTAACAGCAAACGGCATTGAATGGATTTGGCTTTAAGTGAATTAGATTCAGGATATTTGTTAAAACCATTCAATAGTTCTGTCGTTACTGACGTTGCCGAAACCTTGACTGTAGCGGTCTGCCGCCGGGCTGTATGGCCTCATTCTTCATGTTTCATCAGATTTGATGTGGATCACATAGAATTAGCCTTGCTGATCACCCATTTTTTGCGTGTCGATCTGGCGCGCTGCGAGAACCTTAGTTAAAGATAGCGCTAGGCTCAAAAAGGGTCCTGATAGTAGGAAGCCCTCCAACTTCAAAACAAAATCACTAGATAAAGCCCACTTTATTTCGAACGGCCGTATTCGATGAGTTTCAAGGAAGGGTCAACCAAGGGGCAGCATGTTACTTGATCACCTTTTGCCTTTGACCGAATGCATCATGTCATGCATCATGCACTATCATGCGTCATCATCATCATACATCATCATCATGCCGCAGTCGCTTTTGTCATGTCTAGACGCATCATATCAAGGAACGTTTAGCTGCGCTTAGAAACGCATCATGAGCAGTGGTGGTGCAGACCTGTAGGGATGTGGGAGCTTTATGGTCTTTAAATAGCGTGTCGTTAGAGTATTATATCGACACTGTAGTGAGCAGCCAGATGCACCCTTTATACTTTATGATATATATATATATATATATATATATATATATATATATATATATATATATATATATATATATATATATATATATTTATTTATTTATTTATTTATGTATATATATATACCCTTTTGTTACATTGACTCTTTGATTTTGATTGGCTCTTTCTTTCATTAGATCTCTATATTTGCATGATTTGTTCATAAGCAACCAAAACCCTTTGGAATCGGGCGTCGAGGTCATTGTAAATTTAGAGGGGCGAAAGTTTCTCTATGCTGTTGATGGTTATCTCAACCTATCCTAGCCGACGATCGTTAGCTGATCATGTATGCGTGCATGCTCTGCCACATCATACTTCAGAGTTTCACCACGGATAGTTTCCTTTCTGTCCTCTTCCAGGCTGACCGATGGAGGGTGAATGGCCTCTCCGTTGCAGCCTCTGACACAGCTCCATGTCCTGTCGTACATTTGTAGTAGATTTCGAACTACTTGCGTAATAGTTGAAATTTGTGACGACCTCGCTCGTGTCAGTGCTCTTCGCAAGTCAGGCAAAAATATATCGTGGGAGACTTCAGCTTGTATTTTCCACTAATGTACACTCACCAACGCCCACTCAACACCAGTGTACACACACACAACCGACCGCAGTCTTTCATCCGCATCTCAATTGAGCAGATGTTATTTTGAGTCTTCATGTTAACAAGTGGCTCGCCGTGCAAACGACCTCGAAACGGAAACGATCATCATCACGTGTAACGGGAATGACGTGATATTATGCCAATATTAACCAAGGATAAGTGAATGTGATACCGTATGATGGGCGGAGCTATTAAGCTAAGCAAATCACAGATATCGAGAGCGCCTTAGCATCCACGGAACTGTCTGAGGCAACAGACGGCTGGTGGGACGCTGAGGGTGACTGTTAAAGAAAGCATCGAGTTACTTTGCGGATGGTAGGCGTAGTTCAAGTTCCGGTGGCACAGATGGTATGTGGTGAGTGGCCTGTTTGCCACATGCCTGAACTTGAACGGGGACGAGTCTAGTATCTGCACATCACCCTTCCGGGTGGCTGGCTGATGCAATGGCGGGCCATTCGGTGGAGGGTCAGTCACCCTGATTCGCTTATGTTCGTGGTAAGTAATTTTCGGATGTAATACTTGCCATGGGTCAATGTAGCTTTCCGGTCAGGCTGTCTGTGTTTCTTGCCGCTTTGAGAGTAGGGCGGGCCAGGATAGGGGAGTGATGATGCATTCATGTATGCTCTGCCACATCATACTTCAGAGTCTCACCACGGATTGTTTCCTATCTGTCCTCTTCCATCCTTACCGATCGAGGGTGGCCTGTCTCTCCTTTGTAAGATCTGTCACGGCCGCGTGTTCTGTTGTACACTTGTGGCAGATTTCTGACTATTTGCGTAGCGGTTGAAATTTGTGACTACCTCGCGCGTGTCAGTGCTCTTCGCAAGTCAGGCAGAAATATATCGTGTCAAGCTTCGGTTTGTATTTCCCACTAGTGTACACTCACCAACATCCACTTCACACCAGTGTACACGCACACAACCAACCGCAGTCTTTCATCCGCATCTCAAGTGAGCATGAGATTTTGAGTCTTCATGTTTACAAGCGGTTCGCTGTGTATAGGACCTCAAACAGAAACGAGTCATCATCACTTGTTACGGAAATGACGTGATATCCCGTCAATATTAACCAATGGTAAACGAGTGTGACACTGTATAAAGAGCGGAGCTATTAGGGTAAGCCAATCAAAGAGAGCGGAAACGCCTTAGTATCCGCGGAACTGTCTGATGCAACAGACGGCTGGTGGGACGCTGAGGGTGACTGTTAAAGAAAGCATCGAGTTACATTGCGGATGGTAGGCGTAGTTCAAGTTCCGGTGGCACAGGTGGTATGTGGTGAGTGGCCTGTTTGCCACATGCCTGGACTTGAATCGGGGACGAGTCTAGTATCGGCACATAACCCTCCCGGGCGGCTGGCTGATGCAATGGCGGGCCATTCGGTGGAGGGCCGGTCACTCTGATTCGCGGATGTTCGTGGTAAGCTCTTGGTCTAATGCCTGTTATGGGTCACTGTAACTTCCCGCCCTACCTGTCTGCGTTTTTTTTCGCCTTCAGAGGAGGGGCGTGTATGACGCGCAAAGATGTAGGAGTTTGTAAAATTGGTTGTATTGACATATTTTTGGTGGCAGCGTCCGCAAGGGAAAGGAATATTTTCTGCATTTACGTGTTATCTTTTGTGCATGTGCGTTTTTTGTTTTTATCGTTTTTTGGGCTAGCCGTTGTTGTCATTATGACTGCAACCTACCCCGCTGCTGAAGCTATATTTCGCTGCCTGCCCCTCTCTGGCGGGAAGGGCAGGCACTGTCAGGAATCGAACCTCGTAACTCTGGTTTCGCACGCGCGCAGTAGTTGACGAATGCGCGTTAACCAATCAGGAGTGTCAATTTTTGTAAAATTTTGAGGGCCGGGCTCAAAGCCCGACAAGGCTCTCACCCCGCATTGTTTTCTCATCAAATTTAGCTGACTTATTTTAATTCAACGCAATAAATGAATTCTATGAATTAGGCTTCGTATAATATACAAAAGTTTTTAATTAAGCGGTATAGGAGTCATGCAGGATTGGATCCAGGGAGCAGGCGCTGGACGCACTGGATGCGTCTCTTCTGATCGACACGTGAAGGCGCACCTTTAGAGGCCACCTTAGGGAGCCGATGACGCTCTTCTATGGCGGTCATCGGAGGCGAAACGCATTTTGGCTGTCGGGGACGGGGACGGGGTTAGCCACGAACGACATAGGTCATCCCCATATTCCAGAGCTTTTCACTTTGACCTCACAAACCATTGCGTGTCTTATGGCGCTAGGAATGTGCAGTTTATTGCATCGTTTATCCGCTCAGCTGTTACGATTTGTATGCTGTACTGAGAGCAACCATGACTTTTTGTTGTGAGAGTAGCACGAGACGCCACTACGCAGACATATCGAAGAAAATGGTCTTTGTGTTATGATCATCTTTTACCCACGCTTTTTTAGTATATCAGCCAAAAACATTGGGCGGGGGGGGGGCGAGCCAAAGATGGAGGACCTAACTCAACATGGGGGTCAGGATCCCCCAAAAAGAAGACAAATCGACACCCGTGTAACCACTACACTATTGGCGCCCTTTTTGCTTAACCTTGCTAAACCTTGTTCACCTGTGATCACGAGCACACTCTGAAACGGCGAGCATTGACAAGACACCCAATGCTTGCTTTAAGCACCGTGTAAACAATACCGCTTGGTAGATTGAAGTTTGATAACTCAGCAAGAAATCTCTGATCTCATAATGCTGAAAACTCAAGAGCTAAAGCCCTTCCTTATTTATAATCCGGCAAAACAGGCGTCTCCGCCGTTTTCGTGCTACTTCTGATGACGTACATGAAGGTATTATAACAAATTTTGCACCATCTCAGCTGACATTCCCAGCACTAATTGTCAGAAAAGCTGCTTTCTCGGGAAAGCCAACGACATGGGAACAACTTGTGATAAAAACCTTGCACTATGCCTGTATAACGTCCCCAAAAACCATCACTTAACAGTACTAACAATCCCAGGCAAAGCTTATCACTAAACTACTTAAGCCGAAATCAATGGTGCTCGGCCGTAGACTTCCCTGTAACGCCACAGCTTAAAGCTGAAATGTGTGCGCAATATGTGTGTAAGCATGTTAAGATATAAGGTCATAGCCTTCCACTAGTGTTTCACCAAAAATGGTGCAATGCATCAGCCCTTTAGCATTGAAAGCCAGAGTCGATGCTTCAACTAGACATCGCAGCTTCCTGAATAGCGAGGAGTACTGGTAAAAGTACCGAGTCATTGCAACGGTTCGCAAATGAAACGAATTAATTCATGCAGCGAAGAGAAAGAAATCGTTTGCAGGGATATCATTGAATAGCTTGCAACGTTACCAGCTGGCATGACAAATTTTACTTCTCGTCCACAGAATTGCATAACAAATTGACCGTAGCCTACGCCAATATTTGGTGAACCCATGCAAGGGCTAAGAGCGTTGCAGTAACAAAGGGTCGCGGGGCTCTGATCTCCTACCGTGAAACGCTAACTGATGTCTGAACGGAGCAAACAAACTCCTTCTCATGCGTTGAATGCAGTGAAAGTTTTGGCTAAGAAAACACGGGCTCAGTAGCACTATTACAGCGTGCATGCGGCTGATTGATGCCGACCAAATGAATGCATTCGTGAAGCGCCGCGGCAAAATGACAAACTCTGGTAATCAGCTACCGGCCATCACCATTCACGTAGGAATTTATTGATCACATTTTGAACCGTTGACTCTGAATATTTACACCGACGACGATGTTTGCACGACAGCAGTGCATACCGCACAATTCTCATAAAAGACACAGTAGAACGCTGACCAGCCTGGGTCGTGTGGCGAACATTTCCTGTTGTCAGTTGCGGACAACCTGAGCGTGGGAGAGCTCACCCTCGGCTTCTCCTCCAGTGCGCCGTGCAAGTGGCCGTTCCTGGCGACCAGTGGACTAGCAGGCATGTTGGAAATACCGTGCTGCTGGTTCGCCCTGAACTGCGCACTCCACTGAGGACTCGCAGAAGATCAAGGCCTGAGGGACAGATCTTCAATATCTAACCGTTCTCAGCACCTTTGGAAGTTCACTCTCCAAGATCAGTAACTGCGGCGAGCTCGATGCTTTGTATTGTTTGACCTGCACACCCATCCCAAGATTTAAGGACTTGGAACTTTGAAGAAAGGATTTACGACATCACAGCAAGGCTTGGCGACTTACCAATTTGCTACTCTAGCACTCAGTCAAATGTCAATATACCCTTGTTAGGGCTGAAACGGCTACAGGTGACGTCATATAGGAATACATCACCGTCTCTATCTGAGGCAGCACCTGCTGTCCGCATCTTGACGTGTTTAGTTACAAAGTAATAATGCAGGTGTCAGTCGCAAAGAGACTTCCCGTCCATGATTCTTTGGTGGTCTCTCATGACGGCGCTGGACCACAGGACCCCGATTGGCAAGCCGCCACTGGTGCCACACGGGTGTTCATCGGCCTTCTAAAGGCATCTGGCCAGTACGCCTTAAATGGCTGGCGTTCGTTGCTGTACTCTGCGATCGTCTACGGCGTACTAACATTATACACGCTCGCAAGCATAACGCATCTTCTGAAGCTTGCTGTTAAGGTCCTGAACGGAGAGCAGGCCATCTTTGACGCAGGTTTCGACATGCTGGTTTTCGCAATCGAACTCATTCTTATGCAAGCTGCACTCACAGCCAATTTCTGCGGTGGTAGACGTCATTTCGCACGCCAGATGGCACTCATTCAGACGAGGCTAGACAAAGCGATGGCGCTTTTTAGTTTTCCGAATGTTGCAAAAAGCATGAACGACATGGACAGGTTCCTTATATGGGCAGTGATCTTGCAGTCGCTGTTTGCACTATTTAGTGTCTTTTGGACTTTCAGCATCGTTTACGGTTGCTGCGAACAGGCTTTGACATGGTCTTATATGATTGTAGTGGCTTTCCCCTATTTTATATTTTGCCTCTGTTCTGTATTACTGCCTCTAAAGTTCATGTTCGCTGGCCAGCGCATCGCATGTGGCTTCAGAGCCGTGAACGCAGAGCTCAAAGCCATAGTCGACAGGTGCTCTATCCAGGACTGGGCCCGGCTTCGACGTGTGCGATTGACCCAGGCAGGACTCTCCAGGGCGTTCACACAGTTGACGGCTGGCATGACACCGGAGCTATTGATCAACATGTTGTTCGGAATCACGGCGAATGCGAGCATGTATGTAATGATAGTGATCACCGCAAAAGAGGGAACGCTATTCGTCAAACTTCCAACTATCATCCAGATCATAATATTCCAAAGCCTTCGCCATAGTTGGACCGTGCGAAACCAGCCACCTTCTTCTGCGTCTGGTGAGCCTCACCCAAGACCTGCTGCTGGAGGTAGACAGTCGTTCAACGGAGGTCATCCACGAGCTAAACATGTTCCACATTGCTGTGCGTCGTGACCTGGATTCGTTGGGTGACCTGGGCCTCTGCCGCCTCCAGCGGTCCACCATGCTGTCCATCACGTCCACGGTGCTGACTTACGCCATCGTTCTGCTGCAGTTCTACGTGACAGAGCTTGCCTCAGCCACAGGAGGAGGTCATGTCAGCTCTGGCCACCGGTCAGGCAACGAATCACTAGAGGTGGCGTTTTGAGTTCGTCTTGGACACCTCCTACTATGTCCGAGATATTATCACCGCGGAAGAAGATCCCTAGAACCCGCATCACATCGATCGGAAGCAGCTGATCACAGAAATTTTCCGGCCTGTAGTAAGCGTAGGCAATGAAACAAGTGTACGCTGTATTATCACCATTGTCTGGTCTTCTCGTTACCAGCTGAATTGATCTGAGTTGTCACGTTACATCACGCATGCACTGTGTCTCTTAATTTGTTTCACAATCATGTAGTCCGCTTCAAAATATCTCGAAATAGAGGTGTAGTGCATCACGGTTACTTTTTGAACCATGTCAGTTGCAAAACAAGCATCAGTCAAAGGCGTTACCTTTGCCTCATCTTGTTATCACCAAACACGCCTCACTCTAAATATCGGATTAACATACTTAATGTGCAGATAGCCCAGGTCACGTAAGTCTCACACGCCTGCTCATCTACTTCTGGTAAGAAGAAGAGCTTCAGCACAAATGTGGAGATCGCGAATGCCGTCATTGCGTGTGATCGTTAAAAGTCATTGGCACACAAACAACAGGGAGCCTGGGATGGTGCTGGGTTGGGCTGCATAAGCATAAGCATAAATTCATACCCAGTGTCCGTGGCAACCTGTTATTGGTTTTATGGCTGTCAACCGTTTTGCTCAAATAAATCTTGGATATCGAGGCTGCTGGTTTTATCATTGTGGTCTCTGTACAAGCTACAGATCGGTGGCAGCTTGTACGGCGAATTATCGAACAGCTACTAGAATGCATATCGTGGCGAACATAGTAGTCGAAGGCAAGAGGACCTGTGGGATCCTAAAAGCATCATCGTTTTCTTGTAATGAGGAAATGATGCTTGGTTTAGGCAAGTGTTACATTTCTGGCTCGTGAAAAACATGTGACCAATAACGAGATAGCGCAGGGTGCGTGCACCGACATCAAGACAAGTGTAGTACATTTTGTGTTATGATTGGTCAGTGATCATAATGCTGACGTCCGATCATCGTCAATTGCAAGGGTGCGGATTTATAAAGCTGTGAGCGCTAGAAGTGTGGTATTTGAAGATTGGCTGCAAGTTGTCTGTTGTTTGACAATACCTCTGCCACCGCATGTAAGATGTATTTGATATAAACAAGGAAGGTCTTTTGGTAATGGTTTTTCAGCGTTATGATTTCACAGTTCTTGTGCTGATTTATCGCTATTCATTACGCTAGGAGGTGCTGGTTAAACAAAGTTATAAAACAAACCGATGGTTATGGTTATACCGAGAGCACTCGTTTTAAGCCGCGCTTATGATTATGACTAAAAGTAGTGTTTAGCAATATTTAGCAACAGCATATTCGAAAACGGCATTGCATGAATCCAGAAAGTCTTCCGCATAACTGCAGACACTGTCCCTGTAGCACGCAAATTATTCAAGCTCCTGTATTCTAAGACCCAGTACACAACTAAGCTCAGTGAAATGTAGGCAGCTACGCCGAAAGGTTACAACAACCCATGCTGAACGTTATATTACTAAATGACAAGACACCATGGCTCATGGTATATCATGTCATCTGTTGGGATTGCTTATTGATACACCAAGTCATCTTTTGTGGTTGGTTATTGGTAAACTATGTCATATCTGGGTTTGCTCACTGGTACACCATGTCATCACCCGGGATTGGCCACTGGTGCACCATACTATGTCCTGGGATTGAACACTGGTACACCACGCCATTTCCGTAGCTGGTAATGGATGCTAGGAGAGCAACCACCACAAACAAATACGTCTTGAATTATATTTCAGTAAGAATTTCATTCCAAAAACTGTCATACAGGAGCAGTAATTTGTGTAAATTATTGACAGAGAGCTCCGCCGGTCACCGTAAGCCTGTAATCCCGCAAAAAAACTTGCTTTGCAAAGCCTCTACCCTACATTATCTGGACGAACCGCAATTTGCATCTGCAACATTTATCACGCATTACATTACCATTTTTAGGATCGTCTTTTAATAATGGCCCTCAGATAACATCTAAAGTAGGCGGCTTCGTTTACTTCATAGCAGCTGTCCACTTTGATGACTTTTTGTCCAAGAGATATTGGAGTCCCAAAACAGCGTTGGGGATCCGAATTAGCATTGGGGTGCGGGCCCAATATTCGCAAAACACATATTCACCCTCTTGAGGTGTGCCTAGTTGCATTTTTTATTGGTCAGTATGCACCTGGGTTTATGCTTGATCCCTGTATCCACCGATAAGTGACCGTAAACATACTGTTTTTTTCTGATGAGTTCGTCTTTTGTTTCAGAATCAAACAGCTGTCAACCTAGCAAACCGGCACATAGACTGTACCGGTATTTTTGCTCGTACTAACATTCGTCAAACTCGCGGCTGTTCCCAAACTCGCACCCATAATGCCCCAACATTGTGTTCCCTATCCGCCGATTTAACCTTTCGACTTCAATAGCCGAGCTCCGCCCGGCTCATGAAAGTCTCTGTTAAACCGGTGGTATCTTTGACGATGTTTTCTCCTCTCGCCGTCAAAAGGGTTCAACGAGTTGTTGTTACCCCACATCACGTGTAGATCAGGTTTGATAAATCACCAACTGACGGTCAAGTCAGGTCAGCCACCTGACCTGCGCTGCAGATGGTGCACATCCCCACTCCCTCAGCCGACAGTTGGTGTGAAGCCACAAGTCCACAGGCCTGCGACTGGCCCAGCGTCTCTGCAGCACTCCTAGTTGACGGTGACGCCGTCTGACACCGGGAGTGACGGTGGCACCGTCCGATGACACCGAAAATACGGAATATCAGCGAGACCGACAGCGGACCAGGCTCGATTTCCGGTAAAGGCACACGGAGGCTTCCACCTACTCAACCAGCACGGTCAGCCGTTCGACACCAGAGTCGTATCATTGCAGTCGCTCGCTGGTAAAACATATGCCAAAGAATAAAAACGCTGGGCTGGCCCGTTGTGCCATAGGCTGGGCCAGGAACGGGCTAGAGTTGAGGCTGTGATGCGGGACAGACATGGGCTGTAGATTATAAGTGATACTAAAGTAAGGCACGTAGGCTAAGGGCGAACAAATTAGAAGGTTCGTTGTGATCCACCACTGACTGCGCTTCAAGTAACACGCACTCGAGTGAGGGTAAACTTGACCCCGAAGCTTCTTGAAATTAATTCCAAACTGGCGGCGTTATGCGCCTCAATTTGCACGGATGTGGACAAGTGAACAGCCGGAAGTGAACAGCAAATCTTTTGGTATCAAGATGTTGGGTTCATCTTGTAAGGTCGCTGACCTATTGCAGGTCGGAGTCAGACCATGGGCTCAACGAAAACATTTTCTAAGGAATTGTTCAATATGATGCAACAACAGAGTGTACCCGGATGCGTCTTAAGGCATTTTATCAGAGCCCTCTGATCGGATTTCATAGCAGCTCACTTGGTCGTGTTTTCAAAAGTATTTGATAATGCTGTGTCGAAAGAAAACTTAGTTTGTTACCATATACTTCAGCACATGTAACATCCTGTAGTGGCCTTGATCTATTTTTACCTACACATGCGTTGAAATTTGCTCAAAATATTGTACTTGCATATATGACGCTATGCTATTTAGTATCTGTCTCTTAAGAAACCCGCTTTACCCACGAGCCGAAAATCTGAGATGCTACTCAGGTGAGGACGGAAAAGTAATAACCAAAATCCTCTGATTTCAAGCATGGTGTACTGATTTACATGATGTATCTATGTACTAAATATGGGGTTGAAAACAGGCTAGACAGACGGCTCAAAGTTTGAAATAGTCGTTAGTCGCCCAAAATAATTCGCTTCCATCGGTCTTTGGAATTACAATTGATTGGTCTTTTCCAACATGCCGCGGTAGTGAGGGTTATCGGCGCAAACCGAACTCAGCCATCCGATATGCGTCCGTTGTGTTCTCAAGGGTTTTACTTCTGAAGTATAATGACTACTCACCTTACCTTAACAGTTTTTTCCCCGTGTTTTTAACCACTGGTCAATGCGTTTTACTTGTCTCCACGGATTAACTGGGTCTTCAACTTAGCCTTTAGTTTAGTGTTAAATGGTTTGTGTTGTGGGGAGGTTCCCAGTAATCCAAGTGGTTCTGCAGCATATTGGGTGAAATCAACGAAGCCAGTTTGTAAGGCCTATGCCTTTCTTGTCAGGTGTTTCGACATTCTTGCTCAAGCATTGTATAATAATGTAAGAGGCTTACGGAATAAAATGGCTACCAAGCAACGCCTGTGTCATAACTCGTTTTTGTTTTACAATTAGTGTGGTAAGGTATAAATCAAAAATTAATGTATAGGAAAAGCGCGACGAAGTGAAGCTGATTTTATTTTGTCTTTTTCTTCTTTTCCAGCGGTGGCGTCTCGTGATGACGTGCGTCCGGCTGGGTGCGATCCCAGGGCCAGGGGAGCCTGGGTTGGTGTTTTGGTTGGGTTGGTGTCCGACGGGCCCGTGGTGAGCTGTCGTGATGACAGCCACCGATCGCGGTCAGCGTTTCTGCTCCCTACTTCAGCTTCTGCTTCTTACCTCAGTGTATTGACTTGAAGGTTCGGCCGGGGACTCGGAGGACTTGGATACTTCGAGAGGGGACTTACGGCATCACCGCAGTGCACAACAACTCAGGGATTTGGCCGCTTAAACTAGCCCGTTTCATTGGTCAAACGTCGAGCCAAGCGTCAACCAGCGCTGGACCGGCGGGAGACGGCGTCACTGGTTCTGCACCTCGGCGACTGAAAAATAGCCATGCGGGTGTCGGCCGCGAAGAAGGTCACCGTCTGCGACTCGCCGCTGGTCTACCATGGTGATGCTGTACCGCAAGAGCCCAGCGGCCAGACCACCACTGGGGCCTCCCGGTTGTTCATCGGACTGCTCAAGGCTGCTGGCCAGTATGCCGTCCCCAGCTGGCGCTCCCTGCTGTACTCGGCGGTCGTCTTCACCTTGGTGATGTCATACGTACTCGGAAGCACGCTGTACGTTCCAAAAACCCGCGTTTTGATCGTGGGCCGAGATCGAGCTTTCTTTCAGGGGACTCTCAGCGACGTGGCTGCGGCGATTGAGCAGATGATCGTATGCGCTGCTCTCGCAGCTAATCTCTGCTATGGTCGACGACACTTCGCGCCTCAGTTGGCGCTCATAGAGGCCAAGCTAGGCAATGCGATGACAATGTCACCTTTTCCCAACAGTGCAGAAAGCCAGACCTACGTCGACAGGCTCCTGATATGCTGTTTTGTGTG
Organism: Pollicipes pollicipes; assembly: GCF_011947565.3. Taxonomy (NCBI): domain Eukaryota; kingdom Metazoa; phylum Arthropoda; class Thecostraca; order Pollicipedomorpha; family Pollicipedidae; genus Pollicipes; species Pollicipes pollicipes. The sequence continues at coordinate 23,899,115 of NW_023597054.1, forward strand.
CACGTCGCTGTTTGCACCGTTTTCAGTTCTTTGGAATTTCGGCATTTTGCAAGCCTCCTGTTCAGGGGTTTGTGCTTGCCCACTTCTGGTATTGGCCTTTTTCCCATCGTATTCGTGCTTTCAACTTTTGTCCCTAAAATTTATGTTTGCTAGCCAGTGCACTGCCTGCGGGTTGAGAATTGTGAATGCAGGGCTTGAGGAGATTGTGGATAAGAAGTCTCCTCTGCATGGGGCCCAGCTTCGACGTCTGTGGGTGACCCAGGACGAGCTGTCCGAGGCGTTTATACAATTCTCCGCTGGCATGACACCGGAGCTGCTGATCACGATGCTGTTCGGCATCACGGTGAATGTGTTCATGTATCTAATGATGATCATTACAGCTAGTGAAAGTACTTTACTGGAACATCTCCCACCCTTCGCCCATCTTTTGTTTCTTCAAGCCACTGCAATATTTGTACCATGCGAGGCAAGCCAGCTTGTTCTGCGGGTGGTTGGCGCACTCAAGACCTGCTTCTGACGGTAGACAGTCGTTCACCGGAGGTGATCCACGAGTCGAACCTGCTCCGCAGGGCTGTGCACCGTGACCTGGATTCGTTGGGTGACCTAGGCGTGTGCCGCCTCCAGCGGTCCACCGTCATGTCCATCCTGTCCACGGTGCTGAGCTACGCTATTGTGTTGCTGCAGTTCTACGTTACGGAGCTGGCCTCAGCCGGAGGGGGAGGTCATGTCAGCTCCGGCTACCGGTCAGGCAATGAGTCACTGGAGGCGGTGTCATGAGTCATTTGCAGGCTCCTGCCAACTCCGCGACGTTAGTGCCGTTACAGCAGATGTCTGCAATGGCGGATAAGCACCGACGATAAACCACTAGCCCAGCGTGACAAGTGATAGCCTCGGGGTCTTCTGTGCTCAAGATAAGCTTGATCCACACAGTTTATTTTGATAACTGAACACCGCTTTTGAACCATACCTGATTCGTTTGTCACCTGATGAAGTGCGATGATGTAATTCTTCTTAATCGTGCGTGTTCCGTGTTAGAGTTACCTGGTAAGAAGAATAATTAATGTGGTGGTGTAGTGATCTGTCGTGAAAAATCTCCAGATGTCTCCATGCAGAATTAGTGCTGATTCAGCTTGTTTTCGTCGTGAAAACATACTGGCCGACAAACAAATGGTTGACTCACCTTTTTTGATAAAAGAAGTGCAACGAAAAGTGAAATGAATTTGTCTGTCAATATGACACTGTCATATATCAACGACTGGGAACAGTCAAAAAGGTGTGATTATGATCCATCATGCGAATGCTGACAAGAGCGTACAAAAACGAAGCAGCCAGTCTGCTAGTCGTGGTAGATTAATCAGCCTGCTGACCTATGCCATTCGCGACACGTGCCTCTCCATGCCCGTCTGATGCTAACGTTTTTTTCTCCTGTTCCAAACTATACCCATTCCCTGATTTATTCTGGTTTCCTTGTGCACACACACCCCAAATACGCTTTCGGTTGAGAAGTAAGAACAATATCAGCAAGCATACTAGTACAATTTTCAAGCTTACTTGAATTCAAACGGTTTCGAAGCCGTACGCGGAACACATGGGCAAAAAGGAAGATGCGTATAACAACACTACAAACACGATTGTACTAAGTTATTGTACCCAAGGTATCTAAACTGATATATCTAGAACAGATTTTCGCGGTCTCGTCGCGAAAGTAAATGGCTATGGTGATCGCGATCTCGTCGGTTCTACAGCATCTCTTCGCTTTTTTGCAGGCCGAAGCGACATAATGGTATGATCTGGGAGCTTTTGCGGTTGCGGTGTTCCAGATGTTTCACGCATGCATACCTTCGCTTGTGGGCGATTTCCTGAAAGGGCACGACTCGGAAGTGACATGACGGCACCAATGTGAGCTGAGAAGCCCTCAAGCCAGAACCTTTTCCGTGGGATCTCATTCAGCTCCTGTGTTGTAAATGATTGGCACGCTTTCCACCGGCAATACTATGTCATCCGTAGTTGAGCAGTTTATAACCAGGCTCGGTTCACGCTGGGCCGGCATTATGTACGGTAGCCCACAATGACCAAATCGTTAAAATGAGGCTGTTCGGTTCACTAAACGGGACCGCGAAAAGACCGGCATCCACATACCAAGCGGCCTTTTAAGTCCTCATCACCACCATTGGGTAAGGTAGAACATTTCATACGTTATAGTTTAGGACTTTTTGGGGGGGGGGAACTGGTAGCGTAAGCCAGATGTTTTTGGATCCTCGGTTCAAACATGATTTCTGAACTCATCCGGTCTTGCCGCATATTGCCAACGAGTGTCCTAGGCTTAACATATTTCGATTTGGTTTTCCAGCTGTGGACGACACACAATATAAAAGCTGTGCGCGACGGCACCCCAATACTCACACCACCGCCTGTACGAATGCAAATGTGGCGCGGCCGGAGGCAAATGCTGCGTCAGCATTAAAATACTACTGGGAAACTGACCCGAGTCTACCACCCGAGACCAGCATCACCACCAGATCGTCCCGTAATGTGCTCTGACTGACCCGTCAACAGCACTACGCCACTTACGATTAACCGCACACGAGCGCAGCGCTACAGCCTCTGTGTCAAACGTTGGCACGCCGACGTCATGTAATCCGACATACTACGGCGTCCTACAAAACAGCCAAAATTTAGAACATCTCACAAAAGGAAAGCACTGAAAACACACAAAGGAAAACACACACAAAAGGGCTCGTGAGTGATGAGGCGTGAGAACGTACAACTACAAGGTTAACGGAACAGAATGCAACTGGATGCTCTTACACGATGCTTACTGTATATGACGACCGGTCGTTCACGACGCGAGACTTGCCCCCAATAAGACATACCACGACCAAAGCGCCTGCAGGTCAAGCGTCTTCTCTCGGAGGCCGCTCCTCGGCACCTCATCGGCGCGGCCGACGTTTACCATGCCCTAGTGTTCCGCGTGACTGGCCGGAGCGCCGACCAGAGTTACCGGAGAAGAGCAGCCGCCCCCGCTGCTGCCTCGACCGATCGGCGCACGGTCCAGGTCGCCTCAGCCAGGCGGCACACCGCGCGGGAGATCAACGGTGACGGATCCCTCGTCGCTCGGCGGCAGGAGTATCAGCACATCGTCGAAGCCACCGACGTCCACTGTACCTGAGTGTTCCGGGCTTTCGCCTCTCACGCCTTCTCCCACCGCGCCGACCAGGATCGCTGGAGAGGGACGGCCGTCCCCGTCACTGCCTCCACCGCCCGGCGCACGTCCCCGCTCGCCGCAGCCAGGCCACCCACCGTACGAGAGCTCCGTGGCGACGGCTCCACCGCCGCCCGCCGGCGGGCCCGATGATCAGGCCTTTAGCTCCGTTTTCTGGCCTGTCCGGGTCGGGCCGCCGCCCAACTGCATGATCCGCTCTCCCGTCAGCACGATCGACTCTGGTCCCGCCGTACAGGGTGAACGCTGCGCCACCTTTCGAGCCACCCCCGCCACAGTCGGGCGTGGTCCGCGCAGCGCCACCTCTCGAGCCACCTCTGCCGCGCCCGAGCGCACGCCCCGCCGCACCGCCTCTTGAAAAGCCCCTGCCTCGGCCGGGCCACCCGGAGCTGGGGACGCAGAACTCGCCGCGAGCACCGTCGAGGGCGCGGTACAGCTTTTCCATGTTGTTCACGCGTTGTTTGTGTGAGTTTTCGTGCAGTTTGAAATAGACATTGTCATATGTGCTAAAGGCCGTAACTATTTCTCATTCTTTCTTGGCAGACAGAGGCGCCTCCATTACTTCCCGTTTGATGTTTGTCAGCAATTCAGAGAGAACTAGACGGCTTTGGGTGGCAAACCCGTTTCGCTCAAATCGTCTTTCGTACCTCTCAGCACGGGGGCTTTTCTTACGGAATTTGCGGATCACCGTATTGTCATTTTGCAAGCAATGGATGATTTGGATATCGTGGCAGCTCACGTCCAGATCGGGGAAATACTTGCTGAGGATGTAAACAGCCTTTCCTTAGATATCTTCCATCCACTCTCCGGGTCCCAATTCGGCAGTCATTGGTGTAAACAAAACCTACCTCCTATTACTATCGATAGCCTCGATCTGCTCTTGCACAAAATCATGTGCGTTTTGGACAGCTAGGAGCGCTGTGGAAACGGCAGAGTTTTCTTTCTCCAGTTCGGAGACGCTGTGTTCTAAGTGGGCAACACGTCTCTCGTACGAGGCTAACGTGGCCTCAATTGACGAGATTACTCTCGTGTTGCCGGCTTCGAGCAGTTGCTGGATCTGATCCAGTGCTCCAGCATCAAGCACCATCGTCTTCGTCTCAGGTGGAGATCGAGGATGGCTTTCGTACACACGTCTCTATTTTACGTTAGTCGTCTTACCTCACAGAGGCTGGACCATTTCTGGAACCGAAAGATAGCGATTCCTGCTAGCCGTCTCCGTACTGATTGAGACCAGGGTCTTCTCGTCTACGTCCGTGTACACCGAGTCCTCCGATAGCTCCACGCCTTACCCGAGGAGTCACCGTGGAGAATTATTCAGTTCACTTGAAAATCGGCACATCAGAGAGGAAAGCTCACCGCCACCTTTCAAGGTCACGGTCGGCCCCCTACGCCCGGCCCGCGGGCCCCACCAGTCGGCCGCTCCCTATCGCATACCACTGCCCGGAGGATGCTTACTTCAGTATATTCTAGCTGGTGATTATCATCTGGCCATGCATGCTCTGCCGCATCATACTTCAAGTCTCACCACGGATAGTTTCTTTTTTGTACTCTTTCAACCTGACCGACGGAAGGCGACTTGTCTCGCCATTGTAAGGCCTGTCACAGCTGCGTGTTCTGTCGTATATGTGCAGCAGATTTCTAGCTGCTGACGTAATAGTTGAAACAAGTGACGACCTCGCTCATGCCAGTGCTCGTCACGAGTCAGGCAAAATATATCGTGTCAGGCTACAGCTTGTATTTCCAGTAGAGGACACTCACCAACGCTCACTCTTCACCAGTGTACACAAACACGACCAACAGCCATCTTGCGTCCGCAGATCAAGTGATCAAATGAGATTTTGAGCCTTCATGGTAACAAACGGTTCGCCAAGTACACTACCAGCAAACGGAAACGAGTCATACTCACGTGTTATGGAAACCATTTGATATCGCATCAATTTTAACCAATGGTAAGCAAATATGCCGCCGTGTGATGGGCGGAGCTACTAGCCTAAGCCAATCAAAGAGGGTGAAAACACTTTGCCATCCGTGGAACTGTCTGATGCAACAGACGGCTGGTGAGACGCTGAAGGTGGCTGTTAAGGGAAGCATCGAGTTACACTGGGTATGGTAGACGTGGCTCAAGTTTCGGTGGAAAAAGTGGTGTGTAGTAAGTGGCCTGTTTGCCACATGCCTGGACATGAGCGGAGACGAGCCTAGTATCTGCACATAACCCTCCAAGGTCGCTGGCTGATGCAAACCAATACCGCGTACCATTGCCGTGTAACCAATACCTCCTAATGTATTAAAGCATGATAAAACATCATGAGATCTCTGAACTCACACCGCTGAAGAATCGGGAGCTGAAGGCCTCCCTTATTTATACTCCAGTACAATCGACTTTTACGCTGTTTTCGTGCTCCTCCGCATGACGCCTATGCAAACAATATGAACATCAAGGCATCATCTGAGCTCACATTTCCAGCAGAAATTGTCAGAAAAGCTGCCTTACAGGAATGCTAATGACATGGGAACACTATGCCATTAGAACCATGCACCATGGCTGCCTAATGACACCAAAACCACTACCTAACAGTACTTATCATGGGAGGCGAAGCTCGTCAATGAACAAATTACAGGGAAATCAATGGTGCTCGGCCGTAGACCTCTCTGTAAGGCAACAAGTAAAAACTGAAATAAATACCTCATATGTGTGTTAACCACGTTAAACTATGGAATTATAACGTTCAACGAATCATTCACTAGAAAGGATGCAATGCATCAGCCATACCACATTGCAAGCCAGGGTCGGTGCTTGAACAAGCCATACCAGCTTCCTGAATAGCGAGGAGCGTTGGTGAAAGTGCCGAGTCATTGCAACGGTTCGCGAATGAAACGAGCTTATTCCTACAGCGGAAAGAGAGAAATCGTCTATCGCGATGTCATTACATAGATTGCATGGTGGATAGCTGGCACGACAAATTTTGCTTTGCGTCCACTGAATTACATAGCAAACAGACCGCAGCCTATGCCAATAATTGGTGAACCCATACAGGGGTTAAGAGCGTTGCAGTAACAAAGAGTCGCGGGGCTCCGATCTCCTGCCGTGAAAGACTGACTGATGCCTGAGGGTAACAAACAAACTCCTCATACGTCGAATACGGTAGACAACTTTATAAAGAAAACACGGGCGCAGTAGCAGTATTGTAGCATGCATGCAGTTTATAAATTGCCGACCAAATGAATACATTCGTGAAACGCCACCACCGAATGGCAAACTATAGTAATGAGCCAACGGCCATCATCATTCACCCAGGCATTCATTGGGCACATTTTGAACCGTTTATTCTGAATTTCTACATAGGCAAACGATGTTTGCGCGACAGCAGTGCACACATAACAATTCTTATAAGCGACACAGTAGAAAGAAGGCCGGCCTGGGTCGTGTGGCCAACCTTTCGTGTTGCCAGTTGCAGAGAACCTGAGCGTGGGAGAGCTCACCCTCGGCTCCTTCTCCAGTGCGTCGTGCAGGTGGCCGTTCATGACGACCAGTGAACTGGCAGTCCTGTTAGAAAGGCCGTGCTGTTGGTTCAGCTTGAATTGTGCAATCTGCTGAGGACTCGCAGGCGATCAATGTCGGGGTGAGATATCCGATATCGAACCGCTCTCATCAGCTCTGAAAGTTTACTCTTCAAGATCAGCCACTGCAGTCAACTTGATGCTTGCTTGTATGACCTGCTCGCCCACATGAAGCATTGAGGACTTGGAACTTTGAAGAAAGGATTCGCGATATTACAGCAAGGCTCGGCATCTTACCCCTTTGCTTTCCTGGCAATCAGTCCAGTGTCTTCATAAGCTTTTTGGGCCTAAAACGGCTACAGGTGGCGTCATACAGGAACACACCATTTGCTCTCAACGAAGAAAGCCCTTGCTGTCCGCATTTAGACGTATTTAGTTACAAAATAATGATGCAGGTATCGACCACAAAGAGGTTTCCGCCCCGTGATTCTCCGGAGGTCTACCATGATGACAATGGACCACATGACCCCGGTTGGCAAGCCGCCACTGGTGCCACACGGCTGTTCATCGGCCTCCTAAAGGCAGCTGGCCAGTACGCCTGTCGTGGCTGGCATTCGCTTCTCTACTCCGCGATCGTCTACGTTATTCTGGCGCTATACACGCTCGAAAGCGTGAGGCGTCTTCTAAACATCGCTGTTGAGGCCCTGAATGTAGAGAAGACCATCTTTGGCGGAGGTTTCGACATGATGGTTATCGCAGTCGAGCTCATTCTTGTTCAAGCTGCACTCACGGCCAATTTCTGTTATGGTAGACGTCATTTCGCACCTCAGATGGCACTCATTGAGACAAAGCTAGACAAAGCGATGACACTTTTTAGTTTTCCCCATGGTGCAAAAAGCCTGAGCGGCATGGACAGGTTCCTAATATGGGCTGTATTGTTGCAGTCGTTGTTTGCAGTATGCGGTGCTCTTTGGACTTTGAGAATCGTTTATGGTAGCTGCGAGGAGGGTTTGACATGGTCTTATCTGATGGTAGCGGCCTTCGCCCATTCTATCTTTTGTGTCTGTTCTGCATTACTGCCTCTAAAGTTCATGTTCGCTGGCCAGCGTGTCGCCTGTGGCTTCAGAGCCGTGAACGCAGAGCTCAGAGCCATAGTCGACAGGTGCTCTATCCAGGACTGGACCCGGCTTCGACGTGTGCGATTGGCCCAGGCAGAACTCTCCAAGGCGTTCACACAGTTGACGGCTGGCATGACACCGGAGCTGTTGATCACCATGCTGTTCGGAATCACGGCAAATGCAAGCATGTATCTAATTATAGTGATCACCGCAAAACAGGGATCGCTATTTGTCAAACTTCCAACGATCATCCAGCTCATAATGTTTGAGACCTTCGCCATAGTTGGACCGTGCGAAACCAGCCATCTTCTTCTCCGTCTGGTGGGCCTCACCCAAGACCTGCTGCTGGAGGTAGACAGTCGTTCACCGGAGGTCATCCACGAGTTGAACCTGTTCTGCAGGGCGGTGCGTCGTGACCTGGATTCGTTGGGTGACCTGGGCCTCTGCCGCCTCCAGCGGTCCACCATGCTGTCCATCACGTCCACGGTGCTAACTTACGCCATCGTGCTGCTGCAGTTCTACGTGACGGAGCTTGCCTCAGCCGAAGGAGGACGTCATGTCAGATATGGTCACCGGTCAGGCAACGACTCACTGGACGTGGGGTCTTGATTTGTTCGCAGATTTCTGCTGACTCCGTGGCGTTAGTACCATGATAGTACATGATAATAATGGCGGATAAGCCCAGACAATAAGCAACTAGGCCAGCGTGACAGCTGATAGCCCCGGTGTCTTCTGTGTTCACTATAAGCTTGATCCACACAGGTGTTTGGATGACTGACCGCAGCTTGTGAACCTTGCCTAATTAGATCGTCACCTGGTTATGCGCGAGAACGTAAAATGCTCATAATCGTACGTGTTTTGTGTTGGAGGTACCTTGTAACATAAATAATTCGTGTAGTGACGTCATGATCTGTCGTAAAAAATCTGCAGATGTGATCTACATGGGGAATTAGTGCTGATTCAGCTTGCTTTCGTTGTGAACACATACTGGCCGATACAGAAATGGTTGACGCACCTGTTTCCTAGAAGATAAACGCAAAGCAATGTGAAATAAACTTGTCTGCCAATACAACACTCTCACAAGTGAATGACCGGCACCTGACGCGGTGGAGGCGCGATGGAGGATACGAGTGCTGCTGATGGCGCCATCTCCAATGGCAGCTGCCAACAAGCAAGGCCGCGCCGTTCGACTGGAGCCAGGCACAGCTTTCCTTAGCACAGGCCAGCGTCTGGACCAACCAGACAACCGGACAAACGAAACTCTGCAGGGTCTCCAGATCCAGGTAGCATTGCTGACCATTGTCTGGATGCATTACCATTGTTTTCCGATAATAATAAAAATGTCACTGAATTCCAGTAGTACTATTGCAAAGGAACGGAGCTCACTACATAAAACGCGGAGAGTGTCGGAACGCTGGGTGGATTCGCATGCAATATTTCGGTATGGTTATTTGTGCCTCACACGGAGAGTGTCAGAACGCTGGGTGGATTCGCATGCAATATTTCGGTATGGTTATTTGTGCCTCATCCCCGAATTGGCTCGGTTTGATCACACGTTTAAATGTCACGCACAAAACATACGCCGTAGATATCGATACGGTGCATCGATACGGTGCATCGCAGCGCAGCGCTCGTCGGCCGTTGACCGTCCCCCTTATGCGCTCGGATTACGTCACGCTGGACCACAAAAAAATGTTGGTGTATAAAAACAAGGATGCGATAACAAAAGAATGGACATGTCTGGGTCCAAGGCGCTTTGTTGTCGCAATGGCAAACAAAACTACCGACTTGTAATGGGGTCTGATTAATGCACCTGTCAGGTACTTCGAAATGACTGCGTTTCGTTGTGTCGCAGATCCAAGATCCGGCTGTGGTGGAAGCGGCAGCGCATGCGGATGGCGTGGAGGCCGCCTACCAACAAGCAGCTGCAATTCCCCCAGTGCCCGTCCTGGAAGAATTCGAAGAGGACGACGGGGGTCAACAAGTCGGGCGAACACAAGCTCCATGGCGGTGACGGGGAAATAACCGAAAATGGCCACCGCTGCCGCGCCGACACGGACGAGGTCAACATCGAACACGAGGCGCTGGCCTTCGTTGCCGGTTTCGTGGCAGCCAAGTGCAAGCATCTCAATCCAAGCATGGGATTGTCGACCCGAGAAGCACCACCCAGCTGTGTGCCAGATACCTGGATACGCACGATTAGTCGGGGTGGCCTGGTGGTGCCGTCACCGGCCTGGATGAACGTTGTCGAGGCTTTCGAGGTCGTCTTCCAGCTAGTGATGCTCCGAGGCATGGACCAAGACCTTGGTATTATCGACTGTCCCACTAAGCTTCTGCTGAAAAAGTTTTCTGCGTTGGACAAGCGGATCGCACGGAAGCTGGTGACGACGCTCATCCATCTCCTCCTCAGATGGCTCAATCAAGCTAGGGCTGAGCGGGCTGCTGCCAGGCGCGCAGCCAAACAAGTGCGACAGCACGTGGACAGCACGATGTGAGCATCGTTGTGCTTACGTGAACATACGTTGATGAGCTTGAATGAGCATCGTTGTGCCTCCTTTTTTGGTTTGTATGCTTGTGTGTTCGAGACATAGACGGCTCTTTCGCAGACGGCTCTTTTCGCTCCATTTGGGTTGTTTTAGACGGGTTATCTTGTCGCGTATTTCTAGAGTTAAGCTGAAAGTCTGTTGTTGTGTTCTCCGCCCTCCACCCGCCCCCCCCCCCCCCTGTTTGCTTCATGTGTTCGCCAAGTGTGTACAATGGAGTGCATGTTGTGCGCAAGAATTGCTTTAAATAAGGGACGGTTAATTAGGAGTCATACGTGTGTACGATGGATTGGCGGGGTGGCGTGACTGATCTGATATTGATAAATGCCACGCGCCTCAAACTTCCGAGGCTTCGTAGTATAAAGTCATACGGGTGTACGATGCATTGGCAGGGTGGCGTGACTGATGTGATATTGATAAACGCCACACGCCTCGACCTTCGGAGGCTTCGTAGTACAGTTGGCGCAATATGCAATGTCCACAATGTCCTATGTTCTACCAGGCAGCACACCACTTCCGTCGTCTCAAACTGCCTCCATCGCACACCAGTGCAACCCGGCGCGTCATTATGTATAGTGCTGAGCTTCAACGCGACAGTCGGGATGATGATTCTGGTGCCGCACAGTTCCTCCTTTGGCAGTGGCTGGGCCTTGAGCAGGTTCGCCAGCCCGGATTTGAGCAGCTGTGGGCTGGCCAATTTCAATGCATCGCCATAGACTTAATGTTAGGTGTCCCCAGCAAATGGGAGTGGCATGGCACATGGGCTCCCGGTTCCTAGGTTTATGTTCGCTGTTATAGACCCAGCGTGGCGACAAATCCCTCTTCCATATTTCCTCATCGCACTTTTTGAAGTGCCCTGCGGCAATCACCAGATGCATTTGGTCGTAGGTATACCGGTGTGACAGACGCGAAGGTAATGCAGGCGGGGCGGCGATGCTAGGCTGCGACTTTGTGACGTCACTGTAATGGTGAGGAAAAAGTGCGGGAAAAATTCCCGGATGATCATACCTTATTACACGGCCTTGGACAAGACGGGTAGCTCGTCGCTGAACCCGCTCCAGCCGGTTCTGGGCCAGTTCGCCGAACAAGCCCAGATGGCGTTGCCATCCTCCAGGTACGGACGTACTAAGATCTCAAAGAGCAATGGCAACGTGCGAGCATCGATGTTGGAAAAAGACAGCCTCACCACCGTCAGCATCAGGTTGGCCTTGGAGCTCGCTTCCGCCGTCTGCTTGTGGAACTTAAGCCTATAATCCACGGAGATCCCGAGGTCCTTCTCGGTGGACTCGACCGCGATTTCGGCGCCGTTCAAGAAGTAGGCCAGCCTCGGGCTGCGGTTCCAGATATGCATTTACTTTGCACTTTGCTCCAGAACAGGGCAGCAACCACTCCTTTGACCACTTGGCCAGGGCATTGGGGTTAACCTGTAGAGGTAAGTTAGTCAGGGGCTTCGGGACACAACAGTAGATCTTGGCGTCATCCGCGAGCATCTTGACCACGCTTCGCACTTGTTCAGGCAGATCGTTCATGAATATTATGAAAAACGTTGGTCCGAGCGCTGATCCTTGCGGGATGCCGCTGATGGCGTCTATCCAGTCCGACTTCGAGCCCTGGACCCGCACTCTCTGCATCCGGTCAGAAAGGAAAGCCCTGCTCCAGCGTAGCAAATTACCTCACACCGTGAGCGTGAAGCCTGGAGAGCAGACGGTTATGAGGCACAGAATCAAAGGCTTTGCTAAAGTCTAGGTACGCTACGTCCACCGGCTGTCCATCCTCTACTGCGGCGCTCCAATCTTCTATAACGTCTTAAAGCTGGGTGATACATGACCACTTTGGGAGAAACCCATGTTGGGCTGCGTGAAGAAGAAGACTCCGATAAGTGATCAAGTGCGGCATCACGGACGAAAGATCCGGGTATCTTGGAGGGAATGGCAGTAACACTGGGCGGTAGCTCGCTGGGAGACTGTCGGTTACCGTTCTTAAAGACTGGGACTGCATCGCCAAGCTTCCACTCCTGGGGAAGCTTTCCGGATGCCAAATATTTTCGGGAAAACGTGCTAAAGGGTACTGCCAGGACGTCTGCGGACCCACGAAAAACCTCGGGTCGACCTCCTGCTTTGCACCGGGCAGTATTAGCGATTTAACGTAGTCCTTGCCTGGCCTTAAGCTGGAAGTCATTATCCCCCCCCCCCGGAGATGGCTTTACGCCGTCGAGGGAGAAAAGAAACTGCATTGGTCCACCAAAAAAACAGCGGCCAGGGCGATTATTGAGTGGATGGCATACAGGTGTGTGTGACGAGACGAGACGGGGGGGGGGGGGGTCGCTGACCGATGGAGATGTTTTTGTGAAGCTGTGCGATAACTTCAAGGCAGCTGCCGATCATTTTCTGTCATGTTTACGTGCTTGCATTGCCACCGACAATGCTTTGCATATATTGAAATGCTGATTGGGCTACACATGACCACCTGAAAATACGTCCCGGGCGTGGTGAAAAAAACATGCATGACCTACGGAATGCTGCAAATACCACAAAGCTCCGATGTTCCTCGCCAGTTTGACAACACGTTCGCCTTGAGTTTGACAGTAGAGTAGAAGCGCAAGCAGGGGATAAAGGGGACACGCCCCCGCTCTTAGGCTCCAAAAGACAGTGCGGGCCCCTCAGGATTTACAACTACGTGTCCAAAAGGCCGGCAGGAGGTGGTATTCAAGAACCCGGCCCGCAGCGCCGGGTACTCCAATGCCAGCCAGAGGGTCCTACGCGCTCAGGAGCCCCCCGAGTCGATAAGGGCTGACATGTCGGTCAGACACCACCCGCGACGCACGGTCTGTTCCGTGGCGGCATGGACCTGAGGGCCCACTTCACAAGCAGGGACAAAGCTGGAGCCAAGGATTTACATTGGTCGGGTCTCCAGCATCTGTCAGAGCCTCACAGCACCTAACGGGGCCCTGTTTTGGCAAGGAACCCCGAGTCGGGCTAGATGCAGTGTTCGAGGAGTCCCGTAGGGCCTAGAGGACCCACTGGGTCCGACGATCAAGGACCCGATTGAAGGGCCTAAGATCGAGCACATCGTGGCTGTGTTGGTAGGTGAACCGAGACCAACGTAAAGACCCCCGGACCAACTGAGAATCCCCGGCAGGTTAACATACGGGACCCCGGCTATAACCCACAGAGCCCTTCTGGCGATTAAAAAGAATCCGTGGAAGGCCCCTGATTGACAAGAGCGCCCTGGTATGCCAGCAAGAAGGACACAGCAACAATGCGCGGCCCTCCGAGCAAACGCAAAAAGGTAAGGGCAACGTGGAAGGCTCCTTAACGATCGGAACGAATCTGCCAGTGGGCATACAGGTCCTCCGGAAACAATACAGGGCCCCTGGTCAGCGTAAGAAGGCTTAAAATTTCAGGCTAACAACTTTTTCAGTCATTTAATATTTTTTATCTCTTCTTGATGCCGCTTCACTTTTGCTTGCAACTGTTCTTGGGAGCCGAAATCCGAAGATATCCAATTTTGTTGCATTTGTTTTAAAAAAACTGTATCTGTTCGGTCGACTATGGGGCCCCTTCGGAGCCAATGGGCCCCTTTGGGGCCCAAGGGGGAGGCATGACCACATGGCCACCCCCTCTGGATCCGCCCCTGGCACTGCAGGCCGTCACTTGGTCACGGGCGCATTACGTGCAAGCTGCAAGACACATCGCTGGAAATATTTTCATACGCTCTCGAACAAAGGCTGTTTGGTCCAGGCGGGCCACAATTTTCAACTAACACGAGTGGTACAAGTACGTTGTGCATGATCTTTCTTGCGAAACCCACTTTTGCTGCTCGGTCAGGGGTGCAGTTTCCTTTTCAGGTTGGGGAGACGGGCCTCAGCCCTCCCCCCCCCCCAACTTGGGTTCCAGCCCCACAGCTTCGAGAGGAGAGGCCCAAAGCCAGAGGGAAACCCGTTTGTTGGTGTATTTTTTTTAGGTACGTCAAGTTATTTTTCGTTATTCAGCCCTCCTCCCAACTCACTTTGAGAAGCTGCGCCCCTGTGCTTGGTGATTTCCCAGTTTGAGACACGGCGATAGTTTTAGGGATTTATTTGACAGATCGGAACTGCTGGTGACCTCTCGCCTGTGCATAGCGCGTAATCCACCCGTAGCACGACAGTCAGTAGTTTCTGATTGTTTACACCACTCCCGTGGCGTATTTTTAGGCGTTTATGCAGCGGCGCCGCAGCGCTATTTTGCTGCGCGGGATTTTGGTGCACGACTGGGATCGAAGCCGGATGCTTAGGACAATAGCAGCCGGCCAGCTATGCGGAACAATGTGACAATACAGCGGAATATGCGTATGCTATGCGCACGTCGCGCACGCAGCTGATCTGGACAGGGTGCAGCTCAAATGGTGTCAGACCAATGTGACTCGTCGGTATCTTACCCACTTGTTCTCACCCAGCCCTCACTCGTTCTCACGCCCTCATTAAACTAGGTTCTTAAACCTCACGCGGTCCGCTCGTTCTCATCAAACTCGGTCAACGTCGCGCGTTTGTAAAGGCGCCCACTCATGACCCTGGGTACCGCTTCGAAAATTCCGTATTGTCTCAAAGTTACGAGCGTGCTTATGCTTTCTCAACATCTCCGCTTAAAAGCACCCCGGATTTTTTACGTAGGTGGATTGTTTTCAGCATGAAACTCATGATGCCTACAAACGCATAGCTGAAGGCCTTGCTTGTTTGCGTTAAGAGTTATTCACGTGACCATTCCAGCATTTCAAATTACGCCGCCGCGTATTACCCTGTCGTGGTACGGCGCTTGTGGCGTGTGACGGGCATACCCTCTGGCCTCGCCCGCCGCCCTGCCAGCCACGCGCGTCCGAAACCATATGTGTGTGTGTGTGTGTGTGTATGTGTGTTGCGGGCGCGACCAGCGTAACTCGATTCGTTCCTGGAGGCAGGAGTCACGCAATGTACGCGGTAGCCTGATGGTTCTGGGAATCCCGTGTTGAAGTAGAGCATGCGCTAATCCAGCAGCGCTATTTTGAAGTGCGGGCTTTCGGTGCACGACTGGAATTGAGGGCGGATGCTTTGGACAAAAGCAGCTGGCGAGCTACGAGGAACAGTGTAACTATACAGCGGGTATGTTTATGCTATGCGCACATCACGCACACACCTGATCTGGACAGGGTGCAACTCGATTGGTGTCAGACCAATATGATTCGTCGTTTTCTTGCCCACTCGTTCTCACCTGGTCCTCGCTAGTTTTCACCCGGCCCTCGCCCGTTCTCATGGTCTCATTAAACTAGGTTCTTAAACTGTTCCCCACCCGGTCCGCCTGTTCTCATCAAACCTGGTCAGCGTTGTGCGTTTTTAAAGTCGCGCACTCGTGACCCTGAGGATTACTCCAAAAATTCCGGGTTGTCTCACAATGTACGAGCACACCAATACTTACTTAATAACTCTGCTCGAAAGCACATGCAGCTTTTTATGTAGTTCAGTTGTTTTCAATACAAAAATTCATGATGCCTACAACCGAACAGCTGAAGACCTTGCCTGTTCGTTTTAAGAGCTATTCACGTGAGTCCAGGCACGTTATTAAGACCCCGGACCATAGCTATTGAGAAGATAATTTGCCACGACATGCAAGAGTAGAATCCTTAATGCCATGTTTCCAAACAGACAAGCCACAACGCGACATCTTCACAACGAGAGGACGACTTATCTTCGCAGCAGTTCGCGGACCTTTCCATCTCGGACAGAAGATCGTTGAATTATTGTTCGGTAGCCATGCGGAGCTATAACCATCACACCACACACGTAAGTCGGACTGTTCTATTCTCGCGCTCGTCTTCTTGCGGCACACCCAGACCAGTGGTTGCAGGTAAAAAGTGTACGTCTTATTTTGGGCTTGGGGAGAGCATGAGTGCATTAAGCTATGAACTTTGGGAGGCCATAGGGCCATGTCACGAAGGGAGCTGCAGAAATCTCTTTCGGCTCCATGACACCCCTAGAGGCTGTAGGAGTCCCAATGGACCGGATAACCCAGCACCTCTTGGCAGTAAGAAGTGCCCGCAGAGAACCCAAACTGACCAAAGCAGCTACCTAGGTAACTATTCGGACACTAGAACATCAAAATGTGTCTCTAGAACCTTCACAAGGCCCACATCACGAGATCTGCTAGTGCAATTTGCCACCCAATCTACGTGAAACTGTGACATGCTACAGTGCGCGTGCTGGCTGCCTTCAACCACCAAAGTTCGGCCTTCGGATCTAGGGCCCCTCCCTCCATCCCCAGCACCTTCAATGCACCTTCAGGTGCACTGCTTCTGCTGGCGTTGTGCTTTCATGTTCTCTATAGCCCAAGGACGCTGGATTTCAACATTTCGCATTTGGTGGTGCATGGTAAGAACAGCACGAAACATTACGAATTGACTGTTGTCAATGCGGCGTCCATTCTCTGCGTCACACTCAAGTCCTATCTGCGGAGCACCATGGGAGAGGAGAGGCTGCGGGATTTGGACACGAGTATTGGAGAAGGAAGGCTGCCACACCACCGAAGCCATCCATTGTGTTTTCCAAATGGCACAGCAAGATGCATGGAGCAGAAAAATCTGACATAAAATACAGTTTCCAACCATTACAAGCTCAAACCGCCAGGAGTTCTGTCCTCACTTTGTCTTAGGTGTTTATTGCACCTTGAATTCGAGCGCAACGCGATGGACCAAAGCGCTGTTGTCATGAAGTAGCGTCAGGTGGAACGTGTCTCCCATTGTGCCCGCGTTATGGCCACAATTTGCAGAATCGACACCAACAGGAAACTGATGTCGAAGACAGAGATACTAGATAAATCATCAGGTGTGGTACAACTTTTGTTGCGTTGAACTCAAAACGGTTATTGGGCAATTTAAATTCCGCTAGCTACAAGTGCGCCGCGATACATCAAAAGCAATGTTCGGTCAGTGTAGGAAGGACCCCAAAAATGGATCTAGGACACTTCCATCAAAGGCAGTGCTCAGCCGGCTCAAGCAGAGACCAGAAAACACCAGCGTGATGCACCAAGCACCCTGTGCCAGTGAAGGCCTTGATTTCTTGCCCAAAAGATCGTGTTCATCCTCCCCCCCCCCCCCTCCCAATTTCACTCGGAGAATAGGAGACTTTGGCGGAATGGCCTACGTGCGACAGCTTGCATGAGGCACCACGTTTGCCTAATTTTCCCAAGAACATGTTGCGTTGTCAAGAGCAGCTTGGTTCTTCAATAAACCACTGATTCCGAGCCAGGCGTGTTACTTTTTAAAATCGGTTTGATCTAACCCATCCTAACCTATAACCCATAACCTAAAACTTGATTTTTCTCCGGATTTCGGCCACTCGCATTTGTGTCCCTGCTGTTCATATAAAGATATTTCGGCGATTCCACCTCCGAAAACTGCTGCGAAATGACGACTTTCCATTCGAGGTGATGTGAAGCTGCACGTAGCGAGAAGCTTAGACTTCGGTGTTCATTTTACAGAAAAGCGCCTGCATGATTCGAGCTCATGTGATCAACGAAAACATGTGTTCCTCGCTGATCGAAAGTAGCCCGAGGCGCAAAAGGGCGGTTTCATGCAGAATGGCACGGCTTTACAATTACTGGCGAGAGCCTAAGGACCGCCACGATGCACCTAGAGACAAAGTAAAACTGAGCTTACACAACCTCCCGACGGAAATTCGATAGCTGGAAGGACAAAGTAGGTAAAGACCAATGACCGAATAGGTCTCCAAAGTGGATGTCTCATAAAATATTGTGGCCAACTCTTTGACACATATCGGAAGTTGACATGAACAACAAAAGCCTTGAACACCGATGTTTTGGTGCGATGAATTGAAAGTCCTCATGTTGAAAATAATTGGCCTTCAGAATACCAGGACGTAATACTGTTAGATTGAGCTGTTAACCGAGTCAACCCAGGCTTTATTCATGAGTGGAAAGTGTGTCACCCGCATAATCAAAACCGCGGCGGCATTCGAAAGACCATTCAATGGAATAACATGAAAAATTCGATGTTAACCATCAGTAATTTCACAGTCGTCAAACCTTCAGTCTAAAGCAGATGCTTCTTTGAGGACGAGAACGAGAATCCTGTCATCACCGCTTCAAGGCGCTACATCACTATCGCTCTGATAACCTTGTGGGCGGAACCGGGGGTGACTGCACGGAATCGCTCGGGATTAAAAACGGCTTCGGTAGGACGTCGCACGTGGCACGAGCTTCACTGGATTGATTCGATAATCATTTATCCGGAATACACATCAGCTATGACTGCCGTGCCGCGGCTGCTAACTCGCCCAGCCTGTCGCCCTTGGCTTCATGCCCTGGGGTGACCTCAAGAACCACGCCAACCAGGAGAAGCTAACGAGCCTTCAAAAGCTCAAGGTCACCTCCCTACTTAACATGGAGCGTATTTCCGTGACCATTCGATGCGATGATCGACTATCTGCAGCAGACTCCGCTGTCGTGTATCCCGGATCGACAGGGGTCATCTAGAGCACCTTTTGTTCTCGCGATTTGACGGGCGTGGAATTGCTGATGACTACCACTATGCTCATTGTGTTTTGCTTTTCAAATGACAATTGAATACCACCATCGCAGTCACAATTGTGCCAAAAACATATTTGCCGTTGCTGAAAGAAACATGAGCCGTGTTTTATCAGAGCCACCCTGTACTTTAATATGCTGACATATCTGAGTTAATTGCTCTTTACCCTATCACAGGTGCCCTCATATGCAAGGCTTATTGGACATTTGCAGACTGGCCTGACATGAAAAGGCTTTGGCATGACCAAAAAATTAGTAGCCTGCGGGACACTATTTGGAACAAAATGAACATGACGCTTACGGTGATGTGTCTAGGTACGTGGTGTACCAATAGTTCAATTAATTTATCCGCATCGGTATTCCCTTTTGCTCGTATGCACTGAGGGCGCTCAGAGGGCTATTGGTGGAGAGGGGGGGGGGGGGAGGCGAAGACTCAAGTCAGCATTGGGGGATGGAGGGATCAGCCTCCTCCCCCCCCCCCCGCCCCCTAACACGCATATATCTGGACTGGGCTCAGTCTAGGTGCGGTCCAGACCCACGTGAAAAACTGTGTCTCATGGACATCGTATTTGTCAGCAACGCTGAGTTCCACAGGACGTGGCCGCACGCAGCCACGGGGTCCGTCTGAATCTCCGTCCACCAGGCGAAGCGCGTGACCTCGCATTTGCGACCCTCTATAACCTTCGGCCACGTGGTGGAGGCCACAGAACTGAAGATGTGGCTGACGGTGGAGGGTGCCAGCCAGTCAGCCACATACCGCATATAAAGTGACGACCTTTTCGCAACTGCTCCAAATCCTGTTCCCAGACTGAATCGGTGAGGCCATGCCTGTTCGCGGACCCGACCTGTTCACGCAGCTCTGCACAAAGCGGCCACTTCTGCGAACGGCGGCAGGGGAAATCAAACTAGATTGGCGGAAGCAGTTGGGACGTTCACTGAAGCGCCAGCAAACAGGCGAGGTGAGGCGAAGCGAGGCACCGGGCCCGCGTGAGTCACAGCCAGCCGCCGCCCCGTCACAATGGGCCGCTTCCTGTCTCTCGCCCGTGACGCGCCCGCCTATTTAGTCCGGGCCCGCCGCGCCCGCCCGTGTATTCGGCCGCGCCGTCCGCAGAGCTCGCACGACACGGTGAGTGGATCGACCCGACCGACTGGCGCGCTGGGGCAGACCGAGGGCAGACCGCGGGCCAGCAGACCCGGCATTGTGGTCAGATCACGGCGGCAGGCTAACGGCCGAGCCGCCCCTGGCCGTAGTGCGGAGGCCAGCGGCCAGCAAACTCGCAGTGTGTCCAACCGTTGAGATCCAGAGTTTTAGGAGCTCCAATGACCATGGCGATGCTGCTTTGGATCGCCGGGTGCTTGGATGTTCGCTTTCATCGATTCGTCAGTATTTCGGCCGTGACATGGTTGATCTGCCTCCCACAGCTGCGACCATGCTCGGCTCCACCCTTTTCGCGCTTCTGGTGGGGGTCTCGGCAGTGACGGCTCACAAGTACGGAGCCGGCAAGTGTGCCAACGTGAAACCGATGGACGACTTCGACGCCGACCGGGTAAAACGCAGACGATGTCTCTTCATAGTTTACACAACGGGGCCATATTTTCATTGACTCAACAAATGGGCAATCCTTTCAGATCGCAAAATGTGCAGACGATGCCGTCACGTGTTTATCACGATCAAGGGAAGGTGATGCACACTATAATTGAGTGGCGGGGCTGGGCAAGCGTTGTGCGGTTCCTCCGCTGGTGCTGACGGCTGGCCACCCCGCTGGCAGATCGTCGGTCTCTGGTACGTCCACCGCGCCTTCGGCACCACCTCCAGCTGCCTGACGTTCAACTACACCCGGACCGAGAGCGGCCTGCGGGTGGTGGAGTCCAAGGAGCTGCGGGCGCTAGACGCCGTCAGCCTCGATCACAAGTACAGCAGCGTCGGCACCCTCAGGGACAACGGGCCGCCCGGAGCGTACCAGGCAACATTCTCCACCAGTAAGCCGCTATTGTCAGTCGAGCGGGCCAGGTGCAACGCCAAGGCATAGTTAATGTTATCAGTACACTCAAACACACATGTCTGGGGCATGACCGTGCCATTGTATTCACATGCATTCAAAATCTGACAGTTACCTCGGAAGTGTGAATACCCGCCGATTGGGCCATGCAAGGTCGCGAGACCACAGCAGCTAGAGCCTAGTGCAAGCCCACGCTGACTCATCACTGGCGCGCCCGTCCGCAGATCCCCTGAGCTCCAAATACGTCTTCATGACAACCGACTACGACAACTACGCCGGCGTGTTCCACTGCCAGCACGCGGCCAAGATCGTGCACCGGCGCAACGTGTACGTGCTGTCGCGCACGCCGGCCGTCGACGAGATGTTTGTGGAGAAGGTGAGTCGCGAGCGCCGCTACCGCCCCCCCCCCCCCCCTTGCGCATGGTTCCGTGGTCAAAGGCGACTGGCACACGTGTTTGTGTTTGTATTGCTACGACTTGTACAAAAGCCTTTGAAACAATTAGGGTAAAGCTAGGCATATGTTGTCTAGAGAGGGATATGAATGGTAGATACGGATATGAATGATAGGCATATGAATACCAGATGATAGATAGGCATATGAATACGGGATGATAGATAGGAAAATGAATGGAACTGTGCTAGGTGCGAAAGCTATACAAGCCAAGAAGTGGATGTTAGTTGCTACTGGTCGACAAGTACTCTTTTGCCTTATAAGGCGTTTCCATACTTTTCCAGTCATTTTGTATCGTGCAGTGGCATAACATTGAATCGTTTTAGATGTAGTACGATTCGATGCGGCCTGATCTCTTGACTTATACGATCCGTAAAACATTTTTTTACCAGTGACGATGTATCCAATGCTCCGGGGGCGCCCAGTGATTACTACAGTGAAAACTCAACATAAAGCTGTACTTTGAGCGAGACCAAAACGCAACACATGCCACAATGCATGTCGTTACATCAGAAGCATAAGCAGCGTTGCGAGTTGTGTTATGTGACAGCTTCATCACTTACTGGTCTCCAGAAAAGAGAGTCTTCCTGGCACGTCCTCTCGCACGCGCTCTTGACGGTCGCCTTGGTCCCCGGCTAGCGCCACGTCCTGACATGCTGAACAATCCTTAAGTTAGTCAAAGCACCATGCATGCGTATATGTGATAGAATTTCTCTCAAGTTGCATCACCAGAGATAACAATATAACACATCAAGCTAAAGCTCTGTCTTCTAAGAATCATTGAGCAGTCCAGCATGGGTAATTGAGGTTTCAAACGTACATTCTGGGAGGGAATTGCCCTTACATAACAACCAAATTTAACACCGCCGTTTATGCTTGTCTGCTTGTAAAGTTAAACACATTGAACATGATTCACACCCTGCTAGTGTAACGGAGCTTATTCGTATGCCATAGCCTAGTCCCCTTTCTTCTTATTTGCCAGTCTGCATACCACGGAAAACATACCAAAAAGAAGTTTTGGGCAGGTGGAATAAAGTCCGAAAATTTTGTTACCTACACTTAACCTCAAAACATTGCGTGCCATCATATTTGTGCATTCTCTGATGTATCACGCCGCTGATTGAACCCTCGCACCGCCTTTCGGAATATAACAATATTAAAAAAGCATTATGTAGCACTTCTTAAGACCGCAACACCAACCAGCATCGGAAAACAGCGGCATTGCGGCATCTTACCATCGAAAATAATATAGTCATGACATCATCCCGGAGACGTCGTTCGCAGTACGCCACAGCGTCAAAAGATGACGCCGGTCATGTAGTCTTAGAGTAGAGAATCATTGGAAATGACTGTCGAATGAAGATGAAGAGCGCCCCTCTCTAGCAACATTTTAGAATCGCTTGGACAAGTTTTAGTGGTCTAAGGATCTCATTTATAGCTAAATTCGGGCAGGTCAGGCGGTTTAATTAGTTTCGTGGATGTGGGCTGAACCCGAGGTAGGCCAACCTCGATGAGCCCTTGTGGCTCTTTGTTGGCCTCATGTCCTTGCGTCTTTATGTTAAGGAGGGGGCGTTGAAGTCCTCCCCCTCACCTGAATAAGAAGCTACATCCCTGTAATGTATCAAATGGTCCTCAACACGCGATATGTAGCGTGGAGGCTGAGCGGGCGGGCGCGTCCTGCCGGCAGGTTCGCCGTCGGATGCTGGTGTTTGACCTGGAGCCGGACCACCTGGACGAGGTGGGCCACGCAGATTGTATCACCAAGGAGGAGAGTGACATCAACATCCGGCTGGACGGCACCCTGTTCGACTTCAGCAAGGAGTGATGTGAGCGGGCGGGCCGATCGGTCAGCAGGGGCCGCCGACCGGGCAGCGGGGACGGCCGACCGGGCAGCAGGGGCGGCTGACCGGGCAGCAGGGACGGCCGATCGGCCAGCAGGGGCGGCCGGTCCGAGCGGCGCGCGCCAGATCGGGCCGGCACGGCACTCCGCGACGCGAGTAGACTAGCTGCGCTCAGCTGCGGTCTGTTTAGGGAGGTTCGGGAGACTGGTGTTTTCTGTGAACCATTCACGTGGTGCTTGTACGATCGAAGTTGCGCATTGGTTTCTTGTTTGCTGTTTTGTACTTGTTGAGTAACAGAGGCACGTGCCTTTTCGAATCTACTTGGAGCTCATAAATAAAGCACCCAAAGAATATATCGTTATCATGCATGGTAATATCACGCTACCCAGCTATGACGGCGGCGAGTTCCAATGCATGGAAAACTACGATTCTCCAGCCGGATGTCAACGAGTTTACAAGTTTGGTAAAGTTGACAAATTGTGCTGCATTGGCGCTCCGGAATATCTAAGCAGGGGATGCAATTGAACGAGTCGTAAAAGAACTGAACGGGTGATTTGAGCAAATAGGTATGTGTTAGATTGTCAGTACCAGTATGTGCTAGATTTACATTGTCGGCCGATAGTGCTTCTTCAATGATATCATGCGCGCTATGATGCGCTTCCCGCGCTAAGATAAATATATTTCAACTTGAACACCGCATTTGTGCAAACAAGCTCTGCAGCCGGCGCCCGAGCCTCGAATAATACGCTGCTGGAGTGCCCATCGAATCAAATGGAAACCAAAATCCGACGAGTGTTTTGTCCGGGAGCGTAATAAACATGTACCAGCGCTATCAAAAGAATACAGTCGCGATCTTTTGGTTTCATTATAGGCATGTTTCCCGCACCGCGGCATCACGACCATTTCTCTGCGGTTAGGTCGGCCAAAGTTGGGTCGAGGATTCATTAGAATATACACTACCATGTCGGTCCTTCAGAGAGTGACTTTGCCTCCGCGTACCAGTTAAAGTGGTTAAAAATGGACGTCGTAGATGTGCAAACCACCGCTCCATCCCGGCCCAGGAGCGTTGAGTGATATGCTGTTGGGGTTTCGTACGAATGAAATAAAATTATAAAATCCACGAGTGTGTTGTACTGACAGTTGACAGCACTGTAGCGGTGCTTTCGAATGTACACAGTGTCAGCCTTTGGGTTCGATTACAAGTAATTTTATTTTATTTCATTTTTTACCATTTTTGTTTCTACCAAACATATTTTACCAGCTTTGTCGCCAGCCATCTCAATAAAAAACAAACATGCGATGTTTTTGGTGAATGCCGCAAAGGAAATCAGATAAAGCACAATGACATCAGGGGTATGACTATTGAAGGTCTGCCACCGTGAAATTATGTCATATTCAGCACCTTGCAGCGTTCTTAATGTTGCCGATCTTCGACACAATGGAGTGGGACGACCGACAACTATACGCTCAGGTTTTGTGATCCAGCGCTAAATATCCAAAAGCGTTTTTGCGGGTTTGTTTCCATCGTTTGCAGATTGAGTCCAAATTTATCACGCCTCCAGTTAAAGACATTTTTGTAAATAAGCCGCCATCTTTTTGGAACACAGTGCTAAAAAAAAATATTTTACGATCTCCGGTGATTAAGATCGGCGCCTATATTTTGGCCGCTGCAAGGGCCGGGTTTAAACAAGGCGGAAGCATCCAGCGGCAAAAAGGTGCAAGCTATCTTGCGTTACCCTTACATTTCTTTTTTCCAATGAGCGAGGGAGCTCCCCCGCGCTCGCACGGCCGTCGCTGGTTCGCCAAATGGGATACTATGCGGTGCAAATCACCGCTTCGGCCGGCCACCAAGCATTGAGTGACACGCTGTGGGGCTAGGCAGAGGGGAACGGGGCACGGAATGAAATCCAATCCAAAATTGGACGAGCATGCTGTACTGACACCTTTTACACAAATTCCAGTGCCACTGAACGCACGCAACTATAATTTTCAGGTGTTGACCATAAATAATTTCAACGGTCCACCGTATTATGACAGTCGTTCCACCCGCGCGCCGGACGCAGTTAACCCTACTCCGTCAGGGTATGATTGGAACAATAACAAAAACAATAACGAAAAAGCTAAACAGACAACTCAAACGTCAGGCTGAATGACGCCAGATTTACGTTGCGGGCCGAGATGATTTTTACAATGATATCCAGTGTGCGAGGCTTCGCCCTCCCCGCAGAAATAAAAATATGTGAAATTAGGAGCCGTATCTTCGCAAATGATAGCACCGGTGCACTCTCAAGCATTGAGTGATCGCTGATGGGGAAGGGGGGGGGGGGGTGATCGAAATAAGGTCAAGACCAAAATACGACTAGTGTATTATACTAGCAGCTTATGCTCTATACCACTTCAATGGAATGCATGCAGTCGAAATATTTAGGCTTTAGTCTATTTTTTTTTGGACCGTCGTATTATGGTCATCACCCTTCGCACGCGTTGACCAAAGTTAGCTCTGCGCCGTTGAGGAGGTATTTGGGCAAAAAAATTGTAGGCCGATGCGAGATTTTCATTGCCCGCCGATAATGCTCCCACTATGACATCGTATGTGCAAGCCTGTACCGTCCTCGCTCAAGTAAAGACATTTCAAATAGGACGCCGCATCTGTGCAGCGTACCGCTCCTGCCGGCCCGCAAGCATTTGGTGATACGCTGTTCGAACTCAATACGATATACGACTGATGCGACTCAGTGCAGCCGAAAACACATCTGGCGAGTGTGTTGTGCTGGTGGCTGATATTCCTCTTCCAGAGTGATCAAATGCACACGGTTGCAATCTTAGGGTTTGGTTGTATTTTTCCCAAGCCACCGTATCATGGTCATTGCAGTGTCCTTCCATTGTCTCATTGTGGACTCACCATAAGCTCTCACATCTCCTTTCATTGTCAGATGGCCCCGACCAACGCAGAGGCCCTTTTGCATTTGGGGTGCAGTCCCTGCCCGTGTACAGCAAATGTTTCCCTGACTGAATCACTAATGGAATACAGCAAATGTCAGGAATACTGGTACGCCAGTTAACTAAACATATCAGTATCGATAGCGACATTATGATATATCATCATTGTAACATGAATCGTATCGGATTTAAATGGGTTGTCATTTCTCAACATCAAAACAAGTTTCAAACCGACCAATTACGCCCTTGCTGCGCCACTGTGCAATCCTGAATGCGCGCCTGGTCACCATCCAGCGGCGGATCCAGGATTTCGTCAGGGGAAGGGGCCTTGATGGTCCCCTGGAGTCTGGGGCCCCTCCAAAAATATTGTATTCCGGCCATGTCATCTTCAGATTGTTGTGTTTGCGCATTGTTACACTGGAGTCAATATTCCTGCCCGCAGCTCTAGACACATATGCACATACATGGAGCATGCTCATCGTCTCCACATTCGTTTTAATGCTAAGCTTTTTCGGAGAATATATGGCAAAAAGCAAGGTTGGTTGCCAAATGCCATCAAAATCAAGCGCGACACTTGATTCCGAAGTTGCGTACGGTTACCCGGCTTTCGGCGGTTACCCGTCTCGCCGATAGGATCGGCTGATGGCTGATGACTATTGCAGAGATTTTGCTGTGACAGTTATTAAAGAGAACAACATATTCTAGCTTTCAAAATGTGTTAAAAACGTGCCGCGCAATCACAAATAGGGTCACAAACTCAATAACGACTGAAAATGACATGTGCGACGTCAACGGCGCGTCACATTATCTTTGACGATTGTGCCGAAGTTATTGACATGTGCTCACTGGTACATGTGCTCCCGGGCACATGTGGGCTTTCGCCAACAGGGTATGATCCTTCTGACGTCATCAAAAGAGCCCACCACCATTGTGCGGGACCCTGGAACGGTCAGAGCGTCCCGGCCGATAACAATTCATGCCCCGTCAACAACGTTGGCACTCTGGTAAAATGGGAAAATCCAAGACGAATGGGGACAACGCCTGAAAAATCAAGGGTGCCGCAACAGGACCAACAAAATGGATTCCGGCAACAGTGTAGGTAGGGTCCTCTGAGCAAGCGAGAAGAACCCAAGACCGACATGGTGGACCCCTGAACGATTGGAAGCACCTCGACAGATTAACAATATGGCCCTGGCCACAGCGCAGGCCCCTCCGAGCAAAAGGAAATAACACAAAGCCAGGGCACGCGAATGAATGTCTTTCAGCGATCGAGAATGCCTTCGCAGACAAACGTCAAGTGGCCCCGGACAGTAGTTTAGGGTTCTCTAAGCTGAAGTGGCCAGGGCCATTGTAGCGGCCTCCTGTGCGATCAAGAGTGCTCGGGCAAACGCACAGGAAGGGGCCCGACAAGAGTAAAGGCTTCTCCGCGAATGACATAAAAGGGGAACGATCTCTACATCAAGATCAGTGTAGAAGGTTCCTGACCGTCGAGTGCCTCAGTGCATTAATTTACATGGGCCCCAGCAACGGCACAGGGTCCTACGATGAAGTGGAAAACAATGTGAAGGGCCCAGGGGCCAATGTGAAGGGCCTATGAGCAGCGCCGGAGAGTACCCCGACAGGCTAACATGTAGGGCCGGGTAATGGCGCATCGAGTCCCTCGGGCGAGTGGGAAAAAATGATGGGGGGTCCCTGATCAACAAGTGTCCGGCATGCTAGCAGATAAGGCATCGACAACAGCGTAGGGCCTTCTGAGCAAATACACAGGGATCAATGGCAACGTGGAAGGCTCCTTTACGATTGGGTTGCCCTTGCATGTGAACGTTAAGGGCCTTCGGCAACAGCGTAGGAACTCTAGATCTCTTAGAGGGAATGTTTTACTTTTGAAGGTATTAAAGCAAGCATGAGGTATGATGAAACAAGCTCGCTTAGAACTCTCCGTACGCCTTTTCAGTGGAAAAGACTGCTCCAGACAGCATAATTATCTGTTTAGTGAATAAAGAGGATATCTCCTCTTTAATACGTCATCGTTTGATCACGATATAGTACCTTGTACAACACTGAGAGCTAATCGACGGCCGTTTTACCTGGAAATTGGGCTCATGAACGCTTGATATGAGCGTCTCGACAATTGTGCTTAACCTTCATCACTTTGGCTTATGGAAAAACAGGATTTGAATGACGTTATCATGGTGTCATTAATGCCAAGGTGACTGAAATGCTCTCCGCGATATACCTTTCCTCGCATTTGCGCGCGTGTAGCTCAGAAATTGAGGGACTTGGGCTTAGAAGGGGAGGATGTGAGCAGCATCAAAATGTCTTCGAAATGGTGACCCTCTCTT
Source organism: Pollicipes pollicipes (assembly GCF_011947565.3). NCBI lineage: Eukaryota > Metazoa > Arthropoda > Thecostraca > Pollicipedomorpha > Pollicipedidae > Pollicipes > Pollicipes pollicipes. The sequence continues at coordinate 23,927,617 of NW_023597054.1, forward strand.
TAAAGGAACTGTTGCTCCTTTGAGCCATACACAAAAAAAAATGTTCTAGTGAAACCCCCGGACTAGCTACGTCTAACAATACCACTGGGTAGTTCCACTGGGTGGTGCCACTGCCCCACTGCCATCTTTTCTAATCTAAATTACGCCATCAACGCTTTGTAACACCACTTTGCTTCTCCCTGCAGTTGTTGCGACTATCCTCATGACGATGGCCATGCGCACCTCTACTGGTGCGAATCATAAAAGAACGTTTGTGGTTGCTCCAGCGGATGAGGGCCTGCTACTGAGGTCATTGTTCGATGTTTGAACCAGTGCGTCACATGGGCCATTTATAATTCACCCATTCCCAAAGCCGCCCCGTAAAGAGCCGCTCCAAGAGCCTTGAGGACAAGTCAATGCCGTAGTACAACGTTTCGTTGAAATCGCGGTATAATACCGTCGTGCTCGTACTTCTTTTGGTCTCAGAATGTCTCACGCTTTCGTAGTCTTCGCTACACAAACTGATTGACACAGGTGTGTTTAAACATTGCGGAACACACACGTTGGCCAAGGCAAGGCAAATGAAATATATTACTTTGGTATTGGTGAGCAGAGAGCCAAATGGGATTATTGTTGGAGGGCCGGCTGCCCCAAATAGAAAGTCTGATATTTTCAGAATGGTTTAGCTAGCTAGCATTTTATTGATATCGAAGCTAGCATTTTATTGATATCAGTCTTCGCGGCTGAAACAACAATAACAGAAAAGTACAAACCGTGGGATGCTCTCTCAAATAATCCCAAAATCTCCCCAATCACTACCCTCTGTCATCGAACAGTCGCTGTTGTCTGCCCGTGGGCACATCCCAGCCGCCACTGTTTCTAGTCCTAACGATGTCTAATTTTGTTGAATTTCGTGTTAAAAAACTTCGTTTGTTCGGCCGACCCTGACCCCCTTCAGGCCCCACGGGGTGAGTACGGCTCCTTCCCCCACTCCTCGCACACCACCACCATCCACTGACATCCACCGCCCCGGCTCAGCCAAGAGCCCAGCTGGCAAGTCACGTGATTGTGCGGCAGTAAAAGGCGACGACAGTAACCGGGGTTTCTCCATGATTATCAGCACACAGCTGTAATGGTCTTTATATCACTGAATGGATTTGAAAAAATTAAAATAGATAAAAAAGATGGATCTTATTAATTTATTTGCTATTCAGCTCATTCAGCAGCATCATGATATGGCCTAAAATACAAGCTAACTGAACCTCATGTTCCCTTCACCACATGCGGTACATTGGGCAGATATGCCACTAAGAAAGATCATTTGTTGTATTTTCATGACATTATTGCTCTGAACGCCATAGTATGTTTTAAGAACTGTTGCTATCTTAAAATCAAAACTTGGCACCATAGGCCGTATTGGATTCCTCCTCTCTTCCTCCCGCACTTCTTCCCGTCGGTGTGCTGGCGAGGTTGGTGCCGGTTGGATGCTGCCGTGTGAGAGAGAATATTGAGTGTGGCGGTGAGGTTGACAGACATTTGTGCCACCCACCCTTGCCAAAGATTTGGGGTATCAGGCCGAATGTCTTTGTGGGCCGTAATTTTTGTTGCTGGGAAAAAATCATGGCTTGGGTGCGAGTTTCTGGGTGTCCTGTTTGCCGGTATTAGGTACTGTGGCGTCAATTTTACACCGTGCCGCGACCATTGTGGGCAAACTAATGGGTTATGTTAATCGTCCCCGATTTGTGACTAAATCTTGTTTAAAATCATGGTCACTGCTGTAGTTTTCTAGGTAGGATTGCATAGTTATTCTGCCCTTATTTTTTCCTGTTTGCTAGCATAAATTGGTAAAATTATGGGCCATTAGGAAGGAATGTTTGGTGGGTTGGTGGTTTGCAAGGTGAGGGTCATGTTCTATGCAATATGATTGCTGAGCAAGGCCAGACTAAAATATACATGTTACAATGAACATATTTTGTGTGGCATTGATATTGTGGCAACATCTCAAGCATGTGCATACTGCAAGTCAGAGTGCTCAGAGCGTGGGGCACAGTCACAGCCAATTTCAGTGCCAAGGTTAGCTGCTGAGCAAGGTGGTTGAATGGGGCAACCTATGACAGTACATCCCCTAAAACTAAGCCCAAGTTTTACTAGGCATTGCTATGTAGACATCCAGAGTGGTGGATGGATTTTGTGGACTGAGAATTAGACATGAAGGACAGTGTTCAGCAATGGTTAATATATACATACCCTTCACAATAGTTGAACTAGAAATGATAGGATATGTATAACCTTTGATTCCTGAAATTTCACCCCATGCCTAGCTTTTTGCTTGGTGAAATTGGCTTGATTTAAGCTCAAATGGTTATCAAATAACTGCCACATGCAGATAATTTAAAGCATCTGAACCAAGGTATCAGTGAAATTAATATAGCTGGTCAGTTCTGCATCAAGCAGGCAAACAGCTTTAAAGTACATTGAAAAATCCAGCTTTTTAGCTTAGTCTTCATGGGTTTAATCCTTTTTCTCACCCAAATCATCAAATTCTCAGCAAGTAGGCTCTCACTCCAGATAGCATGCAATGACTTGATGTAGAGATGTTTTTGTAACAAGTTTATAAAGGGAGAATATAAATAGAATAGAGCCAAATACTGTTATCTGAGAAGTAATGTTGAACTGTCAATTTTTATTGGTTATTGAAAGCCACTCCCTGCAACACTTTTTGCAGCAATCCAAATGAAAGTTACCTTTGTGTGACAGATATTGTGCTTGGGTGCATTCACAATTCCCTGCATGGATGCTTTATGATGGTATTGTTATGTTGGGCGCTAACAAAATATTTGTTTTGGTAAGGATATATACATAGCATAAGGCTACAGTTTCTGAGCCATTGTTATTACATTTGGTTTTGTAATTGAAGGCAGATTTATCAGTCCTTTGAAGCATCTTAATGGAACAGAATATTCCATATTTGAAGATGTTTAAGTGAGCAGTGGATATGAAAGAATAACTTCGCCTTCTACTATTGGTTTAATTTGAAGTGGAAAATACTGCTGTAGACAACAAAATGCATATTTTATTGAAGATGCTTCTCATTACATTATTCTTTGATCATGTAATGAAATATTTTATGACAAAACTCACTGTTTGTTCTTTTATCTCCCTCTTATTAGGTGGCCCACAATGACACTAGATATGTGCTGAACCAAATGTTTAATGAGCTTGTATGCACACACCTGGTTAAAGCACTATTCATAAGTTATTTAATTACAAGTCATTTCTGCAATACTTAAGAGAAATGCATAACTTAATGTGTTATGTAGCACAACACATCACTTGTGTTAATATCTTGCATAGCTGGCACAACATTGGTTGAGAGCTGGTTGATGGCCATTATATCTGAAAATTGTGCTTACAATCACCAGATATGGGACTCATTAATTGTATTTGCCTTGGCCTTGATTGCCCCATGGCTGGTGGAATGGCAGGATTTGAATGATGTTTCTATGACAATGGATGCCTGACTAACTCTGCAATAGTCCACAAAGTAGTCTGCACATCTTTTGAGCATGCAGCAAAGAAGCCAAAGGGTTTTAGGTCCTAAGAAGGGCAGAGATGTAGTCTGCAATAAATTATATTCAATATGGCTATTTCAGTTAAAAACCCCAATGACTTCTCTGCATGCAGACAGCATGCCTTGAAAACTACCAAATCAAGTGACAAATGATTGTTTAGACTGTATGAAAAAGGCTACCTCTTAGTTTGCAGGAGATAATCAGACCCCATTGAATGATATATCTATCCCACAGCAGATAAGTGTGGTTCATGGCATAGAGTGGTATATTTGGGTGATGGGAAGTATAAGACTTAGTGAAGCAAAGTGCAGTGAAAAATCAGCAGGGCAGAGCCAGTCAGGCTCAAAATTGCATGGAGCCAGGGCTAGAGCCATGACTCAGAAATCGATACCAGCCAAAACCAAAATTGAAGCCAACAGTTGATGGCACAAAGCTGAAGCCGGAGCCGATGCCAGCTCTGCAAAATTGGCTCCAAGCTGAAGCGGGCACCAATAACTGGGGGGAGGGGGGGGGGGGGGGGGGGAGGAGGACGATGGCTTCATCTCCAGGCCTGACCGAGCCACAATGTCAGGGTGTTTCATGTTGACAAGATACTACACACTATGGTGCTCATAATTCCTGTTATGTTAGTTGTCTGGTTGTTTTTTTCTGGTGACATGTATGTTGTGTTTCAGTTTCCTTCTTACAAACCATCCCACTCGCCAACTCAGCCACCATGTATGCCTGCTCAAGGATCGTGATGCCGGCTGCCAGAGTAACAGTAAGTAGGGGTGAGGAGGGTGGAGTTTTGGCAGTAGGGTAGTGTGATCCATTGCTGGCAAGGCAGTAGTTCTGTAACTTGTCTGCTGTTGTCAGGTTTTGGCATGCCCTGAACACGATTTTTGCAGACGTCGCAATGTAGCACATATATAATTCCATCTGAAATGGGATTACCGCATACATCCTAAGATGCTGCATGTCAAGATCATATAATTTTGTCTGGGCCCAAAGCCATCAGCATTTCAATAGTGGCAACAGGTGTTGTAGCATCCAGATATGTGCATAAGGGTTTTTGTCCCAAGTGTAAGTATAACAGAACAAAATGGTGTTAACAAGATTGGCTTGGTCTAATTCTGTTTTGCATGCATGGTTGCACACAAATGGTATCACTTCTTCATTTGGCTGAGGACTTTACAGTGTGAATAATATATTTAGGGAGTTAACCACGTGGATAACATATTTAGGGGTCAGCTATGTAGATCATGGCTAGAGGTGTCAGTTGGGTTCCAAGTTTTTGAAGGTCTTTAAATTTCTAGTCTGGTCTGGAATTGGATGGAGAGGCCATTTTTGGTATTTTTGCGCAGCTGATGTAATTCTGTCTTGATGCAAATGGTATCCATCTAAAGCTATTTAATGTAGATGAACGTTACTTGCTCACGATCGTTTCCTTTCTTTTCATTCGACTCAAACGAGAGGACGCAACTGCGCGAGTAATGACTGGGGTCATTGATGTCGCTGGCACTCAACAATCGTGTCATTTGCTATTGACACACGTGTTAGCTCATATAACTAACGTCGTAGGCGACGCGTGAAGACTCGCGCATGGCCAAGCTCTGTCGGAAATAGCCCCGACCTGACCTAGTGCTGTGTCGGCAGGCTAATGTGCCCTAACCCGCTGTGCCGCGTGACCTGACGCTGTGCCGGCGGTGCCGTAACGTCGTACCGTGTGGTGCCCGCAGCTGCTGCGGCCGCTGAGCTCGGTGGCAGTGGCTCCCGTCAGTCCGGCGGCGGCCGCGCCCGCCTCCAGCCAGGCGGTGGTGCCGTACCGGTCCCTGCAGACGTCGACCGTCTCCCGCGACATCGACTCGGCCGCCAAGTTCATCGGTGCCGGCGCCGCCACGGTCGGCTCGGCCGGCTCTGGCGCCGGCATCGGCTCCGTCTTCGGCTCGCTGATCATCGGTTACGCACGGAACCCCTCTCTGAAGCAGCAGCTCTTCTCGTACGCCATCCTGGGATTCGCCCTGTCCGAGGCCATGGGTCTGTTCTGTTTGATGATGGCTTTCCTGCTGTTGTTCGCTTTCTAGCCGCGCACGGGCGGCGGTCGGGAGGGGTGTGTGTCGGGAGTGGGCGCGGCTCCCGTTAGTGGTGTACGTCGGTCGGACGCGTCCGACGGCGCCAGGTTCGACCCGCGCCGCTGGACGCGGCCCCCTTAGATACCAATATACACCCACGTGTACGTGACCAACTGTACCAAGCTGTTTCTCTCCACTGCGCGGCCAGCGTTGATGGGCGCCAGGGCAGCGACTGTTGAGTCGTGCGCGTCTTCGGCCACCATTATGCATGTTTCCAGCACAGAACTGAGAGCGACGAGCTACGTACATAGTATAATTCAAACAAATGGAACGATTGGTGGTCTCAATTTTATGAGGCCGAACAAACACGACGCCAACGTGTGTGTTTCCGGGCGCAATATTGTCTTTCTGCGCACGCTTCGAAGCAGTGGCGTATCCAACGGAAGAACGCAGGGGGCGGGGGAGAGGGCACGTACCCAGCTGCGCTTTGTCTATACCTCAGGATAAATGTAGATAATCACAGTAAAAAGGTGCACGTAAATACATGTAGATTAGAAACATGCGCCGATGCTATACGCCATGTCAGAAGTAACGCGCGGGCGCCGCGCTGAAATTTGTTCTCACGGTGTCGGCTTCTCAAAATGGTTGCGGGAGGGGCAGAGTCGTGGAAGTCGCCATGAGGTGACAAATACGAAAAACTTTGCGGAGTTGGTCCACTTAATTTCTGGCTATGCCTTACACACATTTGCATCCACTGATCGGATGTGCGTGTGGTGCCCGATTCCAGGAGCTTCTGTCTATGCTCTGTTTATCGTAAAAAAAGAACAATTAAAGTGCTGCCAACGATTTTGCACGTTTTTTGCGCCTGGGTCATTATTCGAGTGTGCTGTAGCCCAAAAATTACCGGCATCATGACCGGCATCGCTTTGGTGTTGCGGTAATATCTTACGCAGTGAAAAGTTCTTATATTCTTTTACTCGTATATTTCATTGTCTTTTTATATCTTTTATATGTTTTAGTACATACTTACCAATGAATGAAAAATCTAATCTAGCGTCGGGAAGAATTCTTGGGGCACAAAGTAGGGAAATTGTTTATAACGTGCATCAACATTTTGTCGAAGACCGGGACATGAAGTTGAAGGCGGGAGACGACGACGACGTCCGGGAGGTCCATTATTAAGAACAGCAGCTGTAACGGGCGTTGGGAAGACTGCAGTCTATCGCATACAACGTGAAGCCCAGAATGGTGCCAGACTGAAGTCGGCAGGCCGATCCCGACCAGCTGCAGCAAGACCAAGGGTGGACCTAGATCCGTTCGATGTTTGCGCCACGAGGAGAATGGTACACCAAATGTACATCGCCGGAAAACATGTTACTCTGGACACCATCACGGATGCTCTTCACGAACAGCTCGGCGTCACCATGTCTAGATCCACCGCAAGAAAACACCTACTCGCGAACGGATTTAAGTACCGAAGGATCGACGACCGCAAGATCCTGATCGAGAAACCTCATATTGCAGCAACGAGATGCCAGTTCTTGCGGGAGATGAGGAGGCTGCGTAGAGAAGTTCCCGATAGCAAAATCATTTATACCGACGAGACATGGTATAATCAGTACGATATGGAGGACTTGGCGTGGCTGGACGGTGGTCAGATCAACGGACGGAGGAACGCCATTGGAAAAGGAAGACGTTTTATAATAGTCCATGCCGGCTCTTCAGAAGGATTTATACCGGGCGCACTTCTCCACCTCAGGACCGATGACAAGAACGTCGACTACCGTACGTCGATAAACGCCGACTGCTACGAGAAGTGGTTCACCCAGTGCCTGCTTCCGAACGTGCCAGAGCACTCTGTGATCATCATAGATAATGCCTCATACCATTCCCGTTTGTGCCAAAAAGTGCCAACTTCCAGCTGGCGTAAAGCGGAAGTCCAGGAGTGGTTGCAGCAGGCAGGTGTGACCATCGACGAAGACATGCGAAATGTGGAGCTGCTGGAGCTAGTCAAGTCCCAGAGCCGGAAGAAGGAATATTTTCTGGACAGCCTTGCTAGAGATCAGGTCATCGGGTCGTTCGCCTGCCAGCGTATCACTGCGACTTGAACCCGACAGAGTTAGTGTGGGCACAGATGAAGCGCGTGATAAGACGGGGTAACTTGACGGGGCGGATGGAGGAGGTGGAACGGCTGGTGGAGGCAGGTGTCGCAGCTGTCTCTCCAGAGGACTGGAGTAAGTGCTGTGAGCACGCCAAAAGGCTGGAGCAGCAGTGCTGGACGAATGGCGGGCTGCTAGAAGGTCTCCCACCGGTTGTCGTAACAACCGATGATAGCAGCGACTCCGGCACCGACTCCGGCAGCGACAACGATGAATGAGAACGGTATGAAACATCAATCATGAGAAGTGCTTCCGTTTCGTTCTTTTCAACTGACTTCGTGGCGTTTACGTGGATGTGACATGTAGTTACGTGTGGGGTGTTTGAGCTGGATATATTGTACATATATCTGCAGCTGAATGTTCAGCGTTTTGTTGAATACCTTCAATAAAACTGAGCGAATTAATTTTCTGTGTTTGTGATTTTCCCATGTTATTCATGAAACAACACCAGCTTGGAGCAATTACCGAATGGAAGTATAGCATAACTTGCGTCAAAGGTAGGCAATGAATTTAGAACGTAAAAATAATTGCCAACGAAAATGACCCCCATGCCAAATATATATATATATATATATATATATATATATATATATATATATATATATATATATATTTGGCATGGGCATGCAAACATCCAAAACTGCTATTGCTTCGAGAGATCCGCAGTGCTGTCCTGCAGGCCTTCCGACCAATTTTGTTGAGTTTGAAAACGATTTCAGCGCGACGCTCGTGACGAATTGATTGACCAGCTTTAATTCCGTTCTTTCATACGATAAACAGAGCATAGTCCGCGGTTGCACGAATCGCGGACAGGTTAGACTAATCATTTTTACAAACTTGGATGACACCCCTTGGTTGGGTCACGAGTATGTGACGTCATTGGTAGACGTTCACAGTACGACCGTCCGCGATTTACTACCTGTAGACCAAAGTTAAAGCAACTGTTCGCACTTGCATTGAGGGCACCTAATTTTCCCATAATGGATATGGTAAATTGGAAAGCGATCCGCCAGGTCAGTACGTACAACGTCCAGTCAACGCAGTGCAAGGTCTGCCCATTTTTTTTTTTTTGTTGAAGTGTAGATTCCTGACCAATTTCTGGTGCCAATGCAAGCGTTGATTCAGAATATCGCCTTAAAAAGTCGAGCTCTTAGGAACGTACGAACTTAAAAATTTACCCTTGTCTTGTATGGAGTTTCTTAGTTGGGGGGTTTTCGGATATTGTGCATCACATGGCGACCAAAGTTTGTTGCGAGGCGCCAATAAATGGGAACAACTTTACACCAAGTACAAATATCTTGCGTGAGCCGCAATATCGCTTTGAAGCTACGGTTTGTTCGCGTGGTGGAAAGTGTAGAAGTAATAGTTCTTCGTTTTTCCGATAGGTTTCCGCATCGGTACGACAGGTCGACCAATCGCAAGCAGGGATTTATTTGTGACCTATTGTCAGCAAGACTGAAAACGTGGTTTGAATGTTCAATAAGCATGCCAACCGCTTCACATAGGTCTTATTCACCGTGATACATGGGCGGCAAATCCAAAAACAAAACAAGTGATAACTTGTCAGTAACAACCTCGAAGTAACATTTGATTGCAGTTTCCGACTGTTCTGATATCCATCTTAATCACAGCAGTAACACGGCGGGTCGATACATGGAATATCCACCGCGACGGCCAGTTACAACACGCGGTACAGTCCTACCGGCATTGACGGAAAGTTCTGCCATAACCCGATGCCAGAATGAAAAGTTAAATCGGACACCACCGGGAAACACCACCATTAGACCACACTAGACCTTTCCGCTGGAGATCATTGCGGCTTGCGCTTGCCTTAACCTGGCCAGGTTAGCGCTGTCAGGACGCTGTCTCGTAGAACCTGCACCCATCGCACCGACCACCACTCATCGCTACTGGCGTTGCTGTGAGCTTCAGAGCGCGCGCTCTCCGTTTATTGTGGCCAGGCTCGGCCGTCTCCGGGGGCAGATGACCGGATTCCTGCAGTTGGTCACCATCCTTACCCCTTACATGTGGGCGCGTTACCTGTCACCCTCCTATACAGAGCGCTTGAGGGCCACCGTCCCTGTGCAGGTGTTGGTTCTGATTGTTCACCGCACAATTGTAATTCTGTTTGGCCCCGACCGGTGACGCTTTCGGTCTGTCCTCAGTGTGACCGCCTCAGCCCAGTCGAGCCCATCCTCTCACGTGGTCTGGCCAGCACGGCGTTTTCCGGATGCGCCATGCATTCGACTCTGTCCAGGTTGCCCGGCACCACGTCCAGTGCCTGGCATTGTCGCCTCACCTGGTCTCAGGCGGGGCGCCATTCGTCACGCAGACCACGGTGGCTACTGCGGGCACGCACGCTCGGACGAGATAGCATTTCAATGTCGGCCGGGCGCCCGGACTCCGTTCAGCCATGCTATGACGGAGGACCCAGCTCCGAGACGTGTGCCAGCGCACCTCGTTTATATATGAGTATAGTCTGTTAGCATCTCCCTGCTGCGACATCGAAAGCTAGTAACCTTGAACAATGCATCACAACGCTTACTAGTGGGGAACCAGCGGTCTTCATTCAAACACACAAAGAAGTGTTCTACTAAGATATGGCCGGACGCACGACCGGACACACACACACACACACATATTTGTATATATGTATGTATGTATGTGTGTCCGGTCGTGCGTGTATATATGTATACACATATTTGTATGTATGTATGTGTGTGTGTGTGTGTGTGTGTGTGTGTGTGTGTGTGTGGTGTGTGTGTGTGTGTGTGTGTGTGTGTGTGTGTGTGTGTGTGTGTGTGTGTATGTGTGTGTATGTACGTATGTGCTGTCTGTCATTGAAGTTATGTTCTTTACGTTTTAAGTTATTGCTGTTATCCCAAAGCATGCTGCCTGAGTGCGCGAATACATGACACACACACACACACACACACACACATATATATATATATATATATATATATATATATATATATATATAACATATTCCTGCACTTAGGCAGCATGCTTTCATTTATGCCAGTTTCGTGATATGCAAAAGAAATACACATTTAGTCAATTTCTGGCGAGTTTGCTCCATTGTTCAAATTGAAGCCTGTTGTTCTCGGCAAGCCATAAATAAATTCGTCTATTCCTTTATGCTAGCTTGAGCTTGCAATGTTTCAATGACATTCGTTTCCCATTCTGAAAGCAACGCAAGACAATCGGACAAAAGATCGAATACGGCGAAATACGAGGCAGACTCCGCGGGACATAATGAAAGGTGTACCGACACATGACAGACTGCATCCGGATATTAGGCCAAACCATACCGCGTCTAAACTCACACACATCGTCTTTCCACCCCATTTGACACCACGGCAAGTCAGGACATCGAATCACCTAACTGACCTTGTGACAGAAAAGTCCAAAGTAATACATGACCTGAGGATGATCTTCGATAACCTTAACCCGGCGTTTTTTCGGACACTGCTTGAGAATCAGCGTTGTTGATTTTGCGCACATGCTGGCCCGGCGCTCCCTCCTGCAGGTGCTGGCATGCGCCGTGATACAGATATAGCCACCACTCCAATATCGGTAGAATTGCGTAGTCGGCGGTTCCCGCACGGGCCCTGAAATTCATAACTATGTTGTGTGCTTTAGCCAGTGTTGTGGGAAGTATCGGGCCAATTGAAAGAGTTGAAAATGGCGCGTCCCTTCGCAATTTTCGCCTGCATTTTTCTTTGCTGGCACAAGGACCATTTCTCGCACGCTGCACTACCCTCAATATAATGGTTTACAAATGTGTTCGGAGGTTGGTACTGCCACCAACGTAATGCCAACGTAAATCTAACACCTACCTTCAATGTTCTAAGACCCTTTCCCTTTCGACCCAAGGTCTGTTTAAGACGCAGAGGGTTTAGTTTTGATGTCGGTCTCTGGGTGCCGTCCATGAAGGCCGAGTGCCCCCCTCTACAATCTACGCATTTGTTCCCGCAATGCCAACCCGACAATCCACGTACATTAACGGAGGGATCGTCCCACCAGGCGGACGGCGTCGCACCAGGCGGACGGTTCTGAACCAATCACCAGATTGACAGCCAGTGCTACCAGTGCCAATCGCATGCTATGTGTCATGAATGGATTATCACCCAAATTTGTTTCAAACGGAATCACAGACGGAATTTTTTTTGTTTCTTTATTTCCACGCAGCGATCAGGCTTCAAAACTTGGCGAATGACTTCTTGGATCCGGCGCTCTTCACCACCTTGAGGACGTTGAAGCGCACAGTCTTGCTCAGCGGGCGGCACTCGCCGACCGTGACGACGTCCCCGATCTTCACGTCACTGCAACCAGACCAGACCGCGGGCAGTCAGTATCCGCCAGAGCTCGTCACAGGCCACCACGCGTCCGTGCACAATGGATGGACACCATCAGCGGAAGAAGCGCTGGGAGCGACCTCTTTCCCCTCACGATAATAGTGCAACACGCGTGTCACTCGTACTTCGTCGAGATGCAGCAACGCCATACACATAACCTCTATTTGCCCGAAACCTCTCCGACACCGTTTGCTGAGTAAGCATAGCTGTTGCGGATGGGGTGGTTGCTCGGACTATCGTACTCGTCTGTGTTCGTACCAGACGACAATGTATACAACTTTCCAGTCAGTTAATGCTCCGGTAGTCGTCAGGTGGCATTGAGTCTTAGAACCGAATAGATGGTGTCCCGCTTCCCGCAATGTACTCCTAAAAATTACTCAGGTTCGAACCAGGATGATCTGTCGAGTGCATTCTTAGTGGTGCTGACGTAACCGGGAAGGACATAGCTCTCCGAATTCTGACAAGGTGTAACATAACTCTCTTGGTGTCATCTAAACATGACACATTAGCAGACCGGGTATGATATAGTTGGGGTTTTTGGGGCGCATCGACTGCTATAGGGCATGCAGTGGGTATGACATAGTTACTGCTATGCATTCCTAGTACAGCTACCATATGTATATATCCAGGACACCCACTTCTGTACAACCCAATACATGGTATTCACAGGCTCCATTATGATGGACGCCAGGGTGGACGAGAAGACCCTACTGAGGGACCGAACCACATTTGTCACGTATCTAAGGACATTGCTTAGTCACGCACGTGACGACTTATGCTAAAAGGGTAGTTACGTTTCACGTAATCGTCACACTGAGCCCAGTTACGCATACGGCAATCCAAAAACGACAAGCACTTCCGGCCCACCACACCACGATTCTAATTATACGTCTTGGGAATGCAACGGCCCACCGCTGTCTGTCACATGGGCCATGTTTGCACTCTATCAATCAAGAGTTAATACAAATACACACTCCAAGGGGAGAGGAATCGTCTCTTAGGCCGAATGATTCGCAACCGCTCACCGGAAACACGGCGAAAGGTGGACGCTCATGTTCTTGTGGCGCTTCTCGAAGCGGTTGTATTTTTTGATGTAGTGCAGGTACTCTCGCCGGATCACGATGGTGCGCTGCATCTTCATCTTCTGTACAACACCCGTTAGGATGCGGCCCCGGATCGACACGTTGCCAGTGAACGGGCACTTCTTGTCAATGTACATGCCCGAGATGGCCTGCAAATGTGACAAATGGTCGAGGCAAATCCGAATCAAGCCGTACAAGACACCTCTGACAAAGTGTCCTTCAACTTTGTGATTCTCCAGTCATCACACACAATTTCTTTAAGCACTGCCTTGTACACCCAATTCCTTGCACCACGTTCTTCCCATAAGACATTATTTATATTGTGCTTATCCATATATTAAGGCAGCACAGGCTTTCTTAATGGCTGCAATCCTGCCATAACAAACTCAATTTTTTTAAGTCACATTTCTCAGCATACGCACACCACTGCATGTAGCTGCCCTTGCATGAATCCCCAACCAACGGCACATACTTATTGGCCACAGTATTGCCCAGCGGTATTTGTTTTCAGTCACATGTCTGTCACAGCTCAGAAGCTGCGTGGGATATACAAACATACATACATTGGCTTTGAAAAGCTGAACCAGACATTGTTACCATGCCTGGTGGTAGCTCCTGCCCAGGAAGAGTAAAACAAGCTGCAGGTAGATTAATAACTAACATGACATAACCAGCTTGGCAACAAGCTGGCTCTCATGGCCACAGACCAAAAATCTGCCATATCATTTTAAGGAAATGAGTCAATCAGATTTTGTTTTTAAAGATCTAACCTGAAACTTTTTGGAATGGATGGATATCTGGGATTAAAGCTCACACCAAGCAGCGCTTGTTGTGTAAGCCCCGACCAATACCATCCAATCACAGAATTCCAGGTCAATGGCACAATTTGGTAGTTAAAGTTTAACATGCTGTAATGCTTGGCACAGACCCTCCTGTCCTCTGACCTTGTCCTCTGACTTATCCTGATCTGTAACAGGGCAGCTGCCACTGGTCACATACTTTACAGAGATATAATGAAGCCCCTTAAGCAACTCAGACCCACCATGCCACTGGTGGGCAGATCAGAAAGCAGGCACTCTATCCAACCAAGCTACCAGGATGGACAATGCATGGAAGCATTATAAATGTCAAAAAAATTGTAAGGGGAATGGTAACTTACCTCACGTGGTGTCTTGAAACCCAGCCCAACATTTCTATGGTACCTTAGGGCCTTGCCAACTTTCTGGCCCTTCTTGTTAAGGTTGATGGTGGGTTGGTGCTGGAAAGCCCTTTCCGTCTGTGAAACAAATACACAAATTATTCCACATAATTGTCACAAAGACAGACTTAGAGAAGCCACTGGCTTATCACAAAAACACAAGCAATAATTAAATGCTGACACCTTTTTAGTGATATACTTTCCAATCATACACCACCAAAACAAGTGCACAGTAATGTAGAACAAATTCTGAGCCCATTTAAATAAATCACAGCTCCTTCTCTTCTTGCTTAATTTCACATTTTCAATCAAGGAGGAGGATGGGAAGTGATTCCCTATCTCATCTGTCCATGCGTGGTTTATTGTTACCTTCTGGAGACACAAGCCAGCTGCCACTTGCATCCCTTACTGGACCCATGTCCATGTTCCCACAGTTAACATATTTTAGGGGGCAGATAAAAACTAAGACCCAACTAGCTAAAACCTTCCAAAAGCCCACCAATAACATTCCCAGAGCTATTTAAACAGGTCCAACACAGTGACACAGAATGCCAAACAAGCCAGGCTTCAGTAACAACATGCATCATCATGGAAATAATCAACACTTTTGCAGCCTACCACATGCTTTTTGAAAAAAACAACAAAAAACAATATCCTAATGCATGAATGACTATCTGTATGAAAAAGTACCACCCCTTCAGGGATATTCAAATAACAAATAAGGTTATTAACTCAGTAGTCAACCAAACCTGTAGATTGTATGTTACCCTGAAATTCAATATCCATTTTCTTGAGAATAAATGCACCATAAAATGTACCTTGGAGTTACTTGACATTGGGTACTTAGGGAATTCCACATAACAGGGCCCCACAGACATTTACACCAAGGATTGAAAAGGATTTATTACACAATTTTATGAAGAATGACACATTAATCCTAAAATGTAGTCAGAACATATATTTGACCAATGCCATGCATCATATTTAGGTTTCATGTTACACACCATGTTTGGCAGGTCATAGACACATCCACAATATGCACCATGTTTGTCATTTCTCTGAGCTTGATATGTGGGCATTGCCCTGCCCATATACAAACAATGTTGACATGACAGAACTGAATTGTCACTGATTAAAATAATAATAGGATATACATAAAGATTCAAGAGACCATAACTATTCATTTTAAAGCAATTATATGATAATTATTTTCTTTGGGATCACCATTTTACTAATCATTTCATTTTGAAATAATTATGAAAAGAGACAACACAATTTTGAAGGAAAGCTGATACAATTTTGCAATTCTCTTTCATCTCTGAAGTAATGTACTAGTCTGAAAAATATTTCCATTGTACTGGACACCTGGCACATGCCAGTGCTCTTAACCTCCCTCTAGAGCAAACCCTGCTCAGACCAGGCCCAACTGCACTGAATTACAAACTACATTTTCATAAGATATTCTCAGGCTATTTTCACATGAAATTATCTTTGTCGATCACATTCAAACAGCAACTGATTTCCAGAAATTGAGTTAAGTCCCTGGGCATGCATTCTACTCTGAGTTCAGAATTACACTCCATGTGTGCTGAAATTGTTGCAACAATGCTGTAGCTATGTGAGACCTAACTGGCAAAACATGTCATCACACTTGGTGCAGTAAGTTACTTTGTTTACAGATATAATTCAAGCCTTAAGCATCTATGAAATTCAGAGATCAGTCCTCATACCGAGCATTGCTTGTGTGAGCTACAACTCTTGCCATCCGATTCTGCAATGCCAGGTTAACAGCAGAATTTTGGGGGCAAAGGCTCAATGGCAGGGTGGTGCAATGCCCACACAATCACACCCTCCAACATCAGCTGACCTGACATGGCTGCTGCCACTGGACACAAGCCGTATCTATCAAGGGCACATATCAAGTATCTAGAGCAACTTGAACATACCTAGCCACTGGTGGGGGTGAATTAAAAGGCAGCCACTCTCATTAGCTGAACCATTGGGACAGACTGACTGTTGCCTTGAATCCCTAGCTTGAATGCTCCAAACCCAGACTACAACTTGAGGTAAATTTCCACAATAATTTTTGGGTATAAAAAACTACTGATGTAAAAACCCTAAATCACCTTTGCAACATAAGTTACCCAAAACATTACTTTTCCGTGCACCAATAGTGGGGTGACCGTGCGGCGTGCATTAGATATTGATCACTAAACAGTTTTCATTTCAGTCATATTAATACACTTATACTTCACAAACGATAAACTTCACCTCACCGTTCTGATAGCACACAATTAAAACCTCTACTTCGCAGATTGTTTACCTGGTGGTCAAGCGTCGCCATGATTGCACCCAAAAGGACGTTTACAGCGTTGGGCAATCATAAGAAGAATATGCTCTCCACTCCGCCTAGGTTCATCGTGCTGAGGTAAATTGTGTTTTGCTATTAAGGTGTAAATTCATATTATTTGACAATAACAAAACACAATTAATTTCAGACAATGATTCATCTACAAAGGATGATATCTAGTAAAATGGATGTATATTGCCCTGGTAAAATAAAATACTGCCTGGAGCACGCAAGTAAAGAAAATCTCTAAAATGCTGACACGTGAAATAAAGCAGGCGGATGTACTAAAAAATGAAATCCTGTCACCCACTCCAATAGAAGGCATATTCATGTATGTACACCAATACCAGTGATTTATCTTTTTCCCGACGCGTCGTAATCTTGCTTTACTAAAATTTAGGTTACAATTATCAATCATGAGAATGGTAAATGCCGTGATCCGTTGGCCCGTTCAATTCAACACTTGCCATTTTAGCCAATGATACGGCAATCCATATTCCTTCTTAGCGTGCATTTTCTCGTAGTAGTCATCCGGCCGGCATCGGGCAGGTTCCGTGGCTGTCGGGAGGGCGGGCCACTCTGTAGCGCAGTATGGTCGCTCGCATTACCAAGTTAGCCGGACCACGAGTGGTCCACACAGGTTTTCGCGCATGGGCCATCACGAGTGCGGTTAAGGATGCGACCCAAGCCCAGCAACACAGGAGGCGACGGTTACGTGCGAATCGGTCGATCCTAGTTTTGTGATGTTGGCCCTGTGTCATTATGGGTGCATAAAGAAAGGGAGAGGAACCGCATCATCTTTTTTTCGGCGACCCAACCGGAGTGAAACAGAAATGGCGCAACACATCATATGATGAAGAGATCAATTCGCATACTCAGGACCGACCACGTGCGATAAAATGCGTTATATTCGTTAAAAGAGCGTGATTGGCAGATTCCATGTTTAGGAGCATTGATAGTACCTGTAAATCAAAATCTTGTGTCTCCGAATGTGCAGTTCTTGTCATGACAGTTACGGACATGTCAGCAAAAGGCGAGTCGCGTTGCGAATACGTCCGGCAATGATTATACTTGACGTTACGTAGAGCATTCTTGGCGCGCCGAGAATAACCCATAACGTTGGCACTGTAACTTGGGCTCACCGAACGCTCGCGCTCAAGTGCCTGGGGTAGTCTGCTGTCGGTCAGCCCGGGTGGGGGCCAGAACGGGGAGCTCCAGGTGTGAACTGGAGCCAGAAATGTATGGGTGTGCGTGCCAGTACACCTTTACAGAACTATATCGTAGTCCCACAGAGCGAGCAACGGAACGTCATGGCAGAGCCCCATCGCGCCCATATGGGGCTTGCTTCCGTTCTTGGAGCGTTTTCTGACTGGGAATGTCGACCACTCTCAGGGAGACGGTCTTAAGGTGTGCATGACGCGACTCCGTCACCCAACGTCATCCGGCACACGCCCGTGAACCGTCGCCGTCTCGTAGCATACCTGAACGTCCGTGACAGAGGGTAGGCGCGGACCTGTTCGTCACTCGAGCTGAACAACCCCGTGTTTCTTATTCTGGTGAAATTTCAGCAACTATGTGAGAGCACCCCTCCTGTTCTATATGCTAACTGCCAGGTAGGTGTGATGTCTTTCTGGTCATTTTGCTGAGCATGACATTTCGGAGGCGATATCAGCGACGACGTGCCGCAGTCGTTGGTGCCGAATTCAGGACACCAACGGCTGCGGTAGCTCGACGTTGAACACCAAACGTCCAGCCCGACTAACCCGCGGTGGAACAAAAAGGCGGGGAACGCGGTTTGCACTGGCCAAAATAGCTGGAAGAAAGTGTCTGGCTTTGGAAAGGACCACTCGTGTGTCCCTCTCGCATAGATAAAGGCACCTGGGAGGGAAATAAGCCTGTCCCACGCTCAGCTGCAGTGTTTGGTCGCTCTTGCCGTCCATTTTCACCTACTGCCCCTGAACTCTGATGCCGGATGTGCCAGTACAGGTGTTCGGGGTGCTATCGTGGGTGGGAGTGCGTGACAGGCGGCACACTGCCCGCGCGGTGGCCCCAATCACGGCCAGTGAGTCAGTCCGCTGACGTTTGTCGGGACAGTCGTTGTGGTCTCTGAGCATCTGTTTCAGGCCGCTGCCTCATCGCTCGTGTCTGGGGGAGGTGAACGGCATATTCTGTCGCCGCAGGCTGTGCCAGCTGATAGCAACGGGAGAGGCATATACACCTGATCCGCTGTAGCACCGAACACAGCCGAGTCTGACCGAGCCTTCGGCCAGTTCCGTCATCGCCTTCCGTCCGCCCGTCAGTCCGATCGACCCGGATCCTAACGCGACCCGGGGACGCGCAGCCGTCGATTCAGACTTGCCCACCCCCGCCGCGCTGAACCCTCTGTCCTCATGTCGCTGCGTCGATCACTCCGTGTCTCGCACCCGCCTTGTCAGGCAGATTCTGTGCCGTAGACGGTGCTCGCTGTTTGGTGTCATGCTACATGTACGTGTTCGGCGCACATCAGCGAAAGAAAGATGTAAAGAGAGGAGATGTAACGAGAGGGAGATGTAACGAAAGGGAGATGTAACGAGAGGGAGATGTAATAAAAGGGAGATGTAACGAAAGGGAGATGTAACGTTGGCACTGTGACGCGGGCCCACTAAACGCCTAAAGGGGAGTCCGATGTCAGTCGGCTCGGGCGCGGTCTGGTGACAACTCAGCCGTTGAGCTAGGCTGATGCTGTCAGTGTGTGCGTTCCAAACACATTTTATGTTTCACATGAGACGAAGCATGGAGACATTAGTGTCAACGTAGTGTTTTTTCTTAGTTCAGCAACGAAGTTTTTCAATGATGTTGGCAATCACTAAACACTCGCTCTGATTCGCTGTGCTGCGTAACGTGGACTGAAAGTGGGGTGGTCCGTGCGATGCAATGATGTGTCGATGGTCGACCCCTGCCGTTTCCAAGCCAAGAGAGATAGAGCTAGGCGCACAATTTCTCAAAATGAGTTGGGGGACGGGCGCGGGCTGGACTGTGAAATAACCTAAAGTAACCCCAACACATGCCAACAAACAGGCTTCTCCCCTGACTTGGCCCACTTTTTTCCCGAAGTTTGGGGGGAAGGGTGCTAGAGCCCAAATTGGAGACCTGATGCTCCCTTCCAACTGACTAGGAAGCTACAGCTAAGAAAGCCCTGAATGGAGCCTCGAGGACCAGAGACTGAATTAGTCTCAACGAGGTCTCACGATTGGTAGAAGCATATAATGTTCTTAGGTCAACGATTGCATGCACTAGGTGATATTTCAGATTACATTTACATTTACAAAGTCATGTCACGCGGTAACATGAAGCAAACCATGTAACAGGTATGCTCCTTGTTAAATCTCAATTATACTGATAAGCAGTTTGGCGTGCTTTGACCCTGCATCTAAGATGTAGCGCAACTTTTAAGTGTGTCGGCCCCCGCACAGCAACTGGCGGATTCGTCGGTTGCCGACAATCGATGACCTCTTTGAACAGCTGGCTACCACTCAGATCGTTACGCAAACAGATATTTGTTGGCGACATTGTTCTTCGGTAGTTGTCACCAACAGTACTCTACTTCTTTTGCGAATACAACAGGTTTTCAATGGAGGTCCATTTCTATTTTTTTGCAAGGGTATAATGCTGAACTGTCCCTGTGTTTGCTTGCATACACTAATCGTTTTGCTGAAGTATTGCACAAGCATATGAAAAGGCTGACCGACAAACACACCTTTCTTCTTTGAAAATTGTTTGCTCGCCAATACTTCTATGC
>NW_023597054.1:23953146-23968143 GCF_011947565.3 Pollicipes pollicipes
GCGATAAGCCAAGAAGCCTTCTTACAACAGGCGCGATTTAAAGCGACTCCTTCTCACCATATATACTCACGTAAATTTAACATTAGATACAGGTAGGCTGACAAAGTACAGCTTTACATGCATGTGCTTCATGAGCATATTTCGAGACTAACGCTAATCTAACGAGACTAATTATATCAAAGATGCAAACCCACAATGTGGCATAAGTAACCAAAAACACACTCAGCGTCCATGCATTGCTTCTGCCATATTTCACCAGGACGACTTCACTTTGCAGGCTTTAAAAAACGAAAACACGAGTGTGGGAAAACGTTGAACCTCGCCCTACAAGAGCGAGGTTTTCGCCCTAAAAGGGCGAGGCTCTTGCGCTTAAGAGTCTCCCACGACCGTTTTCTGGAATAGTTTCAGAACTGCTCGACGCACGATGCTGAATTCTCGGCAGCTTAGTCGACACCATTTTACACGTGATTTATCATCCTCCTCATCCCGCATGGTACTGTTGTTGGGTGGGCCATCCGTCACACAGCGGCGTATCTGATCTTACGGCTTCCAGGAACAATGATGATTGGCCATAGGAAGGGGTTGTCTGCGTTTTCCTTAGATTCGTCTATCAAAACTTCATGTACATAATCCGTTTCTCATCGTGTTCGAAACACCTATAAATCCTCGGGTATGTAGACCTTTTCCTCTTTTTCAAACTTGTTTGGAAAACACACCATGTCAGGTGCCCTCTTTAACACACAAATGGACTAACGTAGAGTTATGGCTACCAACTCTGTGACAGGACCACAAGACAAAAAGGCCTGTTTGCTCTGCATGCATTTTCGGCACCGACCACGAGCCTAATGTCAACAGAGACACCGGCCCAGTGTGTGACATCAGACGCAGACGTCAGCCTCGCCAGCCTCGGGCCCAGTGTGTGACATCGGGCGCTGACGCCTGCCTCGCCAGCCTCGGGCCCAGTGTGTGACATCGGGCGCTGACGCCTGCCTCGCCAGCCTCGGGCCCAGTGTGTGACATCAGACACTGACGCCTGCCTCGCCAGCCTCGGGCCCAGTGTGTGACATTGGACACTGACGCCTGCCTCGCCAGCCTCGGGCCCAGTGTGTGACATCGGGCGCTGACGCCTGCCTCGCCAGCCCCGGGCCCAGTGTGTGACATCAGACACTGACGCCTGCCTCGCCAGCCCCGGGCCCAGTGTGTGACATCAGACACTGACGCCTGCCTCGCCAGCCCCTGGCCCAGTGTGTGACATCGGGCGCTGACGCCTGCCTCGTCAGCCCCGAGCCCAGTGTGTGACATTGGACACTGACGCCTGCCTCGCCAGCCCCGAGCCCAGTGTGTGACATTGGACACTGACGCCTGCCTCGCCAGCCCCGGGCCCAGCGTGTGACATTGGACACTGACGCCTGCCTCGCCAGCCTCGGGCCCAGTGTGTGACATCAGACACTGACGCCTGTCTCGCCAGCCCTCCGGGCGTCCGTCCTTCGTATACCACTTTGAGGGGTCAACACCCTCCGCATACCGACTGGAGGGGCCCACATCCTCCGTATACTTTCTTGATGGGTCCACGTCCTCTGCATCCCACTTTGAGTACCCACGTTCTCCTCATACTACCTTAAGGGGCCCACGTCCTCCGCATACCACACTGAGGGCCCATGTCCTCCGTGAACCACCCTGAGGTGCCCACGTCTTCCTCATGCCACCTTAAGCCCTGTCCCCTGTCCGGACGCACAGCGGCCATCAGCGGTATGTGTTTTCTGCATCAGTTGCCAGGGTCTTGCAAGTGGTGCATGGCCAAATATGCCACAAAGCTGGATCTTTCCGCGAATTCAGTCTGTCTCCCTACGTAAGCTAGAAGGCCTACCGCTAAATGAAAGGAAACGGGGACCAGGCTGTTCGGGCCAGGAGGCAGCTTTGACGTACTGAGCAGAGCCGCCCCTCCCTCCTGACTCGGGTCAGGAGGTGCCTTACGTCCAATTGACGCGAGTCAGGAGGCGGCCTCCGCTCACTTCCGCTCACTCCGCGCACTTGTGAGGCGATTCTCCGAACGGGATCGCCTCACACCAGGTTGGAGGCGATCCTTGTTCACTTGACACGGGTCGGGAGGCGGCTTATGTCCACCTGACCCGGGTCAGTAGGCGACGGTGACGTCGCACGGTCCTGCGGCCGGAGCGGCTCTTACCGGCCGGCGCTGCGGGATGTGCGCGCTCGCCAAGGACGTGGCGAGCTGATAATCGCCGTTATCGCGTCCCACCTGGCCGCGAGTTGGCCGCGATAGCGGGGCTATCGCGCCGCCGGTGACGACGACGTCAGGTCAGGGCACCATGGCCGACCTGGGAGTGCGGTGGGTGCTGATCTGGCTCCTGGCCGTGCCGGCCGGCCAGTCGCTGGCCGCTGCAGACAACGTCACCGACCACGGCGGAGGAACCGCCGCCTGGAGGAACAGCACGCCGACGCCCCTCGCCTCCGGTGAGTCGGCCCAGGGCGGCAGGGCACACACCACTGCGACTGAACGCCAACCGGCTGCGACGCAATCGAAAGGCTGTGACCGGCTCAAATTAGTGCGTGATCTGTCACCGTAACTGGCTCGGGGGTGGTTAGCTACGTATTCAAAAAGCATGTCACACGTAATTCTCAAGGTTGACCCCATGCGCCATGGCATGTCTTGGCTTCTGCACCATGATACAATACCGATCTGGCTTTGAAGCATGCCGACTCCGCAGCCTGAGCCGCATCCGTGGCTCAGCCAGCGCCGTAGCTGGGCCGTAATCACCTTTGAGCACCTGACCACTTGCACGACAGGTTACGTGGGTCCTCCACCCAGAAACCGAGCTAGGTCATTCGTCTCGTCAAAGATCGCCCACCAGCAACAAGCAGGAGTCACTCAGGTTGGGATTGGGCGGGCGTATTATGGCATTGCATGACACGTTAAAATAGCTCAGCCAGTATGGTCTACCAGACTGTGACCACTGTACTGGGTTGCGGCGCAGGGAGCCAAGCCCGCGCAAATAGGTTGAATTTGGGGCGGCGAGGCCGTCGCTGCGCCCCAGTTCTTTGTTGGGCGAATACATCGCCATGTTGGGGGATCCTACTGCCACCGCGCCGCCGGATCATTTGGGGTGGAGTTTTTTCCTTCCCTTCGACGACTCAGACTGGTACAGCGGAACCTAGCGCCACTTCTGCACCTGGGGCCGAGTTCATGGCCCATAACCCCGCCATCGGCTAACAAGCGGCAGGTATGCCGGTATGGTATGCCGGTATGGTACGCCGCTGACCTGCTTGCCTTGGGAAGAACACTGGATGCCAGATGTTCCAGCATGGTATGCCACGCTCACTACACGCTGTAAAGACGCGAGTCTTTAGGCCACGTCATCGGCACCGTCACGCCCCACCCGCCCCACTCGCCGGCTTTGCCTCCTTTAGACATCTGCATCCTCCTCCAAGACGAATCGAAAGCTGCAGGGTCGCTGTCTTCCCACCGCGGAGAGCCAGCGCCATTCGCAGGTGGTGCTTGGCACGTTTCAGGAACGGGACTTGCAGTCAGCGTTTCAAGGATGGCAGAGACGCCGAGGACGGTACACTATCGCGTATTGTGACTGCATGCTTAGAAGAGATGGTCGCGAAATTCAAATCAGACACTTTTTTGCCTTTTGCTAGCATAGTCATTAAATTGTTTTCGTCGTATCTCTGAACCCGAAAGCTCTTTATCTCCTAATGCCAAGCGAGTGTTTTTTTTCCGACTTCACGGCCGTTGATGACGACACAGACGAGTCAGTCGAGGATATTTCGAAGATTCACAATGTGTCGTCATTTGCATCCAAAAAGCCTATTTGAGGGTGCTATGCGATGCTATGGCATGTCTTGCGATAAGGGCATAGCAGGGGGAAAGGTTCATAATGACCCTGGTTTGGAAAAAAACTTTAACCACCGTCCCATTTATCAAAACGCCGTTAGAATGGATGCAATGTAGATGAATGGATCATCATCAAAAGATGATCCTCCAGTTCTCAGAAAATGTCCCGAACAAACCGGACTGACTTAGGCTTCACGTGACGTCACATGGATTCACTGCCGTCCGGACTACACGCAGCGTACTGTACAGAAAGATGGGAGAAACACACACACACACACACACACACACACACACACACACACACACACACACACACACACACACACACACACACACACACACACACACACATCCAAACCCACACCAACACACATACACCCACACCCACACTCACACATACACACACACATACACACACGCACACACACACACAAACACACCACATACACATCCACACACTTCCCCACCCCCACCCCAAACACACACACACACACACACACACACACACACACACACACACACACCACACACCACACACACACACACACACACACACACACACACACACACACACACATACACACACTAACATACACACTGTGTGCGTGACACACAATGCCTCTCTTCAAAAAACATCACGGCCAAATACATGGGAATTTAAAGTAATCAACGGAAAGCAGCAGCATATAAGCTGTAGAAGTCACCTGGTTCCTTCTGGCACACTGAAAGTGGACTACTTGCAACATAAGAACTCATAATGTCAAAAAATCTGCAAGCTATGTCTCTTGTCTGTCTTGCTGGTGTCAAAAATGTTGTGTTTTATCGGAAAATGCTTGGCGTGGCTTTGTTATAGATACCTAGGTTTTGATGTATTTTACTGCACCGTCCACGTGGTCAATATTCATACTGCCAATATTACCATACCGTAAGATCGATATTGTGCAATATTGATACACTGTACACGATATTGATATTGATATTGTCATATTGTTAAACGGTCAATATTCATATTGACCCCGCGGAAGGTGTTTAGAAATACATCGCGACAAAGGTCTTTATAACTTAACATTACTAAGTGCGTTTTCGATAAAACAGAATAAAATGTTTTGCGGTGAGCGCGGGAGGCTTTGAGCTCCTATGTTTTTCGACATTTTGAGCCCTTATGCGGCAAATAATTGACTTTCAGGATGCCAGAGGGTACTGACGTCGGATTTCTCCAGTTTACATACTTCTGTTTTCCATTGATTGGCTTAAATGCGAACTGCTGATACTGTGGTACTTTGTAGAGGGAGAAATTCTATGACTGTTATGCTCTCACGAATGTTTTGTCCTCAGACCAGCCTCCATCGACTGCACATATGGATATCCAGACTATCATCAATGTCATTCTCACCGCCACTCAGCCAGTGCTTACAATAGCATGACACTGTGCAACACTCCCAAGAAAAGCATTGGGAACAACATGATGCGACTAGTCAACATATCAACCCATATCTTTGTTCGACAGTAAGAACTTGGGAACGCCATCACTCCTAGCAATCTGGAGAGGGAAATGAGTGCAAACATAGGATGCATGCGATCAGTTGGTGCAATACAAATTCCAATAGAATCGGAAAATTTGAAGGGCAAAGGCATGAAACAACATGACAACGGCGAAACACTTATTTTCACAAATCACACGCCCCACGATATACTTAAAACATCGGTTCTAATTTTTAATGGCACGATATTTGGTCTGCTCCGAACCTGTTGTAGGCATTGAAACATCATTTAGCCCTCACCCGGTACCACGCCCTCCAACTGGGTACTTCCTTCACGTGTGATAAGCCAAAGTTGCCCCTGTTTGTTGGCCACTAACGGATGCATCAGCCAATATTAATTACGCGCGTCTGGTTCATCACCTGTCAGGGAAAAATAGTATGATTTTGGATCGCCACCAAACACATGTCCAGTTGGTGTTCCGCGTCAGAGACTGATAGACGGCACCAAGGTCAACTAGAACGGTGCGGGACTGGTGCCGACCGACGCCCTCCTAACCTGAGTGCACTTCTGACTGGTGCCGGGAAACACCCTCTTGACCTGAGCGCAGTCCTGGCTGGTGCTGGGAGACACCCTCTTGATCTGAGCACGGTCCCGACTGGTGCCGGCCGACACCCTCCTGAAATGAGCAGAGTCCTGACTGAAGCTGGGAGACACCCTCTTGATCTGAGCACGGTCCCGACTGGTGCCGGCCGACACCCTCCTGAAATGAGCAGAGTCCCGACTGGTGCCAGCCGGCACCCTCCTGACCTGAACATAGTCCTGACTGATGCTGGGAGAAACCCTCCTGATCTGAGCGCAGCCCTGACTGGTGCCGGGAGACACCCTCCTGACCTGAGCACAGTCCCGACTGGTGCCGACCGACACCCTCCTGACCTGAGCACAGTCCCGATTGGTGCCGGTTGACACCCTCCTGACCTGAGCGCACTCCTGACTGAAGCTGGGAGACACCCTCTTGATCTGAGCACGGTCCCGACTGGTGCCGGCCGACACCCTCCTGACATGAGCACGGTCCCTACTGGTGCCGGCCGACACTCTCCTGATCTGAGCGCAGTCCTGACTGGTGCCGGGAGACACCCTCCTGACATGAGCACAGTTACGACTGGTGCCGGGAGACACCCTCCTGACCTGAGCACAGTCATGGCTGGTGCCGGAGACGCCCTCGTGAGACCTGTGACCTGCCGACCTGCGTGGTCGTACCCCATCCATTTGTCGCCATCAAGCTGAAGACAGCCACGGTTTGACTGACATTGTTACCAATTGATTCAAGCTTAGTCGTGTTTTGCCTTATATTTCAAGATGTGGTGCGTGCTCACAGAGGTGCAGACACAGGTACTGAATGATCAAGGAAGAGGGCTGCTAATCACACAACAGGTCATGGTGACGCCACGGCATGCTAGTGTTAGCAACTTTAATATTCACCACATCGTGTCAAGAGCACGAGGGGCGGTAGCGTAGTGACGGATCTGCCCGCGAGGAGCACGCACAGAACATCAACACTGTCCTGGCCCGTGATTGTGACTGCTGACGAACAGGCCCTGTCGACCTAGCACTGAGCGCGTGTACAGTCATGGCTAATTCGGTTGTGTTGCACAAACCCGGCAACGTTTGCTCCCCCCCCCCCCCCGTCTCTTGCCGACGTGCTGGCCCAGTGATGCAGTCCAGCACGGGACAGCGGACGAGAGGGGCTGCTGCTGCCTGGCACGGCTATCTATCAATGGTCCAGCGATGGGCTAGTGTGGGCGGTTACTGCGCTCAACGCACGCGCTGCAGCTGCGGCGACCCGACTTGGGCCGACGCTTTGTGGCCTGGAGTGGCAGCGTCGCCTCTGCGCCTGCTGACACTGGCTAATAATGTGTGCAGCGTTGGATGCCGTGCGCTGCGTTACGCTGCGACTGTTAGTCTGTTCGCGTGGCTGTAACTCCGGGTCAGAGTATGCAGTTGGCCGTAGTCGTGCGTCTCTGGGCGTTGCCATGATCATGATGACAATGTCTGGTAAGCATGAGAAGTTCTGTGTCAGAGTAGCCCGACTGCAATAACAGTTATTTCATTTTCAGAAAAGCACTATGAGGGGCTTCATGTAAGTATGCCTTGCCTAGACCCTCACCAAACATGCGTCAACGGCAGCTGCAAGTGCAACAAATATTATGAAGAGACCTATGATCCGGACCGGACGCCTCAGGACATCTGCCGTAATGCTAACGAATGTGAGTACGCACGCTGGTAAGAATAACATATCTGTCATTGGGTTGGAAATAATTTTAAACAGAATATGCCTGCGTTAAAGCCAACAAGCTTTATTTCAGCTGCGAATAGCTGAGCAAACGGTGCTTGCAGATCTACTATGAATTGTCTTTTAACTAAGCCACGAGTATTGGTTCATCCACATTACTGTAATGTCGCATATCAATGAGTTAGCTGCGGTCGGCCCCACTGATGTAGTTGAGAGACAGGCTTAAGAATACTGACCTAACGTTAAAGGTTATCTTGCGCCAGTGCAACACCACACAGCGCATTCAGCCGTAGCCCTAAGCCTGTGACGAGCACGTTGTGTGGGCGTCGACTCGGACTGCCGCGCCCCGTCCGCAGCACCAGAACCCCAACACGGGCGGCGCTGGTCCTCAGCTGCCGCTTGCGTCCATGGCCTGTCCACCATGTGACGCTCGCTGGCGCCCTAGCGCAGCTCCGCCCCTTGCCGCCCTCGGGGCTTCGTTTCACGCTTGGAAAAGTATGCCAATCGCAAGCCGACTGCTCATTCGACGCCCTGTGATCAACACTTATCTTAAAGGCATCATTAGGTGGCAGCGACGCAGATGTGGGTACATTTTCAATAGTTCCGCCACATCGCTGGTCGTCGTAATTACAAGCAAACCGCACAGGGGTGTAGTTCCCCGATTCCCAGTTTTTTTTGTTTGGGGGGAGGCTTCAGTCCTCATGGTGTCCAGACCAAAAGTAAACTCGCTGCTTGCCGAATGCCCTCTTGTCGATTGTTCTACGACGGCTTCCATACTGACGACATGCAAAAAATTCGACAAGTTAAAAAGCCGAATCGACTATTTGCCTTGCCGACGACCCGAAAAATGGTGACAAGCCAAAATGGGTAATAGCTAAGTGGTGAGCTGCAAAATGGCGACACACCAAAAGTCAACATACCAAATGGTGAAAGGCTACATGGAAAACCGCGAAATGGCGCCGCACCAAGATGTCAACATTCAAAAATGGCCAACAGCTAATTGGTGAAATGCTGCAGGATCTTGATTAACTACATGGCGACTTTGGACAATGAAGACATGTCATATTGACAAAAAGCTAAATGGCGACAGATATGAAAATGGCAAACTCGGGTGGCAGGTGACTGTACTGAAAAATGGCTCCCGTTTCTTTCCCTCTGCTTGAAGAGAGAAGTGATCGATTTTTCGTATCTTGAATTGATAGACCGACAGAAACAGATCCCAACTTGGTCATTGTAATGTACATTAGGGGCATAGGCCGTGAGGTGTCTGCATCGGATGACATGGCAGCGGTGAAAGACGCCCGAGGCGCTATGACGTTACTTGGGCCTAGTGCGGAACCTTTTAGATCTGGGTATGCGGATGAATGCGGCGGTGAAAGATGCCCGAGGCGCTATGATATGATCACCTAGCGCCTAGCGCGGAACTTTTGGGATCTGGATGCGTGAATTGGATGCTGTTTTCAGTGAACCTTCTTACAAATGCTTAGCAAAATACGGTGTTCGGACGAAAAAGTCTACTTGTAGTTTGCCGAATGCGTTTTCACCGACTGCTATGTGATGGCTTCCATGTTGGCGCAAATAAAACGTCGACATGCCAAAAAATCCAGTCGGCAAAATGACGAACTGTAAAATGGCGACATGGAAGGATGGCGACATGCCGAAATGGCAAACTGCTAAATGGCGCATTGCAAAATGGTCACATATAAAAAAGTCGTCATGCCAAAATGGCGAAGGGCTAAATGACGAAATGCAAATGGTGACGCGTAGAGAGGTCGATACGCCAAA
Source organism: Pollicipes pollicipes (assembly GCF_011947565.3). Lineage (NCBI taxonomy): Eukaryota > Metazoa > Arthropoda > Thecostraca > Pollicipedomorpha > Pollicipedidae > Pollicipes > Pollicipes pollicipes. The sequence goes on from NW_023597054.1 coordinate 23,962,560, forward strand.
CTGGCGAACGCTTAAAGGGAGTGTTCCACATTTGTATTGGGTCTCGAACTGAAGTAGCCATCTTGGAGATCATTCGGTACAGTTCACAGCCCTGCCCTTCTTCTGACCTAAAACCCACCAGTTTCTGGGCTAAACGCCCGCGAAGATGTGTAAACTATTTTGGGGAGACTATTCAAGGGCACCTGGGCATTTATGATGGCATAATAACGTTATTCAAGTCCTGTCATTTTATTACCTATGCGGTGATCAAAACCAAGAAAAGTATAATTGTCGGGTCCTTCATATATTTGACGCCTGTGAGCACGAATTCCAGGTATAGCGGGTGTCAACTGGCACTCAATCAACGTTGTGCAAGGTGCAATGACGTAACCAAACAATGATACATTAAGGACCATATGAACTAAACAGAGATATTGTGTGTCTGGCGCAGTCTTTTCCACTTAAAGGTATATAAATAATTATAGATGAGTTTATTTCACCATATCTGATGTTGCCTCAATGTTTTTACATGTGGGACATTCCCTTTAGATGTGGTTGAGCTCGTTAAGTCATGTTTGACCAAGGAAAAATAGCGCCACGCAGCGCCCCGCCACACTACACCGATACCCGCCACGCCACGCCACACCGATCCCCGCCACGCTTCGCCACGCCACGCCACGCCACGCCACGCCACGCCACGCCACGGCACTATCCGCCCTGCCACGCCGTAACACTCACACCACTCCACGCCAGTCCCCGCCCCAACCTATCCCGCCCCACCTCGACACGTCACGTCACGCCCACGCCAATCCCCCACGCCACGCCTCGCCGCGCCGATACCCGCCCCGCCACGCCACGCCACGCCCCGCCGCGCCACGCCACGCCACGCCCCGCCGCGCCACGCCACGCCACGCCACGCCGCGCCACGCCAGGCCACGTTACGCCACGCCACGCCACGCAACGCCCCGCCACACTACACCGATACCCGCAATGCTACGCCAAACCGATCCCCGCCACGCTACGCCACGCCACGCCACGGCACTATCTGCCCTGCCACGCCGTAACACTCACGCCACTCCACGCCAGTCCCCGCCCCAACCTATCCCGCCCCACCTCGACACGCCACGTCACGCCACGCCATCCCCCACGCCACGCCTCGCCGCGCCGATACCCCGCCCCGTCCCGCCCCGCCCCGTCCCGCCCCGCCACGCCCCGCCACGCCACGCCACGCCATTCCTCGAGACGCCCAGGCAGTCAGCCAACAGTTGGGCATATCCACGTGTTCTGTCACCATTCACCAACAACAAACTCAGATGTAACTCTTTTGTATTTCGCCGTTTTACAGTTCGCCAATAGGACACAGGGATGTTTTGCTAGGTGGATGTTTAGACGTTCACCATTTTGCCTTTCACTAATTTGGCATGCCAATTTTTTTGCCTGCCGCCATTCTGCAGTTCGCCATTAAGCGTTTTACCATTTAATAATTTCGAATTTTTGACAATTTGCCTTTTTGCAGTTTGCCATTTAGGCACCATGACTTTTCGCTGCCTCGCCTTTCTGAGATGTCGACGCTCCAAAGTCGTTATTAAGCAGCCGACAAAAAGGCATTCGCCAGATGGGGTTTTCGACTCTTTTACCCAAAACCCCTAAATACACGAAGCCGGTACAGTATGATAACAAGCGGCTCCAGCGCGTGGTCGATGGGAAGTCATAGCCCCAAACCCTGGTTTCCGAAATGTGGGTGGACTTCGATCGGCTTCTCGTTAGTTTTTTCATTGGCCATATTTTCAGCCCCCGCGCAAAACAAATGGGTCTCGAGCGGTCCTTTTGACACGCGCCACGCTCGAACCTCAGGACCGCAGCGGCTCGCGAGCTACCTGTCGAAAACCGCCTCGTGCGCTCGAGCGTCGAGTCCACATGTCACCACTCCCGCCGTTCCCGTTCCCCGCAGCCGTTCAGCCCGTGAGCGGTGCGATGCAAAATAGGACAGACAGACAGACTAACCGACAGAGAGGCAGACAGACAGACAGACGAACAGACAGACACATTTGTGTATTTATAAAGGGAACACGACGCCGTCGTCACAGCCTTTCTATGCAGCGTCAGCGGCTGCAATGATCACCAGACCCTGAGCAAACATCATTTGGATGATCCTTGCCGCACTGCACTGTCGCGCCGCCTCCGAGCCACTTCAGTCGATTCTCACTCGGCGGTTAGTACCAGCCAGCCTCCTCGATGCGGGAAAGCTGGCAAATAATGCATGGAGGCAGGTGATAGTTCAGAAGCTGGTAAGAATTTCTTTACATGATGGGGCGAGCTCTCAAATTCGGTCTGCGGTGGGCTTTGGGGTACCTATGTTCTGTCTTCAGCATTCGTACCTTTCCAAACACCTGGGTGCTGACACCGGTGCTCAATTTTTCGCTGACCTCGAATCTTGGGCCCGAACATTCCGGCGTGTCGAATCTAAATGCTTAGCTATGGTAGACGCTGTGCCATCCGAATTTGTGGAGTCAGCCAGCATTCTGACGTGTCGCAATTTCCCAATATCTTTATTTATTCAACACAGCCTTTAACAGCTTCTTTTTAGCTGTTCGCCATTTTGCACGTCGATGCTTCGGCCCGTCTTCACTTTGCAGATTGTCTTCCAGCTTTTCGCCAATTTAGCATGGAGATTTTGTGATGTTCCTCTTTCTGCGGCTCGCCATCTAGCCGATTCGCTTTTTGGCACGTTGATTTTTTCAGGTTGCCATTTTCGCAATAGGAAAGACGGACATTAGCCAGATGGGATTTTCGACTTTTTGTCTTAGAACCCTGCCGGTTATCCACATAAAAGGGCGTAGTCATCTGACGAAGCGGCCGGAATGGACATAAGTGAAGTCAAGGAGAGATGATGGGCCACCATACGGCGATGTTTATGACAATCATGGGCTGAACCAGGCTGTTGTAAGATCTGTCTGTCGATGTCTGCCGGAGCACACGCGCATGGCCGCTGTGTGGCCGGCGGCCAGCGCCCTCCGCGTGACCGGCCCGCTGCCTCACGCATGCAGCTGTACGTGCGCGGTGTGTGACAGCACGGGGCTGGCGATCGCTGCAGCCCTGGCCGCGCGCTGATCGCGTGTCGGTCATCGAGCAGGGGCGGGCCCGGCCGGGACCCGCCGCGTCACAGCACGTGCCGCTCCTCTGCCGTCAGCCGGCTATCTGCACGACCACTGCAAGGCGTCTCCGACTGCAACTACGAGATCAGGCACGTCGTCTGCGACCCCCGACTACTGCCGCTGCCGGGAGCCTACGTCGGATACCGCGGCGGCAAGATATGCTAGTAAGAGCATCGCGTGCCGGGATGAGCTGCGGCTGCCTGTGCCGGACTCCGCGCTCCACACCGGCCACGGGCCGTCTGCTTCTCAGCCTGGCATGCCTGCAGTTCGGCCTGACGAACTGTCGTGCCGTTTCTCTTATTGCCTTTTCCGTACTTTTTTGCGAAAATTTCGCACAACTTTCGCGGCCCGCTGAAACTGGTCGTAAACGAGACTGAGACTGAGACTGGGCTTGACGGTTGTGAGTATTGCTTGGCCAGCGCTGTGGGGGGAGGCGCGGGCGCAGGCGTGCGGTCACTGCAAATACGCGTCTCCGTTCTTTTGCTGGCAGTGACAACCCGATGGGGTGGACAGTGGCCATCAAGACAGCCGGCATCGCCGTCATGGTGCTCGCCATCGGCTTCCTCGCGGCCTTCGGCCTGAAGGCCTGCTCAAAGTATGTGTCGGTTGAAACAGGGCTGTACTCGGCATTGACCTGTGCCGACATGGGGTGGCTGACAGAGAGTCAACTGAAGCAACATATGCTCCTGAGATGAAAGCATCGTGGATGGCCTTCATCCGCGCCTGCTTGTGCCGTGAACCTAGTTAGGTGGTTAGTTATCTGGATTCGCGTGCATGTGCGTCACTTCTGGTGTTCTCTGTCAGTGCAGCCCCGGGATCGCGATCTTGCAATAGATGGTACGGGAAATGTGTATTTCGGTGCACTCCGCGGGACATTAAAAGCTGACTCATGCGGCACTTCCAGGTCCCGACTCCGGCGTCGCATTCCGTGGCTGAGGCGGAGCAGTGACGTCAGCTTTCGCTCCGAGACTTCTATGCTGCCGGCGGCTACGCGGCGGCTGACCGGCCGCCATCTTACACAGAAGAGGATATCAACAAACCGCCGAGCTATGAGGAAATCTTCCCTGAAGAACAAGTCAGCCATTATGTCGATCCTGTAAACTTTAAAACTTAAGATTCAACCCTCGCCCTGAAAGGGAGAACGGTCAAAATAACATCCTCAGGATTTCTGAGGACATTTCTTCCTCCAGCACGTCGTGTAATGACAACTAAATTTTCACTAGCCTCTGAGGATTCATTGCGCTTCTTTTAATATGCTCCCTGATGGGGCTTATGGGGACCACCCGAAAGCTCTTCCAAAGTAACTTCCAAACGTCGCAGGTACGTTGCGTCGTCGTTTCGGATCTATTGGCACTTTGGCTTTTGACTACCTGATTTGATCGGGGACTGTGAATAGTTGTAGCCAATTAACTAGCCGATCTTTTAGTCTCAAAAATCAGACATACCTTGCACGGCCGCTGACCAGGGCAGGTCAAAGTCAGGACGTGACTTTCATGAAGGCAACGCCGAGGAAATAATTCAATCTGTCGCGGCGCCGAAGTCTTCGACAAAGCCATGCATGTCTGATTTTCTTTTGACAACTAGACAATTGAACTCGGAATTATGCCTAGCTCCATTGACCTCGGATCAGACAGAAACGTCAGGGTGAGGTGTCACGAAGTCAAAATCAGTGCTCTTTTTACTACAGACGCTGCTTCGTGGTTTACTTTTTGACACTCATTTCGATTTTATCGATCACACGAACGCCAACGAGTTTCTTATTTGAGCTTCATTAAGGTCAGAAGAGATCATGATCTAGAATAACCAGATCTAGATCAACACTCGGTTTTTTAGAAACATGCGACCTAGCGCGCTCCTTGACGCTTTTCAAAATGAGAAAAAACGAAACAATGCCGTAGATTTTGGTCAACGTGACCCTCTGAAGGTGAGATAAGGTCACCGGTTTGAAACGAACACCACTGATATTTTGCTTACTAGAGGTATCCAGGCTAAAGGTGGTTGCATAAGGAGGTCTGAGAGAACTTCAGACACCGATCTGGGGTACAACCTTGTTTTACCTTATTCTACCCAAGGTTGTCTTTTACGGGTGTTGCCTAGGGACCCAAAAATTTGATACAAATGAGCTCACATACCGATACTCACGTCCTGTGAATATGGTGTCTCTAGCTCTCCTAGGTTTTTGAGATCTGAAGGGGTCAAGTTCACCCCTTCCCTTCAAACGGCGCCGTTTTCACGGCCGCCCGGGAGCGCGCTGGCAAAAAAAAAAACTCTCTCTAGCATTCGCTAGCACTAGCTGGCATTCACCATCAACTGTCGCTAGCATTTTTAGATTCCGAGAAAGGACGATTTTTTAGGGACATCGCACGTACAAAAGCAAACGGCTGGGGATAGCATTAATTAGATAGGTCTGATCACCGAAATGGGCAGCGGCTGGGAACGGAAACCTTAGT
>NW_023597054.1:23969143-23995775 GCF_011947565.3 Pollicipes pollicipes
TCCTGAATTCGGCACCAACGACTGCGGCACGTCGTCGCTGATATCGCCTCCGAAATGTCATGCTCAGCAAAATGACCAGAAAGACATCACACCTACCTGGCAGTTAGCATATAGAACAGGAGGGGTGCTCTCACATAGTTGCTGAAATTTCACCAGAATAAGAAACACGGGGTTGTTCAGCTCGAGTGACGAACAGGTCCGCGCCTACCCTCTGTCACGGACGTTCAGGTATGCTACGAGACGGCGACGGTTCACGGGCGTCTGCCGGATGACGTTGGGTGACGGAGTCGCGTCATGCACACCTTAAGACCGTCTCCCTGAGAGTGGTCGACATTCCCAGTCAGAAAACACTCCAAGAACGGAGGCAAGCCCCATATGGGCGCGATGGGGTTCTGCCATGACGTTCTGTTGCTCGCTCTGTGGGACTACGATATAGTTCTGTAAAGGTGTACTGGCACGCACACCCATACATTTCTGGCTCCAGTTCACACCTGGAGCTCCCCGCTCTGGCCCCCACCCGGGCTGACTGACAGCAGACTACCCCAGGCACTTGAGCGCGAGCGTTCAGTGAGCCCAAGTTACAGTGCCAACGTTATGGGTTATTCTCGGCGCACCAAGAATGCTCCACGTAACGTCAAGTATAATCACTGCCGGACGTGTTCGCAACGCAACTCGCCTTTTGCTGACATGTCCGTAACTGTCATGACAAGAACTGCACGTTCGGAGACACAAGATTTTCATTTACAGGTACTATCAATGCTCCTAAAAATGGAATCTGCCAATCACGCTCTTTTTAACGAATATAACGCATTTTTATCGCAAGTGGTCGGTCCTGAGCATGAGAATTGATCTCTTCATCATATGATGTGTTGCGCCATTTCTGTTTCACTCCGGTCGGGTCGCCGAAAAAAAAGGTGATGCGGTTCCTCTCCCTTTCTTTATGCACGCATAATGACACAGCGCCAACATCACACAACTAGGATCGACCGATTCGCACGTAACCGTCGCCTCCTGTGCTGCTGGGCTTGGGTCGCATCCTTAACCGCACTCGTGAAGGCCCATGCGCGAAAACCTGTGTGGGCCACTCGTGGTCCGGCTAACTTGGTAATGCGAACGACCATAATGCGCTACAGAGTGGCCCGCCCTCCCGACAGCCACGGAACCTGCCCGATGCCGGCCGGATGACTACTACGAGAAAATGCACGCTAAGAAAGAATGTGGATTGCCGTATCATTGGCTAAAATGGCAAGTGTTGAATTGAACGGGCCAACGGATCACGGCGTTTATCATTCTCATGTTTGATAATTGTAACCTAAATTTTAGTAAAGCAAGATTACGATGCGTCGGGAAAAAGATAAATCACTGGTACTGGTGTACATACATGAATATGCTTTTTTGTAGCAGTAGGTGACAGGATTTCATTTTTTAGTACATCCGCCTGCTTTATTTCACGTGTCAGCATTTTAGGGATTTCTTTACTTGCGTGCTCCAAGCAGTATTTTATTTTACCTAGGCAATATACGTCCATTTTACTAGATATCATCCTTTATACATGAATCATTGTATGAAATTAATTGTGTTTTGTTATTGTCAAATAATATAAATTCACACCTTAAGAGCAAAACACAATTTACCTCAGCACGATGAACCTAGGCGGAGTGGAGAGCATATTCTTCTTATGATTGCCCAACGCTGTAAACGTCCTTTTGGGTGCAATCATGGCGACGCTTGACCACCAGGTAAACAATCTGCGAAGTAGAGGTTTTAATTGTGTGCTATCAGAACGGTAAGGTGAATTTTATCGTTTGTGAAGTATTAGTGTATTAATATGACTGAAATGAAAACTGTTAAGTGATCAATATCTAATGCACGCTGCATGGTCACCCCACTATTGGTGCACGGAAAAGTAATGTTTTGGCTAGCTTATCCTGTAAAAGTGATTAAGGGTTTTTACATCAGTAGTTTTTTATGCCCAAAAATTATTGTGGAAATTTGTCTCAAGTTGTAGTCTGGGTTTCGAGCATTCAAGCGAGGGATTCAAGGCAACAGTCAGTATGTCCCAATGGCTCAGCTAATGAGAGTGGCCGCCTTTTAATTCACCCCACCAGTGGCTAGGTAAATTCAAGTTGCTCTAGGTACTCGATGTGTGCCCTTGATAGATAAGGCTTGTGTCCAGCGGCGGCAGCCGTGTCAGGTCAGCTGATGTCGGAGGGTGTGATTGTGTGGGCATTGCACCACCCCGCCATTGAGCCTTTGCCACCAAAGTTCTGTTGTTAACCTGGCATTGCAGAATCAGATGGGAAGAGTTGTAGCTCACACAAGCAATGCTTGGTATGAGGACTGATCCCTGAATTCCATAGATGCTTAAGGCTTGAATTATATCTATAAATGAAGTAACTTACTGCACCAAGCATGATGACATGTTTTGCCGGTTAGGTCGCACATAGCTACAACATTGTTGCAACAGTCTCAGCACACATGGAGTGTAAATCTGAACTCAGAGTAGAATGCATGCCCTGGGACTTAACTCAATTTCTGGAAATTAGTTGCTGTTTGAATGTGATTGACAAAGATAATGTCATGTGAAAATAGCCTGAGAATATCTTATGAAAATGTAGTTTGTAATTCAGCGCAGTTGGGCCTGGTCTGAGCAGGGTTTGCTCTAGAGGGAGGTTAAGAGCATTGGCATGTGCCAGGCATCCAGTACAATGGAAACATTTTTCAGGCTAGTACATTACTTCAGAGATGAAAGAGAATTGCAAAATTGTATCAACTTTCCTTCAAAATTGTGTTGTCTCTTTTCATAATTATTTCAAAATGAAATGATTTGTAAAATGGTGATCCCGAAGAAAATAATTATCATATAATTGCTTTAAAATGAATAGTTATGGTCTCTTGAATCTTTATGTATATCCTATTATTATTTTAATCAGTGACAATTCAGTTCTGTCATGTCAACATTGTTTGTATATGGGCAGGGCAATGCCCACATATCAAGCTCAGAGAAATGACAAACATGGTGCATATTGTTGATGTGTCTATGACCTGCCAAACATGGTGTGTAACATGAAACCTAAATATGATGCATGGCATTGGTCAAATATATGTTCTGACTACATTTTAGGATTAATGTGTCATTCTTCATAAAATTGTGTAAACAAAATCCTTTTCAATCCTTGGTGTAATGTCTGTGGGGCCCTGTTATGTGGAATTCCCTAAGTACCCAATGTCAAGTAACTCCAAGGTACATTTTATGGTGCATTTATTCTCAAGAAAATGTGTATTGAATTTCAGGGTAACATACAATCTACAGGTTTGGTTGACTACTGAGTTAATAACCTTATTTGTTATTTGAATATCCCTGAAGGGTTGGTACTTTTTCATACAGGTAGTCATTCATGCATTAGGATATTGTTTTTTGTTTTTTTTTCAAAAAGCATGTGGTAGGCTGCAAAAGTGTTGATTATTTCCATGATGATGCATGTTGTTACTGAAGCCTGGCTTGTTTGGCATTCTGTGTCACTGTGTTGGACCTGTTTAAATAGCTCTGGGAATGTTATTGGTGGGCTTTTGGAAGGTTTTAGCTAGTTGGGTCTTAGTTTTTATCTGCCCCCTAAAATATGTTAACTGTGGGAACATGGACATGGGTCCAGTAAGGGATGCAAGTGGCAGCTGGCTTGTGTCTCCAGAAGGTAACAATAAACCATGCATGGACAGATGAGATAGGGAATCACTTCCCATCCTCCTCCTTGATTGAAAATGTGAAATTAAGCAAAAAGAGAAGGAGCTGTGATTTATTTAAATGGGCTCAGAATTTATTCTACATTACTGTGCACTTTTTTGGTGGTGTATCATTGGAAAGTATATCACTAAAAAGGTGTCAGCATTTAATTATTGCTTGTGTTTTTGTGATAAGCCAGTGGCTTCTCTAAGTCTGTCTTTGTGACAATTATGTGGAATAATTTGTGTATTTGTTTCACAGACGGAGAGGGCTTTCCAGCACCAACCCACCATCAACCTCAACAAGAAGGGCCAGAAAGTTGGCAAGGCCCTAAGGTACCATAGAAATGTTGGGCTGGGTTTCAAGACACCACGTGAGGTAAGTTACCATTCCCCTTACAATTTTTTGACATTTATGATGCTTCCATGCATTGTCCATCCTGTTAGCTTGGTTGGATAGAGTGCCTGCTTTCTGATCTGCCCACCAGTGGCATGGTGGGTCTGAGTTGCTTAAGGGGCTTCATTATATCTCTGTAAAGTATGTGACCAGTGGCAGCTGCCCTGTTACAGATCAGGATAAGTCAGAGGACAAGGTCAGAGGACAGGAGGGTCTGTGCCAAGCATTACAGCATGTTAAACTTTAACCACCAAATTGTGTTGTTGACCCGGAATTCTGTGATTGGATGGTATTGGTCGGGGCTTACACAACAAGCACTGCTTGGTGTGAGCTTTAATCCCAGATATCCATCCATTCCAAAAAGTTTCAGGTTAGATCTTTAAAAACAAAATCTGATTGACTCATTTCCTGTAAAATGATATGGCAGATTTTTGGTCTGTGGCCTTGAGAGCCAGTTTGTTGCCAAGCTGGTTATGTCATGTTAGTTATTAATCTACCTGCAGCTTGTTTTACTCTTCCTGGGTAGGGGCTACCACCAGGCATGGTAACAATGTCTGGTTCAGCTTTTCAAGGCCAATGTATGTATGTGTGTATGTTTGTATATCCCACATAGCTTCTGAGCTGTGACAGACACGAGACTGAAAACAAATACCGCTGGGCAATACTGCGGCCAATAAGTATGTGCCGTTGGCTGGGGATTCATGCAAAGGCAGCTACATGCAGTGGTGTGTGTATGCTGAGAAATGTGACTAAAAAAAATTGAGTTTGTTATGGCAGGATTGCAGTCATTAAGAAAGCTTGTGCTGCCTTAATGTATGGATAAGCACAATATAAATAATCTCTTATTGGAAGAACTTGGTGCAAGGAATTGGGTGTACAAGGCAGCGCTTAAAGAAATTGTGTGTGATGACTCTGGAGAATCACAAAGTTGAAGGACACTTTGTCAGAGGTGTCTTGTACGGCTTGATTCGGATTTGCCTTGACCATTTGTCACATTTGCAGGCCATCTCGGGCATGTACATTGACAAGAAGTGCCCGTTCACTGGCAACGTGTCGATCCGGGGCCGCATCCTAACGGGTGTTGTACAGAAGATGAAGATGCAGCGCACCATCGTGATCCGGCGAGAGTACCTGCACTACATCAAAAAATACAACCGCTTCGAGAAGCGCCACAAGAACATGAGCGTCCACCTTTCGCCGTGTTTCCGGTGAGCGGTTGCGAATCATTCGGCCTAAGAGACGATTCCTCTCCCCTTGGAGTGTGTATTTGTATTAACTCTTGATTGATAGAGTACAAACATGGCCCATTTGACAGACAGCGGTGGGACTGTTGCATTCCCAAGACGTTTACTTAGAATCGTGGTGTCGTGGGCCGGAAGTGCTTGTCGTTTTTGGATTGCCGTATGCGTAACTGGGCTCAGTGTGACGATTACGTGAAACGTAACTACCCTTTTAGCATAAGTCGTCACGTGCGTGACTAAGCAATGTCCTTAGATACGTGACAAATGTGGTTCGGTCCCTCAGTAGGGTCTTCTCGTCCACCCCGGCGTCCATCATAATGGAGCCTGTGAATACCATGCATTGGGTTGTACAGAAGTGGGTGTCCTGGATATATACATATGGTAGCTGTACTAGGAATGCATAGCAGTAACTATGTCATACCCACTGCATGCCCTATAGCATTCGATGCGCCCCAAAACCCCCAACTATATCATACCCGGTCTGCTAATGTGTCATGTTTAGATGACACCAAGAGAGTTATGTTACACCTTGACAGAATTCGGGGAGCTATGTCCTTCCCGGTTACGTCAGCACCACTAAGAATGCACTCGACAGATCATCCTAGTTCGAACCTGAGTAATTTTTAGGAGTACATCGCGGGAAGCGGGACACCATCTATTCGGTTCCAAGACTCAATGCCACCTGACGACCACCGGAGCATTAACTGACTGGAAAGTTGTATACATTGTCGTCTGGTACGAACACAGACGAGTACGATAGTCCGAGCAACCACCCCATCCGCGACAGCTATGCTTACTCAGCAAACGGTGTCTGAGAGGTTTCGGGCAAGTAGAGGTTATGTGTATGGCGTTACTGCATCTCGACGAAGTACGAGTGACACGCGTGTTGCACTATTATCGTGAGGGGAAAAAAGTCGCTCCCAGCGCTTCTTCCGCTGATGGTGTCCATCCATTGTGCATGGACGCGTGGTGGCCTGTGACGAGCTCTGGCGGATACTGACGGCCCGCGGTCTGGTCTGGTTGCAGTGACGTGAAGATCGGGGACGTCGTCACGGTCGGCGAGTGCCGCCCGCTGAGCAAGACTGTGCGCTTCAACGTCCTCAAGGTGGTGAAGAGCGCCGGATCCAAGAAGTCATTCGCCAAGTTTTGAAGCCTGATCGCTGCGTGGAAATAAAGAAACAAAAAAAATCCGTCTGTGATTCCGTTTGAAACAAATTTGGGTGATAATCCATTCATGACACATAGCATGCGATTGGCACTGGTAGCACTGGCTGTTAATCTGGTGATTGGTTCAGAACCGTCCGCCTGGTGCGACGCCGTCCGCCTGGTGGGACGATCCTTCCGTTAATGCACGTGGATTGTCGGGTTAGCAGTGCGGAAACAAAGGAGTAGATTGTAAAGAGTGACACTCGGCCTTCATGGACGGCACCCAGAGACCGACATCAAAACTAAACCCTCTGCGTCTTAAACAGACCTTGGGTCGAAAGGGAAAGGGTCTTAGAACATTGAAGGTAGGTGTTAGATTTACGTTGGCATTACGTTGGTGGCAGTACCAACCTCCGAACACATTTGTAAACCATTATATTGAGGGTAGTGCGGCGTGCGAGAAATGGTCCTTGTGCCAGCAAAGAAAAATGCAGGCGAAAATTGCGAAGGGACGCGCCATTTTCAACTCTTTCAATTGGCCCAATACTTCCCACAACACTGGCTAAAGCACACAACATAGTTATGAATTTCAGGGCCCGTGCGGGAACCGCCGACTACGCAATTCTACCGATATTGGAGTGGTGGCTATATCTGTATCGCGGCGCATGCCAGCACCTGCAGGAGGGAGCGCCGGGCCAGCATGTGCGCAAAATCAACAACACTGATTCTCATGCAGTGTCCGAAAAAACGCCGGGTTAAGGTTATCGAAGATCATCCTCAGGTCATGTATTACTTTGGACTTTTCTGTCACAAGGGCAGTTAGGTGATTCGATGTCCTGACTTGCCGTGGTGTCAAATGGGGTGGAAAGACGATGTGAGTGAGTTTAGACGCGGTATGGTTTGGCCTAATATCCGGATGCATAGTCTGTCATGTGTCGGTACACCTTTCATTATGTCCCGCGGAGTCTGCCTCGTATTTCGCCGTATTCGATCTTTTGTCCGATTGTCTTGCATTGCTTTCAGAATGGGAAACGAATGTCATTGAAACATTGCAAGCTCAAGCTAGCATAAAGGAGTAGACGAATTTATTTATGGCTTGCCGAGAACAACAGGCTTCAATTTGAACAATGGGGCAAACTCGCCAGAAATTGACTAAACGTGCATTTCTTTTGCATATCACAAAACTGGCATAAATGAAAGCATGCTGCCTAAGTGCAGGAATATGTTATATATATATATATATATATATATATATATATATATATATATATATATATACATATACATATATATATATATATATATATATATATATATATATACATACATATATATATATATATATATATATATATATATGTGTGTGTGTGTGTGTGTGTGTCATGTATTCGCGCACTCAGGCAGCATGCTTTGGGATAACAGCAATAACTTAAAGCGTAAAGAACATAACTTCAATGACAGACAGCACATACATACATACACACACACACACACACACATACATACGCATATACAAATATGTGTGTGTGTGTGTGTGTGTGTGTGTGTCCGGTCGTGCGTGCGGCCATATCTTAGTAGAACACTTCTTTGTGTGTTTGAATGAAGACCGCTGGTTCCCCATTAGTAAGCGTTGTGATGCATTGTTCAAGGTTACCAGCTTTCGATGTCGTAGCAGGGAGATGCTAACAGGCTATACTCATATATAAACGAGGTGCGCTGGCACACGTCTCGGAGCTGGGTCCTCCGTCATAGCATGGCTGAACGGAGTCCGGGCGCCCGGCCGACATTGAAATGCTATCTCGTCCGAGCGTGCGTGCCCGCAGTAGCCACCGTGGTCTGCGTGACGAATGGCGCCCCGCCTGAGACCAGGTGAGGCGACAATGCCAGGCACTGGACGTGGTGCCGGGCAACATGGACAGAGTCGAATGCATGGCGCATCCGGAAAACGCCGTGCTGGCCAGACCACGTGAGAGGATGGGCTCGACTGGGCTGAGGCGGTCACACTGAGGACAGACCGAAAGCGTCACCGGTCGGGGCCAAACAGAATTACAATTGTGCGGTGAACAATCAGAACCAACACCTGCACAGGGACGGTGGCCCTCAAGCGCTCTGTATAGGAGGGTGACAGGTAACGCGCCCATATGTAAGGATGTAAGGGGTAAGGATGGTGACCAACTGCAGGAATCCGGTCATCTGCCCCCGGAGACGGCCGAGCCTGGCCACAATAAACGGAGAGCGTGCGCTCTGAAGCTCACAGCAACGCCAGTAGCGATGAGTGGTGGTCGGTGCGATGGGTGCAGGTTCTGCGAGGCAGCGTCCTGACAGCGCTAACCTGACCAGGTTAAGGCAAGCGCAAGTCGCAATGACCTCCAGCGGAAAGGTCTAGTGTGGTCTAATGGTGGTGTTTCCCGGTGGTGTCCGATTTAACTTTTCATTCTGGCATCGGGTTATGGCAGAACTTTCCGTCAATGCCGGTAGGACTGTACCGCGTGTTGTAACTGGCCGTCGCGGTGGATATTCCATGTATCGACTCGCCGTGTAACTGCTGTGATTAAGATGGATATCAGAACAGTCGGAAACTGCAATCAAATGTTACTTCGAGGTTGTTACTGACGAGTTATCACTTGTTTTGTTTTTGGATTTGCCGCCCATGTATCACGGTGAATAAGACCTATGTGAAGCGGTTGGCATGCTTATTGAACATTCAAACCACGTTTTCAGTCTTGCTGACAACAGGTCACAAATAAATCCCTGCTTGCGATTGGTCGACCTGTCGTACCGATGCGGAAACCTATCGGAAAAACGAAGAACTATTACTTCTACACTTTCCACCACGCGAACAAACCGTAGCTTCAAAGCGATATTGCGGCTCACGCAAGATATTTGTACTTTGTGTAAAGTTGTTCCCATTTATTGGCGCCTCGCAACAAACTTTGGTCGCCGTGTGATGCACAATATCCGAAAACCCCTAACTAAGAAACTCCATACAAGACAAGGGTAAATTTTTAAGTTCGTACGTTCCTAAGAGCTCGACTTTTTAAGGCGATATTCTGAATCAACGCTTGCATTGGCACCAGAAATTGGTCAGGAATCTACACTTCAACAAAAAAAAAAAAAAATGGGCAGACCTTGCACTGCGTTGACTGGACGTTGTACGTATTGACCTGGCGGATCGCTTTCCAATTTACCATATCCATTATGGGAAAATTAGGTGCCCTCAATGCAAGTGCGAACAGTTGCTTTAACTTTGGTCTACAGGTAGTAAATCGCGGACGGTCGTACTGTGAACGTCTACCAATGACGTCACATACTCGTGACCCAACCAAGGGGTGTCATCCAAGTTTGTAAAAATGATTAGTCTAACCTGTCCGCGATTCGTGCAACCGCGGACTATGCTCTGTTTATCGTAAGAAAGAACGGAATTAAAGCTGGTCAATCAACTCGTCACGAGCGTCGCGCTGAAATTGTTTTCAAACTCAACAAAATTGGTCGGAAGGCCTGCAGGACAGCACTGCGGATCTCTCGAAGCAATAGCAGTTTTGGATGTTTGCATGCCCATGCCAAATATATATATATATATATATATATATATATATATATATATATATATATATTTGGCATGGGGGTCATTTTCGTTGGCAATTATTTTTACGTTCTAAATTCATTGCCTACCTTTGACGCAAGTTATGCTATACTTTCATTCGGTAATTGCTCCAAGCTGGTGTTGTTTCATGAATAACATGGGAAAATCCCGAACACAGAAAATTAATTCGCTCAGTTTTATTGAAGGTATTCAACAAAACGCTGAACATTCAGCTGCAGATATATGTACAATACAACCAGCTCAAACACCCCACACGTAACTACATGTCACATCCACGTAAACGCCACGAAGTCAGTTGAAAAGAACGAAACGGAAACACTTCTCATGATTGATGTGTCATACCGTTCTCATTCATCGTTGTCGCTGCCGGAGTCGGTGCCGGAGTCGCTGCTATCATCGGTTGTTACGACAACCGGTGGGAGACCTTCTAGCAGCCCGCCATTCGTCCAGCACTGCTGCTCCAGCCTTTTGGCGTGCTCACAGCACTTACTCCAGTCCTCTGGAGAGACAGCTGCGACACCTGCCTCCACCACCCGTTCCACCTCCTCCATCCGCCCCGTCAAGTTACCCCGTCTTATCACGCGCTTCATCTGTGCCCACACTAACTCTGTCGGGTTCAAGTCGCAGTGATACGGCGGCAGGCGAACGACCCGATGACCTGATCTCTAGCAAGGTTGTCCAGAAAATATTCCTTCTTCCGGTTCTGAGACTTGACTAGCTCCAGCAGCTCCACATTTCGCATGTCTTCGTCGATGGTCACACCTGCCTGCTGCAACCACTCCTGGACTTCCGCTTTACGCCAGCTGGAAGTTGGCACTTTTTGGCACAAACGGGAATGGTATGAGGCATTATCTATTATGATCACAGAGTGCTCTGGCACGTTCGGAAGCAGGCACTGGGTGAACCACTTCTCGTAGCAGTCGGCGTTTATCGACGTGCGGTAGTCGACGTTCTTGTCATCGGTCCTGAGGTGGGGAAGTGCGCCCGGTATAAATCCTTCTGAAGAGCCGGCATGGACTATTATAAAACGTCTTCCTTTTCCAATGGCGTTCCTCCGTCCGTTGATCTGACTACCGTCCAGCCACGCCAAGTCCTCCATATCGTACTGATTATACCATGTCTCGTCGGTATAAACGATTTTGCTATCGGGAACTTCTCTACGCAGCCTCCTCATCTCCCGCAAGAACTGGCATCTCGTTGCTGCAATATGAGGTTTCTCGATCAGGATCTTGCGGTCGTCGATCCTTCGGTACCTAAATCCGTTCGCGAGTAGGTGTTTTCTTGCGGTGGATCTAGACATGGTGACGCCGAGCTGTTCGTGAAGAGCATCCGTGATGGTGTCCAGAGTAACATGTTTTCCGTCGATGTACATTTGGTGTACCATTCTCCTCATGGCGCAAACATCGAACGGACCTAGGTCCACCCTTGGTCTTGCTGCAGCTGGTCGGGATCGGCCTGCCGACTTCAGTCTGGCACCATTCTGGGCTTCACGTTGTATGCGATAGACTGCAGTCTTCCCAACGCCCGTTACAGCTGCTGTTCTTAATAATGGACTCTCCCGGACGTCGTCGTCGTCTCCCGCCTTCAACTTCATGTCCCGGTCTTCGACAAAATGTTGATGCACGTTATAAACAATTTCCCTACTTTGTGCCCCAAGAATTCTTCCCGACGCTAGATTAGATTTTTCATTCATTGGTAAGTATGTGCTAAAACATATAAAAGATATAAAAAGACAATGAAATATACAAGTAAAACAATACAAAAACTTTTCACTGCGTGAGATATTACCGCAACACCAAAGCGATGCCGGTCATGATGCCGGTAATTTTTGGGCTACAGCACACTCGAATAATGACCCAGGCGCAAAAAAACGTGCAAAATCGTTGGCAGCACTTTAATTCTGTTCTTTTTTTACGATAAACAGAGCATAGACAGAAGCTCCTGGAATCGGGCACCACACGCACATCCGATCAGTGGATGCAAATGTGTGTAAGGCATAGCCAGAAATTAAGTGGACCAACTCCGCAAAGTTTTTCGTATTTGTCACCTCATGGCGACTTCCACGACTCTGCCCCTCCCGCAACCATTTTGAGAAGCCGACACCGTGAGAACAAATTTAAGCGCGGCGCCCGCGCGTTACTCCTGACATGGCGTATAGCATCGGCGCATGTTTCTAATCTACATGTATTTACGTGCACCTTTTTACTGTGATTATCTACATTTATCTTGAGGCATAGACAAAGCGTAGCTGGGTACGTGCCCTCTCCCCCGCCCCCTGCGTTCTTCCGTTGGATACGCCACTGCTTCGAAGCGTGCGCAGAAAGACAATATTGCGCCCGGAGACACACACGCTGGCGTCGTGTTTGTTCGGCCTCATAAAATTGAGACCACCAATCGTTCCATTTGTTTGAATTATACTATGTACGTAGCTCGTCGCTCTCAGTTCTGTGCTGGAAACATGCATAATGGCGGCCGAAGACGCGCACGACTCAACAGTCGCTGCCCTGGCGCCCATCAACGCTGGCCGCGCAGTGGAGAGAAACAGCTTGGTACAGTTGGTCACGTACACGTGGGTGTATATTGGTATCTAAGGGGGGCCGCGTCCAGCGGCGCGGGTCGAACCTGGCGCCGTCGGACGCGTCCGACCGACGTACACCACTAACGGGAGCCGCGCCCACTCCCGACACACACCCCTCCCGACCGCCGCCCGTGCGCGGCTAGAAAGCGAACAACAGCAGGAAAGCCATCATCAAACAGAACAGACCCATGGCCTCGGACAGGGCGAATCCCAGGATGGCGTACGAGAAGAGCTGCTGCTTCAGAGAGGGGTTCCGTGCGTAACCGATGATCAGCGAGCCGAAGACGGAGCCGATGCCGGCGCCAGAGCCGGCCGAGCCGACCGTGGCGGCGCCGGCACCGATGAACTTGGCGGCCGAGTCGATGTCGCGGGAGACGGCCGACGTCTGCAGGGACCGGTACGGCACCACCGCCTGGCTGGAGGCGGGCGCGGCCGCCGCCGGACTGACGGGAGCCACTGCCACCGAGCTCAGCGGCCGCAGCAGCTGCGGGCACCACACGGTACGACGTTACGGCACCGCCGGCACAGCGTCAGGTCACGCGGCACAGCGGGTTAGGGCACATTAGCCTGCCGACACAGTACTAGGTCAGGTCGGGGCTATTTCCGACAGAGCCTGGCCATGCGCGAGTCTTCACGCGTCGCCTACGGCGTTAGTTATATGAGCTGACACGTGTGTCAATAGCAAATGACACGATTGTTGAGTGCCAGCGACATCAATGACCCCAGTCATTGCTCGCGCAGCTGCGTCCTCTCGTTTGGGTCGAATGAAAAGAAAGGAAACGATCGTGAGCAAGTAACGTTCATCTACATTAAATAGCTTTATATGAATACCATTTGCATCAAGACAGAACTACATCAGCTGTGCAAAAATACCAAAAATGGCCTCTCCATCCAATTCCAGACCAGACTTGAAATTTAGAGACCTTCAAAAACTTGGAACCCAACTGACACCTCTAGTCATGATCTACATAGCTGACCCCTAAATATGTTATTCATGTGGTTAACTCCCTAAATATATTATTCACACTATCCTCAGCCAAATGAAGAAGTGATACCATTTGTGTGCAACCATGCATGCAAAACAGAATTAGACCAAGCCAATCTTGTTAACACCATTTTGTTCTGTTATACTTACACTTGGGACAAAAACCCTTATGCACATATCTGGATGCTACAACACCTGTTGCCACCATTGAAATGCCAATGGCTTTGGGCCCAGACAAAATTATATGATCTTGACATGCAGCATCTTAGGATGTATGCGGTATACCATTTCAGATGGAATTATATATGTGCTACATTGCGACGTCTGCAAAAATCGTGTTCAGGGCATGCCAAAACCTGACAACAGCAGACAAGTTACAGAACTACTGCCTTGCCAGCAATGGATCACACTACCCTACTACCAAAACTCCACCCTCCTCACCCCTACTTACTGTTACTCTGGCAGCCGGCATCACGATCCTTGAGCAGGCATACATGGTGGCTGAGTTGGCGAGTGGGATGGTTTGTAAGAAGGAAACTGAAACACAACATACATGTCACCAGAAAAAACAACCAGACAACTAACATAACAGGAATTATGAGCACCATAGTGTGTAGTATCTTGTCAACATGTAACACCCTGCCATTGTGGCTCGGTCAGGCCTGGAGATGAAGCCATCGTCCTCCTCCCCCCCCCCCCCCCCCCCCAGTTATTGGTGCCCGCTTCAGCTTGGAGCCAATTTTGCAGAGCTGGCATCGGCTCCGGCTTCAGCTTTGTGCCATCAACTGTTGGCTTCAATTTTGGTTTTGGCTGGTATCGATTTCTGAGTCATCGCTCTAGCCCTGGCTCCATGCAATTTTGAGCCTGACTGGCTCTGCCATGCTGATTTTTCACTGCACTTTGCTTCACTAAGTCTTATACTTCCCATCACCCAAATATACCACTCTATGCCATGAACCACACTTATCTGCTGTGGGATAGATATATCATTCAATGGGGTCTGATTATCTCCTGCAAACTAAGAGGTAGCCTTTTTCATACAGTCTAAACAATTGTTTGTCACTTGATTTGGTAGTTTTCAAGCCATGCTGTCTGCATGCAGAGAAGTCATTGGGGTTTTTAACTGAAATAGCCATATTGAATATAATTTATTGCAGACTACACCTCTGCCCTTCTTAGGACCTAAAACCCTTTGGCTTCTTTGCTGCATGCTCAAAAGATGTGCAGACTACTTTGTGGACTATTGCAGAGTTAGTCAGGCATCCATTGTCATAGAAACATCATTCAAATCCTGCCATTCCACCAGCCATGGGGCAATCAAGGCCAAGGCAAATACAATTAGTGAGTCTCATATCTGGTGATTGTAAGCACAATTTTCAGATATAATGGCCATCAACCAGCTCTCAACCAATGCTGTGCCAGCTATGCAATATATTAACACAAGTGATGTGTTGTGCTACATAACACATTACGTTATGCATTTCTGTTAAGTATTGCAGAAATGACTTGTAATTAAATAACTTACGAATAGTGCTTTAACCAGGTGTGTGCATACAAGCTCATTAAACATTTGGTTCAGCACATATCCAGTGCCATTGTGGGCCACCTAATAAGAGGGAGATAAAAGAACAAACAGTGAGTTTTTCATAAAAAATTTCATTACATGATCAAAGAATAATGTAATGAGAAGCATCTTCAATAAAATATGCATTTTGTTGTCTACAGCAGTCTTTTCCACTTCAAATTAAACCAATAGTAGTAGGTGAAGTTATTCTTTCATATCCACTGCTCACTTAAACATCTTCAAATATGGAATATTCTGTTCCATTAAGATGTTTCAAAGGACTGATAAATCTGCCTTCAATTACAAAACCAAATGTAATAACAATGGCTCAGAAACTGTAGCCTTATGCTATGTATATATCCTTACCAAAACAAATATTTTGTTAGCACCCAACATAACAATATCACCATAAAGCATCCATGCAGGGAATTGTGAATGCACCCAAGCACAGTATCTGTCACACAAAGGTAACTTTCATTTGGATTGCTGCAAAAAGTGTTGCAGGGAGTGGCTTTCAATAACCAATAAAAATTGACAGTTCAACATTACTTCTTAGATAATAGTATTTGGCTCTATTCTATTTATATTCTCCCTTTATAAACTTGTTACAAAAACATCTCCACATCAAGTCATTGCATGCTATCTGGAGTGAGAGCCTACTTGCTGAGAATTTGATGATTTGGGTGAGAAAAAGGATTAAACCCATGAAGACTAAGCTAAAAAGCTGGATTTTTCAATGTACTTTAAAGCTGTTTGCCTGCTTGATGCAGAACTGACCAGCTATATTAATTTCACTGATACCTTGGTTCAGATGCTTTAAATTATCTGCATGTGGCAGTTATTTGATAACCATTTGAGCTTAAATCAAGCCAATTTCACCAAGCAAAAAGCTAGGCATGGGGTGAAATTTCAGGAATCAAAAGTTATACACATCCTATCATTTCTAGTTCAACTATTGTAAAGGGTATGTATATATTAACCATTGCTGAACACTGTCCTTCATGTCTAATTCTCAGTCCACAAAATCCATCCACCACCTTGGATGTCTACATAGCAATGCCTAGTAAAACTTGGGCTTAGTTTTAGGGGATGTACTGTCATAGGTTGCCCCATTCAACCACCTTGCTCAGCAGCTAACCTTGGCACTGAAATTGGCTGTGACTGTGCCCCAAGCTCTGAGCACTCAGACTTGCAGTATGCACATGCTTGAGATGTTGCCACAATATCAATGCCACACAAAATATGTTCATTGTAACATGTATATTTTAGTCTGGCCTTGCTCAGCAATCATATTGCATAGAACATGACCCTCACCTTGCAAACCACCAACCCACCAAACATTCCTTCCTAATGGCCCATAATTTTACCAATTTATGCTAGCAAACAGGAAAAAATAAGGGCAGAATAACTATGCAATCCTTCCTAGAAAACTACAGCAGTGACCATGATTTTAAACAAGATTTAGTCACAAATCGGGGACGATTAACATAACCCATTAGTTTGCCCACAATGGTCGCGGCACGGTGTAAAACTGACGCCACAGTACCTAATACCGGCAAACAGGACACCCAGAAACTCGCACCCAAGCCATGATTTTTTCCCAGCAACAAAAATTACGGCCCACAAAGACATTCGGCTTGATACCCCAAATCTTTGGCAAGGGTGGGTGGCACAAATGCCTGTGAACCTCACCGCCACACTCAATATTCTCTCTCACACGGCAGCACCCAACCGGCACCAACCTCGCCAGCACACCGACGGGAAGAAGTGCGGGAGGAAGAGAGGAGGAATCCAATACGGCCTATGGTGCCAAGTTTTGATTTTAAGATAGCAACAGTTCTTAAAACATACTATGGCGTTCAGAGCAATAATATCATGAAAATGCAACAAATGATCTTTCTTAGTGGCATATCTGCCCAATGTACCGCATGTGGTGAAGGGAACATGAGGTTCAGTTAGCTTGTATTTTAGGCCATATCATGATGCTGCTGAATGAGCTGAATAGCAAATAAATTAATAAGATCAATCTTTTTTATCTATTTTAATTTTTTCAAATCCATTCAGTGATATAAAGACCATTACAGCTGTGTGCTGATAATCATGGAGAAACCCCGGTTACTGTCGTCGCCTTTTACTGCCGCACAATCACGTGACTTGCCAGCTGGGCTCTTGGCTGAGCCGGGGCGGTGGATGTCAGTGGATGGTCGTGGTGTGTCAGGAGTGGGGGAAGGAGCCGTACTCACCCCGTGGGGCCTGAAGGGGGTCAGGGTCGGCCGAACAAACGAAGTTTTTTAACACGAAATTCAACAAAATTAGACATCGCTAGGCCCCCTTGGACTAGAAACAGTGGCGGCTGGGATGTGCCCACGGGCAGACAACAGCGATTGTTCGATGACAGAGGGTAGTGATTGGGGAGATTTTGGGATTATTTGAGAGAGCATCCCACGGTTTGTACTTTTCTGTTATTGTTGTTTCAGCCGCGAAGACTGATATCAATAAAATGCTAGCTTCGATATCAATAAAATGCTAGCTAGCTAAACCATTCTGAAAATATCAGACTTTCTATTTGGGGCAGCCGGCCCTCCAACAATAATCCCATTTGGCTCTCTGCTCACCAATACCAAAGTAATATATTTCATTTGCCTTGCCTTGGCCAACGTGTGTGTTCCGCAATGTTTAAACACCTGTGTCAATCAGTTTGTGTAGCGAAGACTACGAAAGCGTGAGACATTCTGAGACCAAAAGAAGTACGAGCACGACGGTATTATACCGCGATTTCAACGAAACGTTGTACTACGGCATTGACTTGTCCTCAAGGCTCTTGGAGCGGCTCTTTACGGGGCGGCTTTGGGAATGGGTGAATTATAAATGGCCCATGTGACGCACTGGTTCAAACATCGAACAATGACCTCAGTAGCAGGCCCTCATCCGCTGGAGCAACCACAAACGTTCTTTTATGATTCGCACCAGTAGAGGTGCGCATGGCCATCGTCATGAGGATAGTCGCAACAACTGCAGGGAGAAGCAAAGTGGTGTTACAAAGCGTTGATGGCGTAATTTAGATTAGAAAAGATGGCAGTGGGGCAGTGGCACCACCCAGTGGAACTACCCAGTGGTATTGTTAGACGTAGCTAGTCCGGGGGTTTCACTAGAACATTTTTTTTTGTGTATGGCTCAAAGGAGCAACAGTTCCTTTAAAGAGAGGGTCACCATTTCGAAGACATTTTGATGCTGCTCACATCCTCCCCTTCTAAGCCCAAGTCCCTCAATTTCTGAGCTACACGCGCGCAAATGCGAGGAAAGGTATATCGCGGAGAGCATTTCAGTCACCTTGGCATTAATGACACCATGATAACGTCATTCAAATCCTGTTTTTCCATAAGCCAAAGTGATGAAGGTTAAGCACAATTGTCGAGACGCTCATATCAAGCGTTCATGAGCCCAATTTCCAGGTAAAACGGCCGTCGATTAGCTCTCAGTGTTGTACAAGGTACTATATCGTGATCAAACGATGATGTATTAAAGAGGAGATATCCTCTTTATTCACTAAACAGATAATTATGCTGTCTGGAGCAGTCTTTTCCACTGAAAAGGCGTACGGAGAGTTCTAAGCGAGCTTGTTTCATCATACCTCATGCTTGCTTTAATACCTTCAAAAGTAAAACATTCCCTCTAAGAGATCTAGAGTTCCTACGCTGTTGCCGAAGGCCCTTAACGTTCACATGCAAGGGCAACCCAATCGTAAAGGAGCCTTCCACGTTGCCATTGATCCCTGTGTATTTGCTCAGAAGGCCCTACGCTGTTGTCGATGCCTTATCTGCTAGCATGCCGGACACTTGTTGATCAGGGACCCCCCATCATTTTTTCCCACTCGCCCGAGGGACTCGATGCGCCATTACCCGGCCCTACATGTTAGCCTGTCGGGGTACTCTCCGGCGCTGCTCATAGGCCCTTCACATTGGCCCCTGGGCCCTTCACATTGTTTTCCACTTCATCGTAGGACCCTGTGCCGTTGCTGGGGCCCATGTAAATTAATGCACTGAGGCACTCGACGGTCAGGAACCTTCTACACTGATCTTGATGTAGAGATCGTTCCCCTTTTATGTCATTCGCGGAGAAGCCTTTACTCTTGTCGGGCCCCTTCCTGTGCGTTTGCCCGAGCACTCTTGATCGCACAGGAGGCCGCTACAATGGCCCTGGCCACTTCAGCTTAGAGAACCCTAAACTACTGTCCGGGGCCACTTGACGTTTGTCTGCGAAGGCATTCTCGATCGCTGAAAGACATTCATTCGCGTGCCCTGGCTTTGTGTTATTTCCTTTTGCTCGGAGGGGCCTGCGCTGTGGCCAGGGCCATATTGTTAATCTGTCGAGGTGCTTCCAATCGTTCAGGGGTCCACCATGTCGGTCTTGGGTTCTTCTCGCTTGCTCAGAGGACCCTACCTACACTGTTGCCGGAATCCATTTTGTTGGTCCTGTTGCGGCACCCTTGATTTTTCAGGCGTTGTCCCCATTCGTCTTGGATTTTCCCATTTTACCAGAGTGCCAACGTTGTTGACGGGGCATGAATTGTTATCGGCCGGGACGCTCTGACCGTTCCAGGGTCCCGCACAATGGTGGTGGGCTCTTTTGATGACGTCAGAAGGATCATACCCTGTTGGCGAAAGCCCACATGTGCCCGGGAGCACATGTACCAGTGAGCACATGTCAATAACTTCGGCACAATCGTCAAAGATAATGTGACGCGCCGTTGACGTCGCACATGTCATTTTCAGTCGTTATTGAGTTTGTGACCCTATTTGTGATTGCGCGGCACGTTTTTAACACATTTTGAAAGCTAGAATATGTTGCTCTCTTTAATAACTGTCACGGCAAAATCTCTGCAATAGTCATCAGCCATCAGCCGATCCTATCGACGAGACGGGTAACCGCCGAAAGCCGGGTAACCGTACGCATCTTCGGAATCAAGTGTCGCGCTTGATTTTGATAGCATTTGGCAACCAACCTTGCTTTTTGCCATATATTCTCCGAAAAAGCTTAGCATTAAAACGAATGTGGAGACGATGAGCATGCTCCATGTATGTGCATATGTGTCTAGAGCTGCGGACAGGAATATTGACTCCAGTGTAACAATGCGCAAACACAATCTGAAGATGACATGGCCGGAATACAATATTTTTGGAGGGGCCCCAGACTCCAGGGGACCAACAAGGCCCCTTCCCCTGACGAAATCCTGGATCCGCCGCTGGATGGTGACCAGGCGCGCATTCAGGATTGCACAGTGGCGCAGCAAGGGCGTAATTGGTCGGTTTGAAACTTGTTTTGATGTTGAGAAATGACATCCCATTTAAATCCGATACGATTCATGTTACAATGATGATATATCATAATGACGCTATCGATGGTGATATGTTTAGTTAACTGGCGTATCAGTATTCCTGACATTTGCTGTATTCCATTAGTGATTCAGTCAGGGAAACATTTGCTGAACACGGGCAGGGACTGCATCCCAAATGCAAAAGAGCCTCTGCGTTGGTCGGGGCCATCTGACAATGAAAGGAGATGTGATAGCTTATGGTGAGTCCACAATTAGGCAATGGAAGGACACTGCAATGACCATGTTACGGTGGCTTGGGAAAAATACAACCAGACCCCAAGATTGCAACCGTGTGCATTTGATCACTCTGGAAGAGGAATATCAGCCACCAGCACAACACACTCGCCAGATGTGTTTTCGGCTGCACTGAGTCGCATCAGTCGTATATCGCATTGAGTTCGAACAGCGTATCACCAAATGCTTGCGGGCCGGCAGGAGCAGTACGCTGCACAGATGCGGCGTCCTATTTGAAATGCTTTATTCTTGAGCGAGGACGGTACAGGCTTGCACATACGATGCCATAGTGGGAGCATTATCGGCGGGCAATGAAAATCTCGCATCGGCCTACAATTGTTTTGCCCAAATACCTCCTCAACGGCGCAGAGCTAACTTTGGTCAACGCGTGCGAAGGGTGATGACCATAATACGACGGTCCAAAAAAATAGACTAAAGCCTAAATATTTCGACTGCATGCATTCCATTGAAGTGGTATAGAGCATAAGCTGCTAGTATAATACACTAGTCGTATTTTGGTCTTGACTTTATTTCGATCACCCGCCCCCCCCCCTCCCCTTCCCCATCAGCGATCACTCAATGCTTGAGAGTGCACCGATGCTATCATTTGCGAAGATACGGCTCCTAATTTCACATATTTTTATTTCTGCGGGGAAGGCGAAGCCTCGCACACTAGATATCATTGTAAAAATCATCTCGGCCCGCAACGTAAATCTGGCGTCATTCAGCCTGACGTTTGAGTTGTCTGTTTAGCTTTTTTGTTATTGTTTTTGTTATTGTTCCAATCATACCCTGATGGAGTAGGGTTAACTGCGTCCGGCGCGCGGGTGGAACGACTGTCATAATGCGGTGGACCGTTGAAATTATTTATGGTCAACACCTGAAAATTATAGCTGCGTGCGTTCAGTGGCACTGGAATTTGTGTAAAAGGTGTCAGTACATTATGCTCGTCCAATTTTGGTTTGGATTTCATTCCGTGCCCCGCTCCCCTCTGCCCAGCCCCACAGCGTATCACTCAATGTTTGGTGGCCGGCCGAAGCGGTGATTTGCACCGCAGAGTATCCCATTTGGCGAACCAGCGACGGCCGTGCGAGCGCGGGGGAGCTCCCTCGCTCATTGGAAAAAGAAGAAATGTAAGGGTAACGCAAGATAGCTTGCACCTTTTTGCCGCTGGATGCTTGCGCCTTGTTTAAACCCGGCCCTTGCAGCGGCCAAAATGTAGGCGCCGATCTTAATCACTGGAGATCGTAAAATATTTTTTTTAGCACTGTGTTCCAAAAAGATGGCAGCTTATTTTAAAAAATGTCTTTAATTGGAGGCGTGATAAATTTGGACTCAATCTGCAAACGATGGAAACAAACCCGCAAAAACGCTTTTGGATATTTAGCGCTGGATCACAAAACCTGAGCGTATAGTTGTCGGTCGTCCCACTCCATTGTGTCGAAGATCGGCAACATTAAGAACGCTGCAAGGTGCTGAATATGACATAATTTCACGGTGGCAGACCTTCAACAGTCATACCCCTGATGTCATTGTGCTTTATCTGATTTCCTTTGCGGCATTCACCAAAAACATCGCATGTTTGTTTTTTATTAAGATGGCTGGCGACAAAGCTGGCAAAATATGTTTGGTAGAAATAAAGCTGGTAAAAAATGAAATAAAATAAAATTACTTGTAATCGAACCCAAAGGCTGACACTGTGTACATTCGAAAGCACCGCTACAGTGCTGTGAACTGTCAGTACAACACACTCGTGGATTTTATAATTTTATTTCATTCGTACGAAACCCCAACAGCATATCACTCAACGCTCCTGGGCCGGGATGGAGCGGTGGTTTGCACATCTACGACGTCCATTTTTAACCACTTTAACTGGTACGCGGAGGCAAAGTCACTCTCTGAAGGACCGACATGGTAGTGTATATTCTAATAAACCCTTGACCCAACTTTGGCCGACCTAACCGCAGAGAAATGGTCGTGATACCGCGGTGCGGGAAACATGCCTATAATGAAACCAAAAGATCGCGACTGTATTCTTTTGATAGCGCTGGTACATGGTTATTACGCTCCCGGACAAAACACTCGTCGGATTTTGGTTTCCATTTGATTCGATGGGCACTCCAGCAGCGTATTATTCGAGGCTCGGGCGCCGGCTGCAGAGCTTGTTTGCACAAATGCGGTGTTCAAGTTGAAATATATTTATCTTAGCGCGGGAAGCGCATCATAGCGCGCATGATATCATTGAAGAAGCACTATCGGCCGACAATGTAAATCTAGCACATACTGGTACTGACCATCTAACACATACCTATTTGCTCAAATCACCCGTTCAGTTCTTTTACGACTCGTTCAATTGCATCCCCTGCTTAGATATTCCGGAGCGCCAATGCCAGCACAACCTTCAGCCAATTTGTCAACTTTACCAAACTTGTAAACTCGTTGACATCCGGCTGGAGAATCGTAGTTTTCCATGCATTGGAACTCGCCGCCGTCATTGCTGGGTAGCGTGATATTACCATGCATGATAACGATATATTCTTTGGGTGCTTTATTTATGAGCTCCAAGTAGATTCGAAAAGGCACGTGCCTCTGTTACTCAACAAGTACAAAACAGCAAACAAGAAACCAATGCGCAACTTCGATCGTACAAGCACCACGTGAATGGTTCACAGAAAACACCAGTCTCCCGAACCTCCCTAAACAGACCGCAGCTGAGCGCAGCTAGTCTACTCGCGTCGCGGAGTGCCGTGCCGGCCGATCTGGCGCGCGCCGCTCGGACCGGCCGCCCCTGCTGGCCGATCGGCCGTCCCTGCTGCCCGGTCAGCCGCCCCTGCTGCCCGGTCGGCCGTCCCCGCTGCCCGGTCAGCGGCCCCTGCTGACCGATCGGCCCGCCCGCTCACATCACTCCTTGCTGAAGTCGAACAAGGTGCCGTCCAGCCGGATGTTGATGTCACTCTCCTCCTTGGTGATACAATCTGCGTGGCCCACCTCGTCCAGGTGGTCCGGCTCCAGGTCAAACACCAGCATCCGACGGCGAACCTGCCGGCAGGACGCGCCCGCCCGCTCAGCCTCCACGCTACATATCGCGTGTTGAGGACCATTTGATACATTACAGGGATGTAGCTTCTTATTCAGGTGAGGGGGAGGACTTCAACGCCCCCTCCTTAACATAAAGACGCAAGGACATGAGGCCAACAAAGAGCCACAAGGGCTCATCGAGGTTGGCCTTCCTCGGGTTCAGCCCACATCCACGAAACTAGTTGAACCGCCTGACTTGCCCGAATTTAGCTATAAATGAGATCCTTAGACCACTAAAACTTGTCCAAGCGATTCTAAAATGTTGCTAGAGAGGGGCGCTCTACATCTTCATTTGACAGTCATTACCAATGATTCTCTTCTCTAAGACTACATGACCGGCGTCATCTTTTGACGCTGTGGCGTACTGCGAACGACGTCTCCGGGATGATATCATGACTATTTTATTTTCGATGGTAAGATGCCGCAATGCCGCTGTTTTCCGATGCTGGTTGGTGTTGTGGTCTTAAGAAGTGCTACATAATGTTTTTTTTGAATATTGTTATATTCCGAAAGGCGGTGCGAGGGTTCAATCAGCGGCGTGATACATCAGAGAATGCACAAATATGATGGCACGCAATGTTTTGAGGTTAAGTGTAGGTAACAAAATTTTCGGACTTTATTCCACCTGCCCAAAACTTCTTTTTGGTATGTTTTCCATGGTATGCAGACTGGTAAATAAGAAGAAAGGGGACTAGGCTATCACATACGAAAAAGCTCCGTTACACTGGCAGGGTGTGAATCATGCTCAATGTGTTTAAATTTTCAAGCAGACAAGCACATACGGCGGTGTTAAATTTTGTTGTTATGTAAGGACAATTCCCTCCCAGAATGTATGTTTGAAACCTCAATTACTCATGCTGGACTGCTCAATGATTCTTAGAAGACGGAGCTTTAGCTTGATGTGTTATATTGCTATCTCTGGTGATGCAACTTGAGAGAAATTCTATCACATATACGCATGCATGGCGCTTTGACTAACTTAAGGATTGTTCAGCATGGCAGGACGTGGCGCTAGCCGGGGACCAATTCGACCGTCAAGAGCGCGTCCGAGAGGACGTGCCAGGAACACTCTCTTTTCTGGAGACCAGTAAGTGATCAAGCTATCGCATAACACAACTCGCAACGCTGTTTATGCTTCTAATGTAACGACATGCATTGTGGCATGTGTTGCGTTTTGGTCTCGCTCAAAGCACAGCTTTATGTTGACTCTTCACTGTAACAATCACTGGGCGCTCCCGGAGCATTGGATACATCGGTCAGTGGTAAAAAATTGTTTTACGGATCGTATAAGTCACGAGATCAGGCCGCATCGAATCGTACTACATCTAAAACGATTCAATGTTATGCCACTGCATGATAAAAAATGACTGGAAAAGTATGAAAACGCATTATAAGGCAAAAGAGTACTTGTCAACCGGTAGCAACTAACATCCACTTCTTGGCTCGTATAGCTTTCGCACCTAGCACAGTTCCATTCATTTTCCTATCTATCATCCCGTATTCATATGCCTATCTATCATCTAGTATTCATATGCCTATCATTCATATCCGTATCTGCCATTCATATCCCTCTAGACAACATATGCCTAGCTTTACCCTAATTGTTTCAATGGCTTTTGTACAAGTCGCAACAATACAAACACACACACGCGTGCCAGTCGCCTCTGACTACGGAGCCATGCGCAGGGGGGGGGGGGGGGGGCGGTAGCGGCGCTCGCGACTCACCTTCTCCACAAACATCTCGTCGACGGCCGGCGTGCGCGACAGCACGTACACGTTGCGCCGGTGCACGATCTTGGCCGCGTGCTGGCAGTGGAACACGCCGGCATAATTGTCGTAGTCGGTTGTCATGAAGACGTATTTGGAGCTCAGGGGATCTGCGGACGGGCGCGCCAGTGATGAGTCAGCGTGGGTTTGCACTAGGCTCTAGCTGCTGTGGTCTCGCGACCTTGCATGGCCCAATCGGCGGGTATTCACGCTTCCGAGGTAACTGTCAGATTTTGAATGCATGTGAATACAATGGCACGGTCATGCCCCAGACATGTGTGTTTGAATGTACTGATGACATTAACTATGCCTTGGCGTTGCACCTGGCCCGCTCGACTGACAATAGCGGCTTACTGGTGGAGAATGTTGCCTGGTACGCTCCGGGCGGCCCGTTGTCCCTGAGCGTGCCGACGCTGCTGTACTTGTGGTCGAGGCTGACGGCGTCTAGCGCCCGCAGCTCCTTGGACTCCACCACCCGCAGGCCGCTCTCGGTCCGGGTGTAGTTGAACGTCAGGCAGCTGGAGGTGGTGCCGAAGGCGCGGTGGACGTACCAGAGACCGACGATCTGCCAGCGGGGTGGCCGGCCGTCAGCACCAGCGGAGGAATCGCGCAACGCTTGTCCCGCTCCGCCACCCAATTATAGTGTACATCACCTTCCCTTGATCGTGATACACACGTGACGGCATCGTCTGCACATTTTGCGATCTGAAAGGATTGCCCATTTGTTGAGTCGATGAAAATATCGCGCCGTTCTGTAAACGATGAAGAGACATCGTCTGCGTCTTACCCGGTCGGCGTCGAAGTCGTCCATCGGTTTCACGTTGGCACACTTGCCGGCTCCGTACTTGTGAGCCGCCACTGCCGAGACCCCCACCAGAAGCGCGAAAAGGGTGGAGCCGAGCATGGTCGCAGCTGTGGGAGGCAGATCAACTACGTCACGGCGA
>NW_023597054.1:23999275-24039194 GCF_011947565.3 Pollicipes pollicipes
CTGTCAGCGTCGTCGATGCGTGAGAGACGGAATCCAACTCCTGCAGTTGCGGTACGGAGTGATACGGGCATCGCCGAATGTGACGGATTCTTTGGCGTTACGACCGCTGGTTAGAATAACGGACAAATATGCAAGAACATCGCTAAAAAGGGCCAAAACACGAGCACATGACGACATTTTCTTCCACATCGTAACGTCAGTCCGTGCACTGCAGCGGCAATTCTAACACCGCCAGTCTGGCAGCGACTAACGTCATAAAGACGGTCCATGGCGTAATCAGGTGGTGAAAAATTGAGCATCACATTTATCAAATAGTGAAATTGTGTCGCCAGAACAATCTTTAACACTTAAAGAATCGAAAGTTACAAGTGAGCTTATTTGAT
The DNA here is from genome assembly GCF_011947565.3 of Pollicipes pollicipes. Classification (NCBI taxonomy): domain Eukaryota; kingdom Metazoa; phylum Arthropoda; class Thecostraca; order Pollicipedomorpha; family Pollicipedidae; genus Pollicipes; species Pollicipes pollicipes. The sequence goes on from NW_023597054.1 coordinate 23,999,659, forward strand.
GATATATCGTGCTTGCCTCAACATCTTCAAATGTGGAACATCCCATTTAAAGCTTACGAATAGCATAGGTTCATTGTCACCAGACATCAATTACTCTGAACTCAATTACATTCCTGAGTGTTGCAAATGGAACTGCAGGCGGTACTATCAGGCAGGTATCATATGGCTTTCATTTGCACTACTGGACAAGCGATAAGCCAAGAAGCCTTCTTACAACAGGCGCGATTTAAAGCGACTCCTTCTCACCATATATACTCACGTAAATTTAACATTAGATACAGGTAGGCTGACAAAGTACAGCTTTACATGCATGTGCTTCATGAGCATATTTCGAGACTAACGCTAATCTAACGAGACTAATTATATCAAAGATGCAAACCCACAATGTGGCATAAGTAACCAAAAACACACTCAGCGTCCATGCATTGCTTCTGCCATATTTCACCAGGACGACTTCACTTTGCAGGCTTTAAAAAACGAAAACACGAGTGTGGGAAAACGTTGAACCTCGCCCTACAAGAGCGAGGTTTTCGCCCTAAAAGGGCGAGGCTCTTGCGCTTAAGAGTCTCCCACGACCGTTTTCTGGAATAGTTTCAGAACTGCTCGACGCACGATGCTGAATTCTCGGCAGCTTAGTCGACACCCTTTTACACGTGATTTATCATCCTCCTCATCCGCATGGTACTGTTGTTGGGTGGGCCATCCGTCACACAGCGGCGTATCTGATCTTACGGCTTCCAGGAACAATGATGATTGGTCATAGGAAGGGGTTGTCTGCGTTTTCCTTAGATTCGTCTATCAAAACTTCATGTACAGAATCCGTTTCTCATCGTGTTCGAAACACCTATAAATCCTCGGGTATGTAGACCTTTTCCTCTTTTTCAAACTTGTTTGGAAAACACACCATGTCAGGTGCCCTCTTTGACACACAAATGGACTAACGTAGAGTTATGGCTACCAACTCTGTGACAGGACCACAAGACAAAAAGGCCTGTTTGCTCTGCATGCATTTTCGGCACCGACCACGAGCCTAATGTCAACAGAGACACCGGCCCAGTGTGTGACATCAGACGCAGACGTCAGCCTCGCCAGCCTCGGGCCCAGTGTGTGACATCGGGCGCTGACGCCTGCCTCGCCAGCCTCGGGCCCAGTGTGTGACATCGGGCGCTGACGCCTGCCTCGCCAGCCTCGGGCCCAGTGTGTGGACATCGGGCGCTGAACGCCTGCCTCGCAGCCTCGGCCCAGTGTGGTAACACAAACTGACGCCTGCCTCGCCAGCCTCGGGCCCAGTGTGTGACATTGGACACTGACGCCTGCCTCGCCAGCCTCGGGCCCAGTGTGTGACATCGGGCGCTGACGCCTGCCTCGCCAGCCCCGGGCCCAGTGTGTGACATCAGACACTGACGCCTGCCTCGCCAGCCCCGGGCCCAGTGTGTGACATCAGACACTGACCCTGCCTCGCCAGCCCCTGGCCCAGTGTGTGACATCGGGCGCTGACGCCTGCCTCGTCAGCCCCGAGCCCAGTGTGTGACATTGGACACTGACGCCTGCCTCGCCAGCCCCGGGCCCAGTGTGTGACATGGACACTGACGCCTGCCTCGCCAGCCCCGGGCCCAGCGTGTGACATTGGACACTGACGCCTGCCTCGCCAGCCTCGGGCCCAGTGTGTGACATCAGACACTGACGCCTGCCTCGCCAGCCCTCCGGGCGTCCGTCCTTCGTATACCACTTTGAGGGGTCAACACCCTCCGCATACCGACTGGAGGGGCCCACATCCTCCGTATACTTTCTTGATGGGTCCACGTCCTCTGCATCCCACTTTGAGTACCCACGTTCTCCTCATACTACCTTAAGGGGCCCACGTCCTCCGCATACCACACTGAGGGCCCATGTCCTCCGTGAACCACCCTGAGGTGCCCACGTCTTCCTCATGCCACCTTAAGCCCTGTCCCCTGTCCGGACGCACAGCGGCCATCAGCGGTATGTGTTTTCTGCATCAGTTGCCAGGGTCTTGCAAGTGGTGCATGGCCAAATATGCCACAAAGCTGGATCTTTCCGCGAATTCAGTCTGTCTCCCTACGTAAGCTAGAAGGCCTACCGCTAAATGAAAGGAAACGGGGACCAGGCTGTTCGGGCCAGGAGGCAGCTTTGACGTACTGAGCAGAGCCGCCCCTCCCTTCTGACTCGGGTCAGGAGGTGCCTTACGTCCAATTGACGCGAGTCAGGAGGCGGCCTCCGCTCACTTCCGCTCACTCCGCGCACTTGTGAGGCGATTCTCCGAACGGGATCGCCTCACACCAGGTTGGAGGCGATCCTTGTTCACTTGACACGGGTCGGGAGGCGGCTTATGTCCACCTGACCCGGGTCAGTAGGCGACGATGACGTCGCACGGTCCTGCGGCCGGAGCGGCTCTTACCGGCCGGCGCTGCGGGATGTGCGCGCTCGCCGAGGACGTGGCGAGCTGATAATCGCCGTTATCGCGTCCCACCTGGCCGCGAGTTGGCCGCGATAGCGGGGCTATCGCGCCGCCGGTGACGACGACGTCAGGTCAGGGCACCATGGCCGACCTGGGAGTGCGGTGGGTGATGATCTGGCTCCTGGCCGTGCCGGCCGGCCAGTCGCTGGCCGCTGCAGACAACGTCACCGACCACGGCGGAGGAACCGCCGCCTGGAGGAACAGCACGCCGACGCCCCTCGCCTCCGGTGAGTCGGCCCAGGGCGGCAGGGCACACACCACTGCGACTGAACGCCAACCGGCTGCGACGCAATCGAAAGGCTGTGACCGGCTCAAATTAGTGCGTGATCTGTCACCGTAACTGGCTCGGGGGTGGTTAGCTACGTATTCAAAAAGCATGTCACACGTAATTCTCAAGGTTGACCCCATGCGCCATGGCATGTCTTGGCTTCTGCACCATGATACAATACCGATCTGGCTTTGAAGCATGCCGACTCCACAGCCTGAGCCGCATCCGTAGCTCAGCCAGCGCCGTAGCTGGGCCGTAATCACCTTTGAGCACCTGACCACTTGCACAACAGGTTACGTGGGTCCTCCACCAAGAAACCGAGCTAGGTCATTCGTCTCGTCAAAGATCGTCCACCAGCAACAAGCAGGAGTCACTCAGGTTGGGATTGGGCGGGCGTATTATGGCATTGCATGACACGTTAAAATAGCTCAGCCAGTATGGTCTGCCAGACTGTGACCACTGTACTGGGTTGCGGCGCAGGGAGCCAAGCCCGCGCAGATAGGTTGAATTTGGGGCGGCGAGGCCGTCGCTGCGCCCCAGTTCTTTGTTGGGCGAATACATCGCCATGTTGGGGGATCCTACTGCCACCGCGCCGCCGGATCATTTGGGGTGGAGTTTTTTCCTTCCCTTCGACGCCTCAGACTGGTACAGCGGAACCTAGCGCCACTTCTGCACCTGGGGTCGAGTTCATGGCCCATAACCCCGCCATCGGCGAACAAGCGGCAGGTATGCCGGTATGGTATGCCGGTATGGTACGCCGCTGACCTGCTTGCCTCAGGAAGAACACTGGATGCCAGATGTTCCAGCATGGTATGCCACGCTCATAGCACGCTGTAAAGACGCGAGTCTTAAGGCCACGTCATCGGCACCGTCACGCCCCACCCGCCCCACTCGCCGGCTTTGACTCCATCAGACATCTGCATCCTCCTCCAAGACGAGTTGAAAGCCGCAGGGTCGCTGTTTTCACACCGCGGAGAGCCAGCGCCATTCGCAGGTGGTGCTTGGCACGTTTCAGGAACGGGACTGGCAGTCAGCGTTTCAAGGATGGCAGAGACACTGAGGACGGTACACTGTCGCGTATTATGACTGCATTCTTGGAAGAAATGGCCTCCAAATTCAAATCAGATACTTTTTTGCCTTTTGTTACCATAGTCTTCAAATTGTCTTTATCGTGTCTCTGAACTCGAAAGCTCTTTATCTCCTAACGCCACGCGCGTGTTTTTTTTGCCGACTTCAAGGCCGTTGATGACGACACAGACGAGTCAGTCGAGGATATTTCGAAAATTCACAATTTGTCGTCATTTGCATCCAAAAAGCCTTTTTGAGGGTGTTATGCGATGCCATGGCATGTCTTGCGGTAAGGGCATAGCTGGGGGAAAGGTTCATAATGACCCTGGTTTGGAAAAAAACTTTAACCACCGTCCCATTTATCAAAACGCTGTTAGAATGGATGCAATGTAGATGAATGGATCATCATCAAAAGATGATCCTCTATTCTCAGAAAATGTCCCGAACAAACCGGACTGACTTAGGCTTCACGTGACGTCACATGGATTCACTGCCGTCCGGACTACACGCAGCGTACTGTACAGAAAGATGGGGGGAAACACACACACACACACGCACACACACACACACACACACACACACACCACACACAACGCACACACACACACACACACACACACACACACACACACACACACACACACACACACACACACACACACACCACACACACACACACACACATCACACACGCACACACACACACACACACCACCACACACACACACACACACACCACACCACACACACACGCCACACCCACACACACCACACACACACACACACACACACACACACACACACACACACACACGCACACACACACACAACACACAACACACACACACACACACACACGCACACACACACTACAACACATCCACACACATCCCCACCCCCACCCCCAAACACGAACACACACACCCACACACCCACACACACACACACACACACACACACACACACATCCAAACCCACACCAACACACATACACCCACACACACACACATACACACACACACACAACACACACACACACACACACATACACATCCACACACTTCCCCACCCCCACCCCCAAACACACACACACACACACACACACACACACACACACACACACACACACACACACACACACACACACACACACACACACACACACACTAACATACACACTGTGTGCGTGACACACAATGCCTCTCTTCAAAAAACATCACGGCCATATACATGGGAATTTAAAGTAATCAACGGAAAGCAGCAGCATATAAGCTGTAGAAGTCACCTGGTTCCTTCTGGCACACTGAAAGTGGACTACTTGCAACATAAGAACTCATAATGTCAAAAAATCTGCAAGCTATGTCTCTTGTCTGTCTTGCTGGTGTCAAAAATGTTGTGCTTTATCGGAAAATGCTTGACGTGGCTTTGTTATAGATACCTAGGTTTCGATGTATTTTACTGCACCGTCCACGTGGTCAATATTCATACTGCCGATATTACCATACCGTAAGATCGATATTGTGCAATATTGATACACTGTACACGATATTGATATTGATATTGTCATATTGTTATACGGTCAATATTCATATTGACCCCGCGGAAGGTGTTTAGAAATACATCGCGACAAAGGTCTTTATAACTTAACATTACTGAGTGCGTTTTCGATAAAACAGAATAACATGTTTTGAGGTGAGCACGGGAGGCTTTGAGTTTCTATGTTTTTCGACATTTTGAGCTGTTATGCGGCAAATAATTGACTTTCAGGATGCCAGAAGGTACTGACGTCGGATTTCTCCAGTTCACATGCTTCTGTTTTCCCCTGATTGGCTTAAATGCGAACTGCTGATACTGTGGTACTTTGTAGAGGGAGAAGTTCTATGACTGTTATGCTCTCACGAATGTTTCGTCTTCAGACCAGCCTCCATCGACTGCACATATGGATATCCAGACTATCATCAATGCCATTCTCACCGCCACTCAGCCAATGCTTACAATAGCATGACACTGTGCAACACTCCCAAGAAATGCATTGGGAACAACATGATGCGACTAGTCAACATATCAACCCATATCTTTGTTCGAAGTAAGAACTTGGGAACGCCATCACTCCTAGCAATCTGGAGAGGGAAATGAGTGCAAAACATAGGATGCATGCGATCAGTTGGTGCAATACAAATTCCAATAGAATCGGAAAATTTGAAGGGCAAAGGCATGAAACAACATGACAACGGCGAAACACTTATTTTCACAAATCACACGCCCCACGATATACTTAAAACATCGGTTCTAATTTTTAATGGCACGATATTTGGTCTGCTCCGAACCTGTTGTAGGCATTGAAGCATCATTTAGCCCTCACCCGGTACCACGCCCTCCAACTGGGTACTTCCTTCACGTGTGATAAGCCAAAGTTGCCCCTGTTTGTTGGCCACTAACGGATGCATCAGCCAATATTAATTACGCGCGTCTGGTTCATCACCTGTCAGGGAAAAATAGTATGATTTTGGATCGCCACCAAACACATGCCCAGTTGGTGTTCCGCGTCAGAGACTGATAGACGGCACCAAGGTCAACTAGAACGGTGCGGGACTGGTGCCGACCGACGCCCTCCTAACCTGAGTGCACTTCTGACTGGTGCCGGGAAACACCCTCTTGACCTGAGCGCAGTCCTGGCTGGTGCTGGGAGACACCCTCTTGATCTGAGCACGGTCCCGACTGGTGCCGGCCGACACTCTCCTGAAATGAGCAGAGTCCTGACTGAAGCTGGGAGACACCCTCTTGATCTGAGCACGGTCCCGACTGGTGCCGGCCGACACTCTCCTGAAATGAGCAGAGTCCCGACTGGTGCCAGCCGACACCCTCCTGACCTGAGCATAGTCCTGACTGATGCTGGGAGAAACCCTCCTGATCTGAGCGCAGTCCTGACTGGTGCCGGGAGGCACCCTCCTGACCTGAGCACAGTCCCGACTGGTGCCGACCGACACCCTCCTGACCTGAGCACAGTCCCGATTGGTGCCGGTTGACACCCTCCTGACCTGAGCGCACTCCTGACTGAAGCTGGGAGACACCCTCTTGATCTGAGCACAGTCCCGACTGGTGCCGGCTGACACCCTCCTGACGTGAGCACGGTCCCTACTGGTGCCGGCCGACACTCTCCTGATCTGAGTGCAGTCCTGACTGGTGCCGGGAGACACCCTCCTGACATGAGCACAGTTACGACTGGTGCCGGGAGACACCCTCCTGACCTGAGCACAGTCATGGCTGGCGCCGGGAGACGCCCTCCTGACCTGAGCACAGTCACGGCTGGTGCCGCGAGACACCCTCCTGACCTGAGCACAGTCCTGACTGATGCTGGGAGATACCCCCCTGACCTGAGCACAGTGACGGCTGGTGCCGGGAGACGCCCTTCTGACCTGAGCACAGTTACGGCTGGTGCCGGGAGACATCTTCTTGGCCTGAGTGCACTCCTCACTGGTGCCGGGAGACACCCTCCTGACCTGAACGCACTCCTGACTGGTGCCGGAGACGCCCTCGTGAGACCTGTGACCTGCCGACCTGCGTGGTCGTACCCCATCCATTTGTCGCCATCAAGCTGAGGACAGCCACGGTTTGACTGACATTGTTACCAATTGATTCAAGCTTAGTCGTGTTTTACCTTATATTTCAAGATGTGGTGCGTGCGCACAGAGGTGCAGACATAGGTACTGAATGATCAAGGAAGAGGGCTGCTAATCACACAACAGGTCATGGTGACGCCACGGCATGCTAGTGTTAGCAACTTCAATATTCACCACATCGTGTCAAGAGCACGAGAGGCGGTGGCGTAGTGACGGATCTGCCCGCGAGGAGCACGCACAGAACATCAACACTGTCCTGGCCCGTGATTGTGACTGCTGACGAACAGGCCCTGTCGACCTAGCACTGAGCGCGTGTACAGTCATGGCTAATTCGGGTGTGTTGCACAGACCCGGCGACGTTTGCTCCCCCCCCCCCCCCGTCTCTTGCCGACGTGCTGGCCCAGTGATGCAGTCCAGCACGGGACAGCGGACGAGAGGGGCTGCTGCTGCCTGGCACGGCTATCTATCAGTGGTCCAGCGATGGGCTAGTGTGGGCGGTTACTGCGCTCAACGCACGCGCTGCAGCTGCGGCGACCCGACTTGGGCCGACGCTTTGTGGCCTGGAGTGGCAGCGTCGCCTCTGCGCCTGCTGACACTGGCCAATAATGTGTGCAGCGTTGGATGCCGTGCGTTGCGTTACGCTGCGACTGTTAGTCTGTTCGCGTGGCTGTAACTCCGGGTCAGAGTATGCAGTTGGCCGTAGTCGTGCGTCTCCGGGCGTTGCCATGATCATGATGACAATGTCTGGTAAGCATGAGAAGTTCTGTGTCAGAGTAGCCCGACTGCAATAACAGTTATTTCATTTTCAGAAAAGCACTATGAGGGGCTTCATGCAAGTATGCCTTGCCTAGACCCTCACCAAACATGCGTCAACGGCAGCTGCAAGTGCAACAAATATTATGAAGAGACCTATGATCCGGACCGGACGCCTCAGGACATCTGCCGTAATGCTAACGAATGTGAGTACGCACGCTGGTAAGAATAACATATCTGTCATTGGGTTGGAAATAATTTTAAACAGAATATGCCTGCGTTAAAGCCAACAAGCTTTATTTCAGCTGCGAATAGCTGAGCAAACGGTGCTTGCAGATCTACTATGAATTGTCTTTTAACTAAGCCACGAGTATTGGTTCATCCACATTACTGTAATGTCGCATATCAATGAGTTAGCTGCGGTCGGCCCCACTGATGTAGTTGAGAGGCAGGCTTAAGAATACTGACCTAACGTTAAAGGTTATCTTGCGCCAGTGCAACACCACACAGCGCATTCAGCCGTAGCCCTAAGCCTGTGACGAGCACGTTGTGTGGGCGTCGACTCGGACTGCCGCGCCCCGTCCGCAGCACCAGAACCCCAACACGGGCGGCGCTGGTCCTCAGCTGCCGCTCGCGTCCATGGCCTGTCCACCATGTGACGCTCGCTGGCGCCCTAGCGCAGCTCCGCCCCTTGCCGCCCTCGGGGCTTCGTTTCACGCTTGGAAAAGTATGCCAATCGCAAGCCGACTGCTCATTCGACGCCCTGTGATCAACACTTATCTTAAAGGCATCATTAGGTGGCAGCGACGCAGATGTGGGTACATTTTCAATAGTTCCGCCACATCGCTGGTCGTCGTAATTACAAGCAAATCGCACAGGGGTGTAGTTCCCTAATTCCCAGTTTTGTTTGTTTGGGGGGGAGGCTTCAGTTCTCATGGTGTCCAGACCAAAAGTAAACTCGCTGCTTGCCGAATGCCCTCTTGTCGATTGTTCTACGACGGCTTCCATACTGACGACCTGCAAAAATATCGACAAGTTAAAAAGCCGAATCGACTATTTGCCTTGCCGACGAGCCGAAAAATGGTGACAAGCCAAAATGGGTAATAGCTAAGTGGTGAGCTGCAAAATGGCGACCCACCAAAAGTCAACATACCAAATGGTGAAAGGCTACATGGCAAACCGCGAAATGGCGCCGCACCAAGATGTCAACATTCAAAAATGGCCAACAGCTAATTGGTGAAATGCTGCAGGATCTTGATTAACTACATGGCGACTTTGGACTATGAAGACATGTCATATTGACAAAAAGCTAAATGGCGACAGATATGAAAATGGCAAACTCGGGTGGCAGGTGAGATAACACCCGTTTCTACATGGTGATAAGGAATGGGGAATTCCTATTCGATGTTATACGACCGCTGCGTCCAGTATAACTATACTGAAAAATGGCTCCCGTTTCTTTCCCTCTGCTTGAAGAGAGAAGTGATCGATTTTTCGTATCTTGAATTGATAGACCGACAGAAACAGATCCCAACTTGGTCATTGTGATGTACATTAGGTGCATAGGCCGTGAGGTGTCTGCATCGGATGACATGGCGGCGGTGAAAGACGCCCGAGGCGCTATGACGTTACTTGGGCCTAGTGCGGAACCTTTTAGATCTGGGTATGCGGATGAATGCGGCGGTGAAAGACGCCCGAGGCGCTATGATATGATCACCTAGCGCCTAGCGCGGAACTTTTGGGATCTGGATACGTGAATTGGATGCTGTTTTCAGTGAACCTTCTTACAAATGCTTAGCAAAATACAGTGTTCGGACGAAAAAGTCTACTTGTAGTTTGCCGAATGCGTTTTCGCCGACTGCTATGTGATGGCTTCCATGTTGGCGCAAATAAAACGTCGACATGCCAAAAAATCCAATCGGCAAAATGATGAACTGTAAAATGGCGACATGGAAGGATGGCGACATGCCGAAATGGCAAACTGCTAAATGGCGCATTGCAAAATGGTCACATATAAAAAAAGTCGTCATGCCGAAATGGCGAAGGGCTAAATGACGAAATGCAAAATAGTGACGCGTAGAGAGGTCGATACGCCAAACTGGCGAACGCTTAAAGGGAGTGTTCCACATTTGTATTGGGTCTCGAACTGAAGTAGCCATCTTGGAGATCATTCGGTACAGTTCACAGCCCTGCCCTTCTTCTGACCTAAAACCCACCAGTTTCTGGGCTAAACGCCCGCGAAGATGTGTAAACTATTTTGGGGAGACTATTTCAAGGGCACCTGGGCATTTATGATGCCATAATAACGTTATTCAAGTCCTGTCATTTTATTACCTATGCGGTGATCAAAACCAAGAAAAGTATAATTGCCGGGTCCTTCATATATTTGACGCCTGTGAGCACGAATTCCAGGTATAGCGGGTGTCAAATGGCACTCAATCAACGTTGCGCAAGGTGCAATGACGTAACCAAACAATGATACATTAAGGATCATATGAACTAAACAGAGATATTGTGTGTCTGGAGCAGTCTTTTCCACTTAAAGGTATATCAATAATTATAGATGAGTTTATTTCACCATATCTGATGTTGCCTCAATGTCTTTACATGTGGGACATTCCCTTTAGATGTGGTTGAGCTCGTTAAGTCATGTTTGACCGAGGAAAAATAGCGCCACGCAGCGCCCCGCCACACTACACCGATACCCGCCACGCCACGACACCGATCCCCGCCACGCTTTCGCCACGCCACGCCACGCCACGCCACGCCACGCCACGCCACGCCACGCCACGCCACGCCACGCCATTCCTCGAGACGCCCAGGCAGCCAGCCAACAGTTGGGCATATCCACGTGTTCTGTCACCATTCACCAACAACAAACTCAGATATAACTCTTTTGTATTTCGCCGTTTTACAGTTCGCCAATAGGACACAGGGATGTTTTGCTGGGTGGATGTTTAGACGTTCACCATTTTGCCTTTCACTAATTTGGCATGCCAATTTTTTTGCCTGCCGCCATTCTGCAGTTCACCATTAAGCGTTTTACCATTTAATAATTTCGAATTTTTGACAATTTGCCTTTTTGCAGTTTGCCATTTAGGCACCATGACTTTTCGCTGCCTCGCCTTTCTGAGGTATCGACGCTCCAAAGTCGTCATTAAGCAGCCGACAAAAAGGCATTCACCAGATGGGGTTTTCGACTCTTTTACCCAGAATCCCTAAATACACGAAGCCGGTACAGTATGATAACAAGCGGCTCCAGTGCGTGGTCGATGGGAAGTCATAGCTCCAAACCCTGGCTTCCGAAATGTGGGTGGACTTCGATCGGCTTCTCGTTAGTTTTTTCATTGGCCATATTTTCAGCCCCCGCGCAAAACAAATGGGTCTCGAGCGGTCCTTTTGACACGCGCCACGCTCGAACCTCAGACCGCAGCGGCTCGCGAGCTACCTGTCGAAAACCGCCTCGTGCGCTCGAGCGTCGAGTCCACATGTCACCACTCCCGCCGTTCCCGTTCCCCGCAGCCGTTCAGCCCGTGAGCGGTGCGATGCAAAATAGGACAGACAGACAGACTAACCGACAGAGAGGCAGACAGACAGACAGACGAACAGACAGACACATTTGTGTATTTATAAAAGGGAACACGACGCCGTCGTCACAGCCTTTCTATGCAGCGTCAGCGGCTGCAATGATCACCAGACCCTGAGCAAACATCATTTGGATGATCCTTGCCGCACTGCACTGTCGCGCCGCCTCCGAGCCACTTCAGTCGATTCTCACTCGGCGGTTAGTACCAGCCAGCCTCCTCGATGCGGGAAAGCTGGCAAATAATGCATGGAGGCAGGTGATAGTTCAGAAGCTGGTAAGAATTTCTTTACATGATGGGGCGAGCTCTCAAATTCGGTCTGCGGTAGGCTTTGGGGTACCTATGTTCTGTCTTCAGCATTCGTACCTTTCCAAACACCTGGGTGCTGACACCGGTGCTCAATTTTTCGCTGACCTCGAATCTTGGGCCGAACATTCCGGCGTGTCGAATCTAAATGCTTAGCTATGGTAGACGCTGTGCCATCCGAATTTGTGGAGCCAGCCAGCATTCTGACGTGTCGCAATTTCCCAATATCTTTATTTATTCAACACAGCCTTTAACAGCTTCTTTTTAGCTGTTCGCCATTTTGCACGTCGATGCTTTGGCCCGTCTTCACTTTGCAGATTGTCTTCCAGCTTTTCGCCAATTTAGCATGGAGATTTTGTGATGTTCCTCTTTCTGCGGCTCGCCATCTAGCCGATTCGCTTTTTGGCACGTTGATTTTTTCAGGTTGCCATTTTCGCAATAGGAAAGACGACATTAGCCAGATGGGATTTTCGACTTTTTGTCTTAGAACCCTGCCGGTTATCCACATAAAAGGACGTAGTCATCTGACGAAGCGGCCGGAATGGACATAAGCGAAGTCAAGGAGAGATGATGGGCCACCATACGGCGATGTTTATGACAATCATGGGCTGAACCAGGCTGTTGTAAGATCTGTCTGTCGATGCGCGCATGGCCGCTGTGTGGCCGGCGGCCAAGCGCCCTCCGCGTGACCGGCCCGCTGCCTCACGCATGCAGCTGTACGTGCGCGGTGTGTGACAGCACGGGGCTGGCGATCGCTGCAGCCCTGGCCGCGCGCTGATCGCGTGTCGGTCATCGAGCAGGGGCGGCGCCCGGCCGGGACCCGCCGCGTCACAGCACGTGCCGCTCCTCTGCCGTCAGCCGGCTATCTGCACGACCACTGCAAGGACGTCTCCGACTGCAACTACGAGATCAGGCACGTCGTCTGCGACCCCGACTACTGTCGCTGCCGGGAGCCCTACGTCGGATACCGCGGCGGCAAGATATGCTAGTAAGAGCCTCGCGTGCCGGGATGAGCTGCAGCTGCCTGTGCCGGACTCCCGCGCTCCACACCGGCCACGGCCGTCTGCTTCTCAGCCTGCATGCCTGCAGTCGGCCTGACGAACTGTCGTGCCGTTTCTCTTATTGCCTTTCCGTACTTTTTTTGCAAAAATTTCGCACAACTTTCGTGGCCCGCTGAAACTGGTCGTAAACGAGACTGAGACTGAGACTGGGCTTGACGGTGTGAGTATTGCTTGGCCAGCGCTGTGGGGGAGGCGCGGGCGCAGGCGTGCGTCACTGCAAATACGCGTCTCCGTTCTTTTGCTGGCAGTGACAACCCGATGGGGTGGACAGTGGCCATCAAGACAGCTGGCATCGCCGTCATGGTGCTCGCCATCGGCTTCCTCACGGCCTTCGGCCTGAAGGCCTGCTCAAAGTATGTGTCGGTTGAAACAGGGCTGTACTCGGCATTGACCTGTGCCGACATGGGGTGGCTGACAAAGAGTCAACTGAAGCAAAGTATGCTCCTGAGATGAAAGCATCGTGGATGGCCTTGATCGCGCCTGCCTGTGCCGTGAACCTAGTTAGGTGGTTAGTTATCTGGCTTTGCGTGCATGTGGGTCACTTCTGGTGTTCTTTGTCAGTGCAGCCCCGGGATCGCGATCTTGCAATAGATGGTACGGGAAATGTGTATTTCGGTGCACTCCGCGGGACATTAAAAGCTGACTCATGCGGCACTTCCAGGTCCCGACTCCGGCGTCGCATTCCGTGGCTGAGGCGGAGCAGTGACGTCAGCTTTCGCTCCGAGGACTTCTATGCTGCCGGCGGCTACGCGGCGGCTGACCGGCCGCCATCTTACACAGAAGAGGATATCAACAAACCGCCGAGCTATGAGGAAATCTTCCCTGAAGAACAAGTCAGCCATTATGTCGATCCTGTAAACTTTAAAACTTAAGATTCAACCCTCGCCCTGAAAGGGAGAACGGTCAAAATAACATCCTCAGGATTTCTGAGGACATTTCTTCCTCCAGCACGTCGTGTAATGACAACTAAATTTTCACTAGCCTCTGAGGATTCATTGCGCTTCTTTTAATATGCTCCCTGATGGGGCTTATGGGGACCACCCGAAAGCTCTTCCAAAGTAACTTCCAAACGTCGCAGGTACGTTGCGTCGTTTCGGATCTATTGGCTACTTTGGCTTTTGACTACCTGATTTGATCGGGGACTGCGAATAGTTGTAGCCAATTAACTAGCCGATCTTTTAGTCTCAAAAATCAGACATACCTTGCACGGCCGCTGACCAGGGCAGGTCAAAGTCAGGACGTGACTATTCATGAAGGCAACGCCGAGGAAATAATTCAATCTGTCGCGGCGCCGAAGTCTTCGACAAAGCCATGCATGTCTGATTTTCTTTTGACAACTAGACAATTGAACTCGGAATTATGCCTAGCTCCATTGACCTCGGATCAGACAGAAACGTCAGGGTGAGGTGTCACGAAGTCAAAATCAGTGCTCTTTTTTACTACAGACGCTGCTTCGTGGTTTACTTTTTGACACTCATTTCGATTTTATCGATCACACGAACGCCAACGAGTTTCTTATTTGAGCTTCATTAAGGTCAGAAGAGATCATGATCTAGAATAACCAGATATAGATCAACACTCGGTTTTTTAGAAACATGCGACCTAGCGCGCTCCTTGACGCTTTTCAAAATGAGAAAAAACGAAACAATGCCGTAGATTTTTGGTCAACGTGACCCTCTGAAGGTGAGATAAGGTCACCGGTTTGAAACGAACACCACTGATATTTTGCTTACTAGAGGTATCCAGGCTAAAGGTGGTTGCATAAGGAGGTCTGAGAGAACTTCAGACACCGATCTGGGGTACAACCTTGTTTTACCTTATTCTACCCAAGGTTGTCTTTTACGGGTGTTGCCTAGGGACCCAAAAATTTGATACAAATGAGCTCACATACCGATACTCACGTCCTGTGAATATGATGTCTCTAGCTCTCCTAGGTTTTTGAGATCTGAAGGGGTCAAGTTCACCCATTCCCTTCAAACGGCGCCGTTTTCAACCGGCCGCCCGGGAGCGCGCTGGCAAAAAAAAAACTCTCTCTAGCATTCGCTAGCACTAGCTGGCACTCACCATCAACTGTCGCTAGCATTTTTAGATTCCGAGAAAGGACGATTTTTTTAGGGACATCGCACGTACAAAAAGCAAACGGCTGGATAGCATATAGATAGGTCTGATCAGAAATGGGCAGCGGCGGGAACGGTAAACCTTAGTTATTGAGCTTTAAGGGGGCGTCAACTGCATTCGTTAAGGGCCTGGGAAGGGTAAGCCCATAGGTAGCCATGTGACATGGGTGGCATAGTGAGTTGGTATGGATTTCGGTAAAAGTATGGATACTGAAATGTGCAAGAAGCTTGCGAAATGGCGGGCTGGTTCTCCAAGAAATATTACATGATGTTGCAATTAGCACTTTATTCAGAGATAACTAGCTCTATTCGTGCCACTTTTGGAATTGCTTAAATATCTGGAAATGCAAGTGAGTGGGCAACAAGTGGGCATAGCTTGTCACGGATGGTGAACGGCCGGGTATGGGTACCGTCTCATGGCTAACGGGTGGATTGTGTCAAGGAAGTCTTCCCGTGAGTGCCTGTTGCGTGGAGACAACCCCATGGGTAGTGGATAAATCTGGTCAGGTAAATTTTTCCCGTGAAGATCTGTTGTGTGGGCACAGCCCAAAGGGCAGTGGATGGATCTAGCAAGGCAAATCTTACCCATGACGTCATCCGCTCTACAAAGGCCTGGGCAGTGCCACCTGCCACTCTGCTGCGCTGCACCCTGGCAGGTCCACGGTTTTTCTGCAAGGCTTAAGCACTCTTAGTTTGGAGACGGCGGAGGCTTCATCGACCCCTTCCTCTATTCGCTCGCGTTATGAAAAACGGCGAACTATGGCGAAAGTCAAGTTAGATTTTCAAAGTTGAAGGCTTTGAATTGTATAGCTTTTGAGCTTTATGTCAGGAATTCAAATCATAGAGTTAACAATCATGAAGTTTCCGGTTTCAAGTTTTGTTGTCTATGAATGCTTATTTTTGATGCTTCGGAGGTTATTGGTCTTTGACTCATCGACACTAATCAGTGACAAAATGTGCGTGTTACTGACTTTAATCTACACCGAAACCGGTAATGGCGCTCTGCACGTCACACAGTAGACCTGCTGCCGTGACTAAACCACAGGCCCTCTCGGATGCATATGCATACTGAGACATGCTGTCCCCTTCCGAAGGGCGGAGCCGACAACGAGGCGTTTGCACCGGATTGCGAGCTGCCGACGCCCAGGGATGAACGGCGCGTCTGGGTGGAGTCGGAACCCGAGGCGTGCCCGTCAGCGGCAGCGGCGCGGCCGTCGCGCGGACACCGGCGCGGCCTGTCCGGTCCGGCCGCCATCCACCTGGGCGGTGACCGAGCGACCTCGGCGCTGCCTGCGGCCGGTGACCGGGTGACCCCCGGCGTGCCAGCGGCCGGCGACCGGGTGACCCCCGGCCTGCCCGCGACCGGTGACCGCGTGACCCCCGGCGTGCCCGTGGGTGATGACCGGGTGAGCCCCGGCGTGCTCGTGGGTGGTGACCGGGTGACCCTGGTCCTGCCCGCGGGCGACGACCGGGTGACCTCTAACACGGCCGCGGGCGTCGCCATCAGCCCCGGACGACCTTCGGCCGAGGGGGCAAGCGAGCGGGCGACGGAGGCGGCCTGCAGCGGTGGTGCGGTCGATGCTGCCACCGGTGGGCCGCCAACGGAACCCACCCGCGTCAAGGAGCACACAGGAGCTGTTCAGCGTGCTATGTTAACAGGTGCTAGCAGCACGGGGGAAACGGTGGCTAACTTTGCCGCCATTCCGACAGAAGCTCAGGGGCAGCACAGCGGTACCCAGAAGGTCGAGGTCTGGGATGATATTGAGCTGTGATGCCACAAACACTGCCGCTGGCAATGGCAATAGCAACCGGCCACGGTCATTATCCATGTGCATCGTGGAGATTGAAAACAAGTAAGGCAGAGGGATGTTCCGTCATGCGATTACGGTGTTCACCACTGGTTGTATATAGGATGCCCGTCGCGCGGAACGATAATTGCAATGTTGATCTTGATGTTGATGTTGATATAGGCTAGAAATGTTTGTTAATGGAAATTATATGAGTATGGCGCTGTTTTTTTTACTCCAGCTACGCAGGGCAGCACCGTACCGCTGTGCTGGTTTCGATGTTTTTTGAGCGGGGCAGATTGACTGGACCAGCGAATACCATATCAGCGCCAGGCGTTCGGTTAAGCTGATGCCAATACTTGGACACCGGACTTCACTGACACAGTGTGCATTGCGAGTGTCAGCCAGTCGCCGACCGTGGTCAGCTCTCAGCACCGTTCGCCCGAGGCAGATCATGGGCGACAGGCCAGCGGGCGATGGTGGCCGGATCGGACTTCCAGAGGCCGAAGTAGACACTTGTTTGTTTTGAGAGTGGAACCATGGGTGGTTTTGCATGATGCCTCTTGCTGGAGAGGCAATTTGGTGGGCGGGAGGATTAAAACTCCCTGAGCTTTGATTCAGACACCTTTCCAAATAAAAAGGCTACTGGTACTCAGATCAGCTCAGTGACCTTGTTTGACCTTAACGTGAAGATGACCGAAATCCTTTGAGACTGTTTTGATGGTTGAATTAAAAATCGGCACCAAAAGCTACTCTAGGTGACATGTGCTTCAAAGCGAAGGTTGATCTACATCATTTCATGACAGTGCCTTCCCCGGCCTCCATGCAGTAAAGGTAAAATGTCTGTTGACGTTCCTGGTACCAAGAAGTTCCAAATAAGCGTTCACAACTGCCCATAAAGCCAGTTTCCCAGTAATAAACAAATCAGGTTTGGACGTCCCTCAAAACTTCATGCCTGACCGAAGGTCAAGGGAATTAGTCGTAATCTAAGTTTCATTGTCTAATTGTCGAAGGAAACATCTCAAAGTTGTATGGGCTCATCCAACACCCCATTGTCGCACCAGGTTAAGCAATTTACAAGGAAATGTTCTTGTCGCGCACGTCACTGTCTTCGGCGACGAAAGAGAAAATGTGGCAGTTGCCCACGGCTGAGTTTTGACCTCGTGCCGCTACTCTCTCTTTGACAGCCATGGCCATAGCTGTGGGCCAGCCCCCTTACGAGGTATATTTATCTTTGATGCAAATGGTCCACAAGTTAGTTGCCTGCAGATATGCAAAGTTTTGCGCTGCTTCGCTGCACGATAATGAGGTTATTTTAGAAAATGTTTACAGGTGGTCGGATTAACCCTCACCCCCACTCACACCCGATCTGATCTGATCTGATCCTCCACTCTGATCTGATCACCGGCTATCTGATCATATCACTGCACTGACCGCGTAATTGCCGCAATATGCGTTGTGAACGAAATAGAGCCAGGGAGGCCCGCGATTGCTCAGCGTGTTTCCGTTGGCCGGGCCCCCTGGGTGGGCTACGGACCCGCACGGCCCTCGGATGGCGTGGCGTGATGAAGGCCGGCGGTGCGGGACGCGTTGCGCGACATCAGTCGTTTTCACGATGGATTAATGTACTGCAAAGTTACCAAAAGTTTTAAAAATGTTTCTAGGAATTTCTAGCATATACTCAGCACCCTGACTAGCAATGCATGGTTTGCATGCAGTTCCATTAACATGCAACAAGTAAACCATATGTATCCAACTAAGAATTTATTTGTTATATCAAATGACATTAGCAATAGGCATTTCTTCAGCCTATACCCTTAGTTCATCAAAGTTCTAAGACAATAAAAGGCCTGACAATCAGCACTGTGCATGCCATGATGACAGGAGGCGACACAAAATAGCCTAAGCGCCGAGGGCGCCGTAAAGCCTCAGTCCCTCACAACTGCACCAACCTAGCTCCTCGCTTGGCCGCTTGGATTGTTGAACGCACTTGAAGCGGTTGGCCTGGCGACTGTTGAATTCTAATTAGGCACTGTGCCACTAAAAACAGGTATCCGTTAGGATAGAAGGACCCGGGGAAAGCCAATTTCCGCCCCGTGGAACCGGTTTCCAGCCCGTTGGGCGGGTTCGCGTAGAATCAGCCAGACCCGTCCGGGCGTGGCGGCGTTATCGCGCCGTAGCATCCGTCCGTCGATAGAGTGCAGGCTAGACGCGTCTGCGCGCGCCGCGTCGACGCCCGCCGGAGCCGCCGCCGAGGTCGCGGGGTCAGACGAAGGTGAGGTGAGCCCCCGTCGACGAAGGCAGAGCCCCCGACGACGGAGAGCGACAGCGGTCGTGACAGCCCGCCATGGAGTGCGACGCCGTGCCACGGGACGACAGGTGAGTGCGTCAATCGCTTTGTCAATGTGTGTGCATGTTCAGAGTCGGCCGTTTGTTTGTGTCCTTTTAATGCACAAAGTGCCTTGTGATGGTGAAGCTACTTGCTACATAGTAAGTCATATTTATGTAACCTACGCACACGACCCGCACCAAGCATGCGGTGACCTTACCGACTCGCACCAGGCACGCGGTGGCCTCAGCGACCCGCACCAGGCACACGGTGACCTTACCGGCCTGCACCATGCACGCGGTGACCTTACCGACCTGCACCAGGCATACGGTGACCTTACCGAGTCGCACCAAGCACACAGTGGCCTTACCGACCCGCACCAGGCGCGCGGTGACCATACCGAACACACACGCTGAACAAGCCTATGTGCGCACCCTGTGTACCAACAGCGCATTGCCGCAGATAAATAGCAAGGGCGGTAACGTTTGTTGCTCTGAAATGCATGCAGCTACACAGTGCTCCATTGTACGTCACAAATATCATGCAACTTGACTAGGCTTTGTCTCTGAAAACAACTTGTTGGGCGTCGTTGCCAATCGGAATCAAACTGTTACTGAATCCAATGATTTTTTCGACTCACGGTATGCCGGCATCAGCTATCTTATATATTGTATCTTACTGATGTAGTATCTTGTCATTTAACACGGTCAAGGAATATCGATTCCTTGCATTCGATCACACTCACAATTAGTATGGCGTCATACATACTGACACAGGCTGTTCTTCGCTCTTGGCTCAAAGAAAACTTTCAACAGCACCTGCGCGTCAACACGTCATTCGCCTCTCTGAAAGGGCACCGCGAATAACCCCCCGTCTTTAGCTGCATGCAAGCTTTTGCCATAATGCCACTCGATACCGATGAACGACGCGAGCCTAAAAGCACGTAGGTTGATTTGCAAGTTACGTTTGATTGGCCCCATGTGGACTTGACACAGCATGCAGAAATTTGACATTTAAGCGTGCACAATGGCCCCGGAGGTGAGAGTCCGTTAGTCCGGCAGGCCCGGCCGGAGGCCCCGGTAGGCCCGGTCGGGGCCTCCCAAGGCCACCTGAAATTCCGTATTCTTTGGATGATGCCGTAAACGAATAAACGATATAAATAAGATACTTGCTTTGCATTCTGTGCAACTTTTTTACGTTTTTCGTAAAACCTTGAATGCAGGTCACCATAGGCCACTGATCTGTGAAAGGCCTGAGGTGATGCAAAAACGAACTAATGCTGCTGTCTACCTGCATAATTTGCAACGATGTCATCTTGAATTACGAAAAATCGAGCGATATTACTGGAGGTCACCTCATTTTACACTTGTCTCATATTCTGGAAAATAAGTGATATATATATATATGGGTTTCAGACCTATATACTATATTATATATATATATATATATAGTATATAGACCTATATACTATATATATATATATATATATATATATATATATATATGATATATATATGTACAACATATATATGTTTGCGTTGTGCGTCAGTCCATGCAAAGTTTTTTCCCTCTTCTCCCTCTCTCTCTCTCTCTCTCTCTCTCTCTCTCTCTCTCTCTCTCTCTCTCTCTCTCTCTCTCTCTCTCTCTCACTTTCTCTCGCTTTTATATTGTTAAAAAACATTGTATACCGACCAGTTAAACCAAAAACTGCTTACGTTTGGGCATGTACTGCAAGGCGCCAAACATCAGTAATCTAGTGATGAGGGACACTCTTGCATCTCAACTTCTAGTGTTCCAACCGCTGATACCTGTGTTGTATTTTGTGTGTGTGCCTCTATCTTGCCTCGTTCGAACAGTGTGTTTTCGAAGATGTTTAATGAAGGTTAAATTTAATTTAATGTTTTGATTCCGAAAACGATTTCTCTATGGCAGAGAGTCTGTCGCCGGCTGATCAAGGTATCCCATGGCGACATTCTGGACACTACCATTAAACCATCTGCATTTGATTGCAAGCAAGTTAATCACCTTAACTACACTTCGTTATCTGTCTTTTGGAAACATACTACTGAGTTTGCAATCTTGATACCGATATTGCCTTTCTTTGCCACATTGCAACGCTATTCGAGAACTTTTCCCGGACCGTCCTGCAACAGACAGGACAATGTCCCTCTCTTTCAGGGAGCACTCAGCGAATTTTGCGTTTATGTGTGTTGGGCAATGCTGCTTGTACATAAAGTATTTCTTGGTGTCATGCAGACTATGATTTTGTATACAAGATTTGTACATGTATACGTAAAATGTGTGCCGTGACGTAAGTCTGCCTTGCTCCGTTGTAACATTTTTCTGAGTCATTTTCTTCTCAGGGCTGTTTAGTACTCTACGATTTTTCCTATTTACTAAGATTTTAACCTAATCCCTACCTATTTAGAGTTTCATCCTATCTGGTTTATTCGTTGCTCAACTATCTTTTGATAGGCTGCTGTTCCGAGCTTTATTCGCCCAAAATTAGGAGAGTTCTTGGTGGTGGGACAGGTAACGCCAGATGTTTTTTTTTGTTGGCACTTATCGTATCAAAGTATTGTATTTTTCTTGGAATTGAATGGTGATTGAAGAAAGTGACCCTATTTGACATCCATTTTTCAAGCCTTTCCTCGTGTACAAAACTTCGCCCTTCTCAAAGGCACTCTTTTGCATGCCACTTAGCCATTACCAGCATGAATGAATTCAGCGTAAGCAATCATCGTTCAAGTATTCCAATATAGATGTCTTGTTGCAGTCGGAGAGCTGTTCACGCCCCATAGAGCCCACTCGCCACGCAAGCATCACCAATATACCAACGCTGATATATTTACCGATACCGATAATACCGATTCAGCGCTTGCTGTCAGCACCGCGCAATCGAAATAGGGCGCACGCTGTCCAGAGGCGTCAGCTGTGCGGCGAGTGCAGCCGAGCGGCTGCGGCAGCGGCGCCGCTGTCGTTCAGCCAACTGTGTGGCGAGTGCGGCCGAGCGGCTGCAGCAGCGGCGCCCGCCGCCGTTCAGCCAGCTGTGTGGCAAGTGTGACCGAGCAGGTGCAGCAGCGGCGCCGCTGTCGTTCAAGCCAACTGTGTGGCAAGTGTGACCGAGCAGCTGCAGCAGCGGCGCTGCCGCCGTTCAGCCAGTTGTGTGGCGAGTGCGGCAGAGCGGCTCCAGCAGCGGCGCCGCCGCCGTTCAGCCAGCTGACTGCTCGGCCGCCGGCGGCAGGGATGAAAGCGGCACAGTTCGCCTTCGGAACCCGCACCTGGCCGAGATGGAGTCGGACATTTTATACCACCTGGCGCTGGGTTCGGGCTCGCACGACCTGCAGGCCATGTTCGGCGACGTCAAGGTGGGCTCGGTGGCCGGCCAGCCCCGGCTGCCAGTGCTGCACACGTCCCGCTGCATGCGTAACATAACTATAGTGCGCACATGTAGGACATGGAGCAGGCATCCAAACGTCAGACATGTCTGCTCCTGTTGGCAGATGTTTGCTTTCTGAGTCTGTTTCTGTTCCAAGTGCAGTTTACCTGACATGTAGGTATGCGTTGTCTACGGCACCTTCGCTTTTTATGCGATGCGACTCTATCCGACATCATTCGCTTTCATTGTGCCTCGGCCTCCACGCCTGATTGCCGGCGGCTCGTTTTCAGTTCGTCTGCATGGGAGGTACTCCGCGGAGGATGGAACAGTTCGCTCACTTCATCATGAAGGAGATCGGCCACGTTCTGCCTACGGGGACCCAGCTGCTGGACATCTCGCATAACTCTCACCGATACTCCATGTTTAAAGTTGGACCCGTGATCTCAGTCAGTGTGAGTAGATCAGCCAGCCATTTCTGATACGAATGTATCACTAATCGTGGCAAGGCTAACACATTGTCATCAGTGGTACTTGCAATCCTTTTCAATGCACATCCGATTTTTGTCATTACAACATGCATTAAGGTGGTCCGTGTCATACGCTACGGATTCATTAACGGTGTTCGGTCGACAATTGTGACCTGTTATTCGTGTATGTGCATGAGCCAACGATCGCGGGCTGCGTGTACTGCGGATACTCCACGCAAATGCATTTGCTTGTCCCATTACTGATTTAGAAAGAGATGACAATTTATGCGCCTCCAGTAGCTCTGATCATGCTCTGATTATGACGTGTGATGTACGCACGGTAACAATGGTGCGCAATCTTCCTACGGCAAAACAGAATCTCTACAGGCCGATATCCAGCTGCATTGCGTGTTGTTTAATGCCACTCTTCAACCGGCTTAGACAGACGAAAATGCCAGTTGGTTTGTTTTGATGGTTTCCTGTTCAGGGTGTTCATGTTGATGCCATAATGTCCTCAGTTTCCACGCTCTATGTCGACGGAACAAGTGTTACAACCAAACATCAGCTTCTTGCGGCTTGTGCACATTGATAACGTCCAAGCGCGCGCCGGCTGTTGTCCGCCTGTGATACGTACCTGCAGACCGTAGAACTGCGTCGTGTGACGTCACGACATGGCATGTCAAGCCCATGCATACGTCACAGAGGCACAAATGTTCGCTACCAACCTAGCGCTCGATCAATGCAAGTGACCACTGTGCGTGGCTGGCAAGCCCTGGGTCACTGCCCGCCAGGAAATATTTGTCTTGTTGAATAACATACTGACGGCTGCAGGGCAAACCCTACACTGCTTTAGGGCAGTACCTATATATCGGAAGTGGTGTCAACACGATGCCGATAAACCAGGCCCTCTTGAAAGTGTTGCCTGTGTAACTTAGACTCTCTGGCCTACCAGACAAATTACTTTTGCTTGAGGGAAGCTTGCTGGATCGTAAATAAGCAGCGGGGGCGATTCGCGTATCCGTGATGATATCAGCAACCCATGAATTAGCCATCTCCTGGGGGCCTAAACATAATGACCTGTTGTTCGCACGCACACTGGTCAGCTACGTCTCGACTACTATTTCAGCACGGCATGGGCATGCCTTCTGTCGGGATCCTCCTACACGAGATGATCAAGCTAATGTACCACGCCAAGGTGAAGGACCCCATCTTCTTCCGGCTGGGCACGTGCGGCGGCATCGGCATCGAGGGCGGCAACCTCGTCATCACCGAGAGCGCCGTGGACGGCACGCTGCAGCCTTTCCTGGAGCAGGTATGCACCGACGAACGTCAGCTGGCGCGTGGCCTTGGCGGAGAATTGACCCGTGACGTGTGACAGAGGGCGGCGTGACCACCGTCAGCCGGGGCAGCCTGGCCCGAGTCACGTCACGTCACGACACTGCGGTCAGCGGTCACTCCACCGCCACACTGGGAGTCACGACACTGCGGTCAGCGGTCACTCCACCGCCTCCCTGGAGTCACGACACTGCGGTCAGCGGTCACTCCACCGCCACACTGGAGCGACGACCGACGAGCGACCTTGTTATGTTGCCGTGTCCTGTTTGTCGCTTCGCAGTGCAAGTTTTCGCCGATGCCATCTGCTTTCTGACTGACGTGCGCCTCTCCCTTCGCTTTGTTGTTGTTTTATTGGTGTTTTCGGGCGCGTCGACTGCAATGGTCATGTTGCACCGAACTTCTCCCTTCGCTGAGAGACGTCAAGCTTCGGGCATCCAGCAATGTACTCACAGCTGGCACTGCGCTGCCGTCCAATGTAAGGCAACTCCGAGATAAACTGCTCATCTTGCCCGTGGCACCAACCAGGCTATAATTTTAACGAGGTTTGACTTATGACGGTCTCCTTTGGGCCCACAATACCCGTTATGCAGGGGTGTAAATAGGAAATTTCCCGTTTTTTTTTAGCTATTATCTGTGAGCGGACAATAACGTTTCTTAAAATTTGGTTTTGAGCCATAACGATAGCAGATTAATGGTCTCATCCCTGTATGTATAACGGGTCCTCTGTTCATTGTACCTGACACTATGGTACACTGAGAGCAGATTTTCCCACGCTGGCGAGTAAGCCCGTCAACTCTAGGTTCTGGAAGGAATAACAAGCAAGCGTGTTTCACTCTCTATCCACGGACTGCAGGTACCCATCCACCACTGGTCAGGAACACTTCTCTCTAATGTAATCCCATCTGCGTTTAATTTAAAAAAATGTTGAATTTCAAATAAACCAACAATTACGTTGATGATTGATGGGTGATGGGTGACGTGTGATCAGCTTCACACGATAGGGAAATATATCGTCATATCACATGACGTAAACTGGTTATTTCAGGCATCATATACCGCGTGCGAAAATGCAGCTACGTTTGTGTGGCTGCAGGCATCACATGTAGGTTGCGGTATTTGAAATAGGCTTTCCCACCATCCCCCTGACAATAGGACTCGTGCGCGCGCGAGAGCGGGCGATGAACCGAAAACGCAAACAATCTGGTGCTTGATTGCTTTTTGCAGCAACCAGGTATATTCTGAAACATCGCTACCCATCATGCTCCCTATAGGCTCGGGTGATGAATTTGGGAACAGGGGAAGCTGCGCCTCCCCCTCCCTCAACTTCCGGCAACATGTAGCATTAGCTCTTTTGCGGTGACTAAAGGCAAACACAATAGAAGTGACGTTTGATCCCAATCTTGGCAAAAATTCCGCCATCATTGATTAAGGTTGCATTTTCTCTTCTCGACTGCACTTTGATAATTGCACACACACACACACACCACACACACACCACACACACACACTATAGATATATATATATATATATATATATATATATATAATATATATATATATATATATATATATATATATATATACGGTTGTGGTGCACTGTCCAGCAGCTCAGAACTATGGTGCTGCGTCAAGTGAGCCGCTTTTCTCTGCAGCCGATCCTGGGGAAGTTGCAGCGTCGCCCGGCGCTGCTGGACAAGGGGCTGGCGGCGGAGCTGAAGGCGCTTGTCAACCCCGGATGACCCAGTGGCAGGACGTTCGTCGGAAAAAACGATGTGCACCACGGATTTCTACGAAGGTACAAGCTAAACGAATGCATTTAACCGGATGTGGCGTTAAGCTTTGAACACATTTTAGGGTTGGGACTCACGAAAGAGAAAAAGAATAGAAATGAGCAATAAATGATAGACGTGGAGGTAAACAAATGGTGCAAAGTGCAAACTGGCTTGATGTTCCGCAGCTAGTTGTTGTGAACCACTGCGTTTAATCCATACCCACTTTGCATTCTAAGGTCAAGGCCGTCTGGATGGTGCCTTTTGTGACTACACCGAAGAGGACAAGTTCGCCCTTCCTGCGGCGAATCCATGAGGAAGGCGTCATCAACATGGAGATGGAGTCGCTAATGTTCGCGGCGCTGTGTCACCACGCTGGGATCCGCGGCGCCGTGGTCTGCGTCACACTCCTGAACAGGATGAAGGGTGACCAGGTAGGCTGACGTGCAGGAAACTCCTGCTTCCTACTTACGCCCGCTCAATGTCGCAAGCGAGCAAAGTCTGCTTGATCCAGTAAGCTTGATGAAATCGGCGGTTTGCCAAAGCAGTAGCGGTTGGCACCTCACTTATACTTAGGCAATCGGCACATTCCATACCGATTTGAAAAACATGCATTGCTAACAACGCAATTCCGATCAATTAGATACACCCAAGTTGTACCGAAACCCTTGCGCGGCTGACAACGGGTTCGAGATACTCAGCACATTTCGAAATAAGTGCACTAGGACGGACAGACAAGACGACAATAGGTCCACGCTGCTGTTTACGGAGCCCGTATCTTATCATTATGCAATGTCTTTTGGCGTTGTCAACGGATTCCCCAGGGACCCCTGGATTAGAAACATTTGCTTTCATGCAGAACAGGGCGCAGCCAGGATTTCACCTGATTTTGGAAGGGGCCAAATCTGGTCACAGGGGCCTGAATTTTGGTGTTCAGAGCGTGGGCGTAACGGCGGTGGGGGAGGAGTCCACAAGGGCCACGGTGTCCTCCAATTTTAACCCATTAGTTTGTAATTCTCGCACATTTTCCCGTCAAAAAAGTCATTCTAAGGTCAGGTTGGCCCCTCCAATTTCCAGTTGAGCCTCCAGCTATGACTGGTCTCCCATCCCGATCCCAGAGATGTGGCTACACCTATGGCTCAGATGTCTGGTTGTTTTATGCTTTAAAACCTTCCGGGCGTTTTAAACTGCTAAAAAGCGCAGGGCCTTCGACTCAGTAGTCCCCCGCGACCTCAAGTGTGAGAGGGGGAGGGCAGCATAGTTACACCAAAGATGCTGCCTGCACCTAGGTCACCGACTTGATTTAAAAAATCAGTAGTTCAAATACGTCGAGACATTCGGTACACATGCTAGTAGCTGCCCCCCCCCCCCCCCCCAATTCACTACATTGAGGCCCCAGTTGGAAATGTGTTACATAATCCATTGCAAGAAATGCAAAATTTTTTACTCAATGTCTCGTCATCGGTCTTGCAAAGAAATTGTAATCGACTCAAATCGAAATCAACATCGACTTCCTCTTTGCTTAAGACGGGCGAAAGGGTGACGTCTAGCCCAATAACCTTGATTTTTATTAGTTTGACCACCTCATCGTGTTGACGGCTGCAAGGATAAACTTGTATCTGACTTATTTCGTCTGCAAAGGAGACGAGTGTTTGAAGTCAAAGCTCTAGGTATGCACGTGTTGGGGCTGTGTCAATGGCATGACATTTTGAGTTACTTAATGGTTGATGGGTGGCAGCATTACTATCAAACACTAAACAAGGACTACTGGCCTGCAACATATCTTTTTCCCCCACAAATTGACTGAAAATTGACAGAAAAAGAGAACATGATGATCATGCCAAGTTAATGCATTGTACTCACTTTGCGTCAATTTTGCCGAAAATTCAAGTGTTTTTTGGCAGATGATTTTGCGCTGCGCGTTATACGTCGTCCCCGTGAAGCGTGCCGTGTCCGTCCGGCCGGGCGGGGGCGCCACTTTATATACTCTCGGGAGGGGGATGAGGCCCCCCCAATGTTGATTTGAGCCTCTCTCAAGCCTCCTCTGAGCCCCGCCAATACTTTATATACCTTTCGGGAGGGGGATGAGGCCCCCAACGTTGACTTGAGCCTCTCTCAAGCCTCCTCTGAGCCCGCCAATACTTCTGAGCAAAGATAAGATACTGGGCCAAGGTGAATGCAGAGCAATTATCTAAGCCATTGATATACAGGAAGCAGATAGCTTAAAACAACACGTTCGTATGTGTTAATTTGTACCCAAAAGTATCATGTGGCTACCTAATATTTTTTGTCGTGCTTACTACTTCACCTGCTTAGCCAGCCGGCAAATGTCAAGAGATCAAAATGATGGACGCTGGACTTGGATTAAACAACACTTGATTGCAGTATGTGTCGGCCTATTAAAAGTACATGGGTGGCTCGGATAAAAATTAACGCATGTTTTCCCCGACAGTGGTAAGTGTATATGCCGCATAATCGTGACTGTGGTAGGTTGATGGAAACACAATGAATAACAGCAAGTGACTCATCAGTGATCACTTACTAAGATTTACTTAGATATTTTTCACACCCTATTCTAAGTTTTTTTCTCGAAAAGGCTGCTAACATGAATTTGAAATGGAAAGTTCTGTTTCCGCAGGAAACAGTTTCAAACCCCCAAAATATTGAAGAAGTACTTTAAATTCTACCTTCGAGGACGCAAATTCGAGTGGCTTAAATCTGGGGAGGAATCGGGTTTTAAGGGTAGGTTAAGTCCACCTTTTCGGTTGAGCCTCCCAACCGATTTGAGAAAGTTACACCCTTGCGGCCGAGCGCGCAGTTCCCGTCCGGTTAAGCGAACAGGTCCCGTCCGGCCGAGCGTGTGGCTTCCGTCCGGTTGAGCGTGCGGTTCACGTCCGATTAAGCGTGCAGTACCATTTGCGACGGAGCGTGCAGCTCCTGCCCAATTAAACGTGCAGTTCTCATCTGGCCAAGTGTGCAGTTCCCATCCGGGCAAGCGTGCATTTCCCGTCCGATTGGGCGTGCAGTTCCCATCCGGTTGACAATGCAGTGCCATTTGCGGTCGAGCGGGCAGTTCCCGTCCGGTTGAGCGTGCAGTTCCCATCCGGTTGACAATGCAGTGCCATTTGCGGTCGAGCGGCGGGCAGTTCCCGTCCGGTTGAGCGTGCAGTTCCCATCGGTTGACAGTGCAGTTCCCATCCGGTTGAGCGGGCAGTTCCCATCCGGTTGACAGTGCAGTACCACTTGCAGCCGAGCGGGCAGTTGCCGTCCCGTTGAGCGTGCGCTTCCCGTCCGCCGCAGGTCAAGACAGACAAAGCAGCTGCTGATGGAGTGGCAGGAGTACCCGCAGCGGCTGGTGGCGCGTTACATCCGGAGCCATCTGGGTACAGACCAGGCGGAGCCGCTCGCCAAGGCGCCTGCCGGCATCCGCTGCCTGAAACAGCTCCACCTGACCCGTCAGGCCTCCGAGCATTTCACCAGCTCCGAGTAGACAGGCTGCAAGGGCGGTCTCTGCCCGTGCCACCCGGTAGCCTCTGCAGCGACGGCCGTTGGCGCCAGGGCCGTCCCGCTTGTAGCACGGCTGTTGAGGCCGGTAGTTCCAGGTGCTTCGGCGACCGCTGGCATCAGCTGTGCTGTCACGGGTACGTGTGCTGCCCTGCTGTCACGCAAATCTGTGCACATGCGTAGCGCTGAGAAAGACCGCCGATACTGTCGACTAGTGCTTGAGGAAGGTCTCGGCTTTATAGTGAGCTTTGGTTTTATGATCTTTGCAATACCTGACCGTGCGAAAACCTTCAAAAGACTAGCGACATATAGGAAGCCCAGCTCCAAACGTAAGGCAACCAAATCCTCAGTGACGAAACATCAACCTACAAGATCTTCCCAGGATACTGTACTTTGTATCGATCTTCACCGTCAGTTCGTCAATGCTAGCAGATATAACTTCATGTGATAGGTTTAGAGCAACGAAGTTAACACTAATTCCTGAGAAAACAGGCATACTGAAGTCTTTCTAAGAATCAAAACTTAACGAAGCTATTTTTACTGGGTGGTTGAGATATGATGGCAGCATCATATATAGAAACATCGCTCGAATGTCGCCTTCATACGTTATGCGAGTATCCACACCTTGCGGGTAGAAGTTAGAGGTGTGTATATACTAACTTACCATAAGACGATGTCAGTCCGAAGAATCATTACATCCGTTAACAATGCAAATGATGCTGTTCGAAACTCACAACATTCCATATGGGGAACACCAAGCTGTTGCGCCAGATAGGGCGAAATGAATGTTCATTAGAATTGGCTTTGAATTTAGTGGCATACAGTACTGAAAAGAATAGATGGACTAGCGCCACTGAGGCGCTGTTTCTGTTGCGGTTTGGTACTTAACGCAGAAAGAATGTTTTTAAATGATACCAACATACAAAGGCCAAGTACCTTTGCTTATAGCAAGCGCACATTTTCCTTTCGTTTATTGAAACATACGTTTCTTGGATTATGCATAATTGTTCGTGTGTACTGAGGTATAGTTCGCAGCTGCTCGTCCAGGAATACTGGTTTTTGCTAGCCTGTCCGCGTGTTCTTTTGGTCCAATGCTATGACGGCAATAGCCGTTATTTTTAAGTATTAGGAGACTATGAGAGCTCGCTCATTGCTGTGCAGCTGAACCACTGACGTCATGGTCGCTTGGACGAGTCCATTTCGACATGTCGGGACATTTTTGAGGCGATGTCATCGGCCCGCCCCGCCGGTCTCGGCCGACGGAGACATTGACGGTATTTTCCTTAAATGGGATTAAGGCTCTCAGCGCACCATGCCTCGAGCAATGGCAAGCTCGTTCAACTGTGATTTCTAATCAAGTACCCTTGAGTGTCATGCGCCTTCGTAATTTTGCGATCTATCAACATTTCTGGTAAATAAGTCATGCCGAGGTTGAGAATATCTGGTCGGTGGACACTCCACGAAAATGAATTTTTAATGTGCGCAATGAAGGCCCGGAAGAGTGTTCCAAGCCCAGGTGCGCCAACGCTCGTCGTTTAATGTGTTCCACGTCCACGCCGATGGGGTTTGTATCACACCCACCTCGAACGGTGCGGCTTATTTCGCGATATTCAAGCACGAGCCCACGCTTTTGGTAGAAATTTCACATGCATGGATGCACGCATGCCAGTGGACGAGCTCTCAGAGGTCCCTAATGCTGGAAAAAGTGATGATGCTCCGGCGACTGCAGGCCGATGGAGGCAGAGCAGGGCATGTGCACGGTTCTTCGAGATATGGCAGGTGATGGTTATAGGGCCTGGGATCAAGTGGGATTCGTTTCAATTCATCTGGGGGCAAGTGGTGATTTGTGTAATATTCTCGGTATGAGCTTCTCGGGATGAGGGATGATATGTTCGTAGCCAGATTGTGCGAATAAGGGGACTTTGCCCCCCCCCCCCCCCGGCCATCGGAGGCGGCATGGCCCGTCTTCTCACCACACGGCTTTTGAATATTATGCGGCCATTGTGCTCGCCTGGCGTTAGTTTTTACACAAGGCTCCGCCTGTTAACTCTGCTACCGCCCACAGGTGTTATGGAGTCTGATAAGGAGTGGAGGATGACTGGCTTTAAGCCATGTACGGGTCACACACCAAATTTGTTCCTTACCATTGGTGGGATTCGACCAGGGTCGTCTAATATAGTCCAGTGCACTTCAAGCTGAGCTAACCGGAAAGGACATGTCCCCTGCTTGTCTTCCCGGCTAGTTCAGTTCGTAGAGCACTGGCCTCTCCATCAGAAGACTCTGAGTCGAATCCCAGCTATTCCAAGGCGAGAGTTTGGACTGTGACTCGTGCATGACTGGCAGCCAAACGTCATTGTCAGGACTTCATAACACCTAACGGAGGCCGGAGAGCGGACTGGTCGAAACGCTACGCAAATCCTAGCACCCCAGGCGAGGACAACAGCTCGGACAATTACTCTACGCGGTGTTGATGCCTCGTCTCGGTCCTTCCGTAAAACGACTGCGTTTGGGGGTGGTGAAAGCAAACGATGCAGCTGATTAGCACGCCTTCCGTCCGCTAGCAATTAGCAACTCAGTCCGACAAGTGTTGGTATGCACTATTTGAGCAGAAGCTGTTAGTGGTGCTGGTTACTTATGCGTGGACATCAGTGCGGTATAGTTCTATGTCATGTTGGGTTTCCAGACGAGCAAACCGATGTTGGCGAACAGTGATGAGGGGAGACGCGCCGAAGTCCGCCGTTCTGCTGGTGACGAGGGCGGGGCAAACTGATCCCGTCTGTATGTCTGCGTCCACCGTGTGCAATCACTTAAAGGGTGGTGAGACAATGACTGCCTTTTTAGTTCAGGCATATGAATCACATGTGTGACGGTTAGTCTCCGTACTTTTGTCGCCGTGATTTATTTGCACAACCGCTTGTATATGTCAATTACACTGTCGCAACGTAGTATATCTGCATTGGTACACCCAATATACGACTAGTCGTGATGCTGTTTGGTCAACGGTGTTTTTACTCCTTACTGGTGAATCTAAATGAGGCGTGGATTTACCCAAACCAGCCCACATGGCGCATCTCCTCCAGTATTGTCGATGCCTGCCAAGTCTTTAGCACATGGTGATGACGATTGTACAGCCGTAAGCTGTGGCCCATCCTGCATTTCACCAATAAGTAACTGGGGCATGGTAAAACTCAAAAATCGGCGCTGTGCATGTATTTTCGACAAGGTCAAAAATGTTTACGTCAACGCACTATTGTGCTAACCAAATATTCTTCCCTTGTGGTTCTGAAGGCGCGAAGGCGCTCTGAAGTGGGCGGCTATGCTGCTGAAGTCGGCCAATGCTCAACCGCTAAGGTTGAGGCCATTGTGAAGGCGATCCGAGGTCAAGACTGGGTAGGGTAAAATCTTGAAGTTAATTAGAATCCTACAGCGCATTACAATTTTGAAGTTTATCAACATATGTACGCCATTAGAATCGCTCACACTCCGTCTGACAGCACAGATCGCAGACCAGTACTGCCGAGGGGCTCGGAGGAAAGGAAGGCGTAATATCGCCACGATACTCGGAGCAAATCGAGTCGGCCAATGCCGCATGGGACCGCATGCGCATGGGACTAGCCGCATGGGACCGGTTCACTTGCACCGCACTACAGCCCGGGGTTCCCGTCCGGGCCAAAACGTTACGGCAACCTTCCTACCCACACCGATTGAGGATGCGAGGTGTTAGGGGTCTCCCACTGGCGGCTTCTGAGCTGCTAGAAGTCAGACGTCATAGTTCTCCATCGACTGTATCAGATGTGACTGTTAGATGAAATGAAGTGCTGCAGCTGATGGCCGGTCGGTGGATGACTGTCGTCACAACAGATTTTGGGCTTTGGTTAGCCAAGATGGCAAATAAACACGACACTGTCGTGGTGCGTTGAGTTTTTGGTTATGCCGAAAATGTATGCCTGTTTTTGTCACTGACCTGATAAAGGTTATGTTTCAATATATTCGAGAGAAAAAATATTTGAGCACCAACACCGGCATGCCACGTCTCCAAAAGGTGCGTAAGACAACAAAGTATGACAAATAGCATAAATTTGCAACGTATGGCGAACGATAAATTAGCAAAAGCCGCATAATAGATCAGTAAAGGCGCGATGGAAGCGCAATGGAAGCATTTCACATACACACCAGACACGACATTTTTTCAGCCGGTTGCTAGAATCGGATAAGACGCGCAGAAGCACATTCTTTCGGACGTTCCGTCATCCGATGCGAACACAGAAAATGAGAAAAAAACAAGCACCGTTTTAGAGAGCAGCCTAGTTTTACTGTGTACATTAAACAAAATGTACGTCCTACTTGGATTGGCTGTGACACAAACGAATCATAAGCAACTCAACTCATCTTACTTCCCGAAAACTTGTTTCAAATCACGAAGTGCAATTGATTTAGGTCAGACTGACCAAGCACGAAAGATGATTTGCGCTTCTATGAGCTGTCTATCGCTCTTTGCTCCTCTCTCCGGCGGGTTTACTGCGCTCCGCAGGCTCTGCCGTGTTTTATCAAAGTGCAATGCGCTACGTCATTAGTCTTCTCTTTTTCGTGACTGTGGCGTCGGGCGGCTGAGGTACTCTAGGTACTCTGACGCCCCCAGGAGTCCATCCGTGACTGTGGCGTCGGCGACTGATGGACTCTGGGTACTCTGACGCCCCCAGGAGCCCATCCGTGACTGTGGCGTCGGGGCTGAGGTACTCTAGGGTACTCTGACGCCCCCAGGAGTCCATCAGTGACTGTGGCGTCGGGCGGCTAAGGTGCTCTAGGGTACTCTGACGCCCCCAGGAGCCCATCCGTGACTGTGGCGTTGAGCGACTGATGGACTCTGGGGTACTCTGACGCCCCCAGGAGTCCATCAGTGACTGTGGCGTCGGGCGGCTGAGGTACTCTGGGGTACTCTGACGCCCCCAGGAGTCCATCCGTGACTGTGGCGTCGGGCGGCTAAGGTGCTCTAGGGTACTCTGACGCCCCCAGGAGTCCATCCGTGACTGTGGCGTTGAGCGACTGATGGACTCTGGGGTACTCTGACGCCCCCAGGAGTCCATCCGTGACTGTGGCGTTGAGCGACTGATGGACTCTGGGGTACTCTGACGCCCCCAGGAGCCCATCCGTGACTGTGGCGTTGAGCGACTGATGGACTCTGGGGTACTCTGACGCCCCCAGGAGCCCATCCGTGACTGTGGCGTTGAGCGACTGATGGACTCTGGGGTACTCTGACGCCCCCAGGAGCCCATCCGTGACTGTGGCGTTGAGCGACTGATGGACTCTGGGGTACTCTGACGCCCCCAGGAGTCCATCAGTGACTGTGGCGTCGGGCGGCTGAGGTACTCTGGGGTACTCTGACGCCCCCAGGAGTCCATCAGTGACTGTGGCGTCGGGCGGCTAAGGTGCTCTAGGGTACTCTGACGCCCCCAGGAGCCCATCCGTGACTGTGGCGTTGAGCGACTGAGGTACTCTGGGGTACTCTGACGCCCCCAGGGTCCATCAGTGACTGTGGCGTCGGGCGGCTGAGGTACTCTGGGGTACTCTGACGCCCCCAGGAGTCCATCCGTGACTGTGGCGTCGAGCGACTGATGGACTCTGGGGTACTCTGACGCCCCCAGGAGTCCATCAGTGACTGTGGCGTCGGGCGGCTGATGGACCCCGGGCCTGAGGAACTGGCCACGGGCCAGCCCTCGTCCCGGTCGTCATCGCCGGCAGCGCACGTCTCCCGGTCAGAGGGACCGGTCATGGACCTGCTGGTGCACCATCAGATGGTGTCGCGCGTTCAGCTCCTGGGGCTCAGGCTCCTGCTTCTTTCATTGGGTGTGGTTTCATCTTGCGGCGTTTTTCGTGCTTCCTTGTTTTTCGTGAAGACTATAAGATATATCTGAGTCACAGATGGCTGTGTATTATTGCATTTACACTGCAGAAAAGTGCAACCTACCACCAGGCCCCACCGCCACAACAGGTATTGGCAGTACAAACCGGGTCTGCCCATCACAACGTGGGCCGACATTACAAACCAGACCTGACCGCAACAACGCGGACTGGGTTGCGGTACAAACTGGGCCCGACCGTCACAGCGTGGGGAACTGTACAAACCAGGTCGCGACAGCAGTGTGTACTTGCCTCCTTCCGTCTGTGTGCTCTATGAACAAAGGTGCTAACGTGACGGGTCCTGGTTGTGTGCCGATACCCCCCACCCAAATATGGCCGTCGGTGGAAATGGAGCACAGCGGCGCGCGCTACAATCCGCCGTACAAAGTCTCACCGGTGATGCGTCCGTTGGGATATCGACATCGCTTTGCTGCACGCTTTGGAAGAGCGTCGGAGCGGATGGGCTATGTACAGATGCAAAAGACACGAGTCCTATGACACATTTCGGAGGGACGCGGCTCGAATAAGACGGCATGTGTGCACCACAGGGTAAGCTAGTTGACGAAGGCAACGAAACGCAACAATGGAAGACACGTGCAATGCACATTAACAAACAAATACGCTTTCAGATCCGCGTCTTGACGGCCTCCCGTCGGTGGCTGCTTGGCAGGTAGGCTGGCTAGCCCCGGCCGTCAGACCGACGCTGACAGTCAGCTGGGGCCCAACCCCGAGCCCACCCCGACCGTGGACGGCGCCGGACGTGTTTCCCAAGCGCAGAAAGCAGACAACTCAGACGGCCGCGGCCAAATCTGGACCGTAATACAAGATTGAGTGGCCCGGTGAACAGAATGCAGACAACAGCAGAATGACGCGTCAAAAACAAGGTCGCTATCTTCGGGGAGAGCAGGTCTCACCCAAACTGCGGTTAATCGGTTCCATGCTGCTGGAACAAAACAAATGCCCATATGTTACGGGGTATATAAAAATAAGGGTGCGGAGATGCTCGGTAACGCTAGCAAACTTTCCAAGAGATTGTCTGAGCACAATACAGCTGCTACTATGTCCAGCAAAGAACATGTGGTAGCATGCCACCAATTGGCGCCTAGACTATCCTCATAAGCCATGAACATACAAACAAATTGGTGGGTTTTCTTGACAACATAGGAGTTTCTAAGTCGTAGACTTCAATGTCTCATTTAAAGCTCCGCCTATGTCCAACCAAAATGTCCGGGGTAAAAACGCTCTGAAAATGACAACGTATCGTTAAACCACATGTCAGTAACAAGGCAGTGGCAAACAAGCTCACTTGCAAATGCATACGCGTTCACGAGGCGCCAGCACGATGATACAAAACTGATGAATTTATGGCACCGTTTAGCTGCACAGCAGCGCTACAGCTTCGTCTGCAGCCGCGGCAGATCCAGAGACAGTGCTCCAGTCTCGGCCGACCAGCAGACCGTGCTTCAGTCTCGGCCGACCAGCAGACCGTGCTTCAGCCCCGGTCGACCAGCAGACCGACCGTCATCCTCGGCCGACCAGCAGACCGTGCTTCAGCCTAGGCCGACCAGCAGACCGTGCTTCGGCCTCGGCCGACCAACGGACCGTGCGCCGACCGCAGCCCAGGTGGTCCGCTTCAGCAGCCGACACCACTGGACCGGCCGACGGAGTGGCGGCCGTTCCGGGAGCGCCTCTTGGAGGGACTGCAGCGTGTTCAGAGGGCCTCTTGGACAGACCGCAGCGCGCTCAGAGGGCCTCTTGGACAGACCGCAGCGCGCTCAGAGGGCCTCTTGGACACACTGCAGCGCGTTCAGAGGGCCTCTTGGACAGACTGCGGCGCGCCCAGAGGGCCTCTTTGGCAGACTGCAGCGCGTTCAGAGGGACTCTTGGACAGACTACGGCGCGCTCAGAGGGCCTCTTGGACAGACTGCGGCGAAGTCATAGGGCCTCTTGGTTAGGCTGCGGCAAAGCCATAGGGCCCCTTGGACCGACCGGGGCACACCCAGAGGGTCTTGGAGAGGATGTCGTCCACTCCCAGGACCCTGGGCAGCTGGCCTCGCGCCCGGCGACCGACTCGTCCCTGTCGCAGGCGAGGCTGCGATCCCTGCGGGAGCAGAACGCACAGGTCATCGGCACGGCCGCGACCCCTGCGGGAGCAGAACCCACCGGTCACCGACACGGGACCGCGATTTCTGTGGGAGCAGAACCCACCGGTCACCGACACAGCCGCGAACCCTGCGGGAGCAGAGCCCACCGGTCACCGACACAGCCGCGACCCCTGCGGGAGCAGAGCCCACCGGTCACCGACACGGCCGCGACCCCTGCGGGAGCAGAACCCACCGGTCACCGACACGGGGCCGCGATCCCTGCGAGAGCAGAACCCACCGGCCACCGACACAGCCGCGAACCCTGCGGGAGCAGAGCCCGCCGGTCACCGACACGGGGCTGCGATCCCTGCGAGAGCAGAACCCACCGGCCACCGACACAGCCGCGAACCCTGCGGGCAGAGCCCGCCGGTCACCGACACGGGGCTGCGATCCCTGCGAGAGCAGAACCCACCGGTCACCGACACAGCCGCGACCCCCTGCGGGAGCAGAACCCACCGGTCACCGACACGGGCTGCGATCCCTGCGAGAGCAGAACCCACCGGCCACCGACACAGCCGCGAACCCTGTGGGAGCAGAACCCACCGGTCACCGACACAGCCGCGAACCCTGCGGGAGCAGAGCCCACCGGTCACCGACACGGCCGCGAACCCTGTGGGAGCAGAACCCACCGGCCACCGACACGGCCGCGAACCCTGTGGGAGCAGAACCCACCGGCCACCGACACGGCCGCGAACCCTGTGGGAGCAGAACCCACCGGTCACCGACACGGGACCGCGATTTCTGTGGGAGCAGAACCCACCGGTCACCGACACGACCGCAATCCCTGTGGGAGCAGAACCCACCGGTCACCGACACAGCCGCGAACCCTGCGGGAGAACCCACCGCCACTGACACGGCCGCGAACACTGTGGGAGCAGAACCCACCGGTCACCGACACGGGACCGCGATTTCTGTGGGAGCAGAACCCACCGGCCACTGACACGGCCGCGAACACTGTGGGAGCAGAACCCACCGGTCACCGACACGGGACCGCGATTTCTGTGGGAGCAGAACCCACCGGCCACCGACACGGCCACGAACCCTGTGGGAGCAGAACCCACCGGTCACCGACACGGGACCGCGATTTCTGTGGGAGCAGAACCCACCGGCCACCGACACGGCCGCGAACCCTGAGGGAGCAGAACCCACCGGTCACCGACACGGGACCGCGATCCCTGTGGGAGCAAACCCACCGGTCACCGACACGCCGCGATCCCTGTGGGAGCAGAACCCACCGGTCACCGACACAGCCGCGAACCCTGCGGGAGCAGAGCCCACCGGTCACCGACACGGCCGCGACCCCTGCGGGAGCAGAGCCCACCGGTCACCGACACGGGGCTGCGATCCCTGCGGGAGCAGAACCCACCGGTCACCGACACGGCCGCGAACCCTGCGGGAGCAGAGCCCACCGGTCACCGACACGGCCGCGACCCCTGCGGGAGCAGAGCCCATCAGTCACTGCCGCCGCTCGGAGACGGCGGCATGCGCAGCGCAATACTCACACGCGGCAAATGACATAACAATATTTGTAATGTAATGCATATAGAGCCTCTTCTTTTTTAATGAAATGTATGCAATGCTGCAACTTTTCTTTCTTGATACAGAGAACCTATGTTGCGATGTTGCAACTTTTCTTTCTCTCGCTATAGATTTCTCTTTTTCCCAGGTGCT
>NW_023597054.1:24039294-24076441 GCF_011947565.3 Pollicipes pollicipes
GCGCTCCCTTCCCGTGGAGCTCACTCAGTTCGGGTCCCGCGCGCCCTACCGATGAATTCGGTGATAGTAATTCAGTTCTCCCACTCAGTTCGGGTCCCGCGCGCCCTACCAGTGGATTTGGTGATAGCAATTCAGTTCTCTCGCTCAATTCGGGATCCGCGCTCCCAACCTATGGCGAGGAGGCATCTGCCTATATAGTGAACAAACTGAACTATGACCTATGGCGAGGAGGCATCTGCCTATATAGTGAACAAACTGAACTATGACCTATGGCGAGAAGGCATCTACCTATATAGTGAACAAACTGAACCTATGGCGAGGGGCATCTGCCTACATAGTGAACAAACTGAACTATGACCTGGGCCCAGGCTGGCCAGAATTTTGAAACTGATATATGACCAACACCGCTTCCAAAGTTTCTTTAAAATCCCTTCAACGATGCCTTTCCTGCAAAACGGTCAGTCACAGAATAAAAGTCCTTCTTTCGAATATTTTCCTCCGGAGCTCCGGCCGGTCGTCGGCGGCCACCGCCCCAGCCCGGCTGCTGCCGGTCTAAGGCAGCCGCCACCCGCCCGACTGACAGAGGGCTGATCGTCTGACTGTCTTGGCTGCATGCTTTGTGGACAGGCAGCATTTCTCACTGGCGTCTAAAATAGGTGGGACGCCAGCTGTAGAACTTGCCACTGAGCTACTTACCCCCGCCCCGCCACAGCATTATACAAAATCTCGAAGAACTAAGTGCTTAGGAACGTTTGGTCCACCGAGCATTCACTCGCCCCTCGTCCAACTCCACCGAGCATTCACTCGCTCCTCATCCAACTCCATCGAGCATTCACTCGCCCCTCATCCAACTCCACCGAGCATTCGCTCGCCCCTCGTCCAACTCCACCGAGCATTCACTCGTCCCTCGTCCAACTCCATCTAGCATTCACTCGCCCCTCGCCCAACTCCACCGAGCATTCACCCCGCCCCTCGTCCAACTCCAACGAGCGTTCACTCGCCCCTCACCCAACGTCACCTGATTGGTCCCCTTTTGCGTGTGGGACGAAGGTGCAGAGTCCAGATTTTTCCCGGACAAGCTGCGTAAATCCGTCGTAGCGTTTGACGTAACCCGGCATTTCAGGAGAAATTAGGCGTTTCATTTACTGTCAGCGTTTCACATAACCTTCGTAAGATTAACACACCGCCATCTGACGGAATAGATAAAGTTCAAATGCCTTTGAGGCTGCGGGCATTTATGTAATCACCATTCTTACGCTAGTTCACGATGGAGCTGATGTTTCATTAAATGACCACCATTACTCATTGAGCTTTCGTCTCATACGATGGGACTGATTGTCCTAACTCCTCACGAGCCGATCGTACGGTTCTCAGCCGTGCCAAGCTCGCGATTCGGTACCCAATTATTGGGTTGCATATTGCCACATACTCAATTTTCGGCCGGTTCCCACAGCCGTACACGGGCGGTTCAGATCACCGGCTGCCGCATGTGGCAGGCACCGGGGTTCGAATCCCAGAGGCGGCTGATTGTTTGAACGTAAAAGGTGACAGTTAGCGGGAGGCGAGAGGGTGCCCATGGCTATGACTGCCCGGCCGTGCCAAAGCACTGGATGACACGTAAAAGGTAGCCCGGATAGGAGCAGACACGATTATGTATCGAAATGGGCGAAACAGAAGTCCCGAACCTGAACCTCAAATCTAGAAACAGTTAGGAACGACATAAAAGAAAAGGGCGAGAAAAATGAAAACAAACAAAAATAAGAAAAAGAAAGTTCTTTCAAAAAACTAGTTTCTTTTTTGTGGCTAAACACAAACACCGCTGAAAAATGGAAGGGTAACATACTTCTTCGAAAACCCTGTTAGCGTGCGGCGAACAACTTTGCCGTTTGTCTGTCTACTGTTGACACGGGGTGCGGAGTCAAGACGTGCAGACGAACGCAGCGCGGCATTTGACGCTCATGATTTTGCACTGTTTTGCCCCTGCTCTGAACGCCCGCCTGATGAAACACTCGCCCCTGAAACGAGAACTTGAACGAGTCACGAAATGCCTGCCGAAAACTCACGACATTCCGATGGCAGTTGTTAGCCCGGTGGATACCAGTGGCTACCAGTGGCTGCTCGGACTTTGAATGAGTCGTACACTTTAAACGGAAGGGGATCACACGGCAACGTTTTGAAGCGTTCGCAGGCATCCTGTGAAACGCCCAGCATTCGCCAGGTATGCCGAACCACACCAAACGCCTACGACATATCCATCTTGCATCAAACGAGCTTATCCCAAAGACACTATGTAACATGGCACCGTCAGACAACAGACAGAAGAACCAAGGCTATACACGGACGGAATGTAGCTTTGGGCTATAGAGTGTGCCGGGCTGGAGTTTGTCCTAAGATTTCTTCATCCGGCCGCTGCACATGGAACGATGTGATATTGCCATGTGCAAGATGAAGTAATGCTGCCCAATGCGCATCGAGAAAGATGCCCGATGGGATGTGTATATCAACATGCATGCTTCAAGTAACACAAAGTTGAACACGGATCGATTCTGAACAAGCGTGGAAAGTACGGGACAGCTAACATGGCTGGCCCACCCACCTTAAAAAGTGGGGTGCCTTTGTCTCCTTGCCCCCTCCTCCACTGCTCCTACACCCACGTGGTGAGTGGAGCTTACTCTGTGCATCTGTGCGGCGCTCGCGAGGCCGCCCATGCGGTGTTCGTCCCACGACCATCCGTGTGCAGCAGCGCGGCCTGGACACCCCGTCACCGTACACCCCGTCCGAGACGGCCTCAGCGTGCGCACAGTACGCCACGGCCGCCGCCGACCCTGCCCAGGTCTGCTGACGTCATAACGCTGTCAGCGACAGCTGATCCCGCCCAGGTCTGCTGACGTCATAACGCTGTCAGCGACGGTCGACCCTACTCAGGTCTGGTGACGTCGCAGTGCTGCCAGCGACAGCCGACCCCGCTAAGGTCTACTGACGTGGCGCTGCCAGCGACGGTCAACCCTGCTCCGTGCTGATGACGTCACAGCGTTACTTCTGCCAGCCGGCACTCAAGATTGTACACGTCCTTGACGATTGGCATCGTCGCAAACAAGCTGTGCTAAACAAACAATACGCTTTGTAACGCAACGCCTGTTGAAATGGCGGACGGGTGCGATGTGTGCTCATAGTGGTTGCATGAAGCGTACCTTGTCGCCCGTCAGGACGATTGGGGGATGCGGAAGGTAAGGCAGAGGTGGCAGCGGCCTCCCAACTCCACTGAAAACTGGCGCAATTCTGACATTTTACCGTGAGAATGTGCTCATTCGGCTCTCCCAAGCTTAGCCACATCACGATTTCTCAGTGCAAACACTGGTCCTCAGCAACGGTTACCATTCCATTAACCAAGTAGCCAGTACGCAAATGACGAAGTAGTTACCAATAACCGGTTTACAGTACACTTCCGTGGCAGTGCTGTCACCCAACTCGAAATAAACCGATTAATGAAACGCAGCAGCTTTGTACTGATGCAGGGACACCGGAGGTTCTCCCAAGTGGTGAAGCCTGTAATGATCTTTGATCGTTTCACTCGAGTCAACACCCACGTGCACGATGATATCTTTACAAAATTTACGCGCCCCTGTAACGCAGAAACCAAATGTGTGTAACAGGATACACTATGCCATTTCCTCCAACGGGTAGCCGACTCCTGGTGCGTCCGCGGACTTGTGTGCGGGTACGTCTGCTCGGGGGCTTAGGGAGCACCGCCGCAGACTGATACCGTAATCCCACCTGAAGTGCATAACCAGTACCCTAATCAGGCAGTGTCACCGTAGGTGCGGGATCTGCCCCGCGCGCCCAGCGGAAGTGTGGCCGCGTCATCGCTGTCCACTTGACTCCCGACGTCCGAGCCGAGGCGGCCAGTAGCCGCGTGTCAGGTTTTGGTGCCGCGGCGCCGAACCATCGCCGGCGGTGCCGAGCTGAAGGGATGCGGGGGATCCCCTCACCGCATGCCGGTGATGACGTGCACCAAGGAAATGTTTGTCGCCATTAATTGCATTGCAAATCGGTACCGACTACAGGAAACCAACCTTTGTCGGCTACAGACCTGCACCCTCGCATGCGGGCTGATGGTGGCGCGATGACCGTACCTATATATATATATATATATATATATATATATATATATATATATATATATATATATATATAGGTAGTCACAGCGTTGAACCGGCAGCGAATAGTAAAAATCTGGGTCTCCGAGCGTTACTTTGTCCCCATGCTTTGGGAAGCTCGCCTGGGCGGTCGGGAACGGGAGACAGCTGTAAGCAGGACCCCGCGTCTTGTACTGCGGGTCTATGTACACGCAAACTGGGCACTCCCGTCCGGTCCGCACTTTCCCAAACGCCAGCCACTCCCGGCCGGGTCCCATTTTCCCAAACGTCGCTAGTCACACCAGGCAAGGCACCGTTCGCTGGCGCGACCGCTGCCGCCGCCGGACGGCGGCCAGCCAAGCACCTGTCTGCCCCGGCACCGGTGTACCTGTTGGTGATCCTGGACTTGGGCGGCGTGTCTTCAGCTGAGCGCGTCGGCAGGTCCATGTTCCAGTCTGTGATCTGGCTGTACGAGTTCTGGCGCTCCTCCAGCTTGCGCTTCTTGCGCGCGTGCTTGCGCTCGCTCTTGCTGGGGTTGGACGACGGCATGGCCGAGTCCAGTCAGTCAGCCCACACGCGACCACCTGGGCGTGTCCGCGCGCTCTGCGGCCCCCACACACGGCTCCAGGCGGGTGCGCGGCGGCTGGGCGCTATGGCGGCGGTCCACCGGCCGGTCCACCTGGCGTACTGCGCCGCCGGCCGCCGCCTCCCGCTCACCTGGCGGTGCGCCGCCCGCGCGCGCCGGCGCGTCACGCGGCCGGCGCCCGTTCCAGGCGCCAGTGCCACCGGCTACGGCTTCGGTCCCGCCGGCCCTGGCTTCGTACGCGCCGCTCTACGCATGGAAAGGCGGCGCGCCGGGCGGGCCGCGCGCAAGGTCGCCCGCGCGGGAAGAGCGCGTGGTGACGAACATGCTTCGATGAAGACGGCCGGGCCAGGTCAGAGACCAGTGTATTGACAGAGTGCACACGTGGGTGCTCGTCAATTATTGATCCCGTTGTTTAATGTCACTAGCCATTCAGATGTCAGCGCCGGTTGCTGGCGCGATGCCGTGGCAGCTCACCGCGCCCAATTATTAAAAATTATCCAGTTGGCTTTATCCCGCACCTGCCCCAAGATGGAACCATCGAGTGTCTGATGGAATGACACCCAGCTCCCGGCGGCAGGGGCTGACAGGGGCTGACAGGTGTCTGGCTGGCTATCCGACGGGATGACACCCAGCTCCCGGCGGCAGGGGCTGACGGGTGTCTGGCTGAGTGGCTGACGGGATGACACCCAGCTCCCGGCG
This sequence comes from Pollicipes pollicipes, assembly GCF_011947565.3. Classification (NCBI taxonomy): domain Eukaryota; kingdom Metazoa; phylum Arthropoda; class Thecostraca; order Pollicipedomorpha; family Pollicipedidae; genus Pollicipes; species Pollicipes pollicipes. Next base: position 24,044,716 of record NW_023597054.1, read on the forward strand.
GCAGGGGTTTGGCTGTTGTCTGGCTGAGTGTCTGACGGGATGACACCCAGCTCCCGGCGGCAGGGGTTTGGCGGTTGTGCGGCGGAGTGGCTGATGGGATGACACTCAGCTCCCGGCGGCAGGGGTTTGGCGGTTGTCTGGCGGAGTGTCTGACGGGATGGCACTCAGCTCCCGGCGGCAGGGCTGGCAGGTGTCTGGCTGAGTGTCTGACGGGATGACACCCAGCTCTCGGCGGCAGGGCTGGCAGGCGTCTGACGGAGTGTCTCACGGGATGACACCCAGCTCCCGGTGGCAGGGGCTGGCAGACGTCTGGCTGAGTGTCTGACGGGATGACACCCAGCTCCCGGCGGCAGGGGCTGGCAGGTGTCTGGCTGAGTGTCTGACGGGATGACACCCAGCTCCCGGCGGCAGGGGTTTGGCGGTTGTCTGGCTGAGTGTCTGACGGGATGACACCCAGCTCTCGGTGGCAGGGCTGGCAGGCGTCTGGCTGAGTGTCTGACGGGATGACACCCAGCTCCCGGCGGCAGGGCTGGCAGGTGTATGGCTGAGTGTCTGGCGGGATGGCACTCAGCTCCCGGCCGCGGTGTCTGACAGGCGTCCGGCGGAGCACGACCGTCGACTCCTCGGCGGCGGTGAACGCCCGCTAGCTCCGGAAGTCTTGAGAAGCCGGCTGTCCGACCCAGCGCCTCAGCTTAGCTCTAGCCTGAGCCCCATCGAGGCCTGGTGCACATCCAATGGCACGCTCGCATGACTGGACAGGCTCAGCCGGCACTGTGGACGGCAGCGGCGGTGCCAGCCAATGATTTGGGAGGGTCTCTGGCTACCAGTGGACTCCTTCCTTCGGAGAGAAAAGGAAGTGGCCCCCTGAAAGGAATACATTTCTCTACAAAGTGACAGTCTTTATAAGCGCCAGTTCTGACTTCCCGCCCCTCCCTCAAGGATGATCGGGTCAAAGCAATAAAAGCTTTTGACAATGCAAATAAGCTGGTGATGAGATTCCAGTAGTTGCACGCTTCAGCTACAAACACACGTATGCAAAGTTTCAAAACAAGTAACCGCACATTGATGGCATGGGTGACGATTTCACAATTTTTTTGGAAGGCAGAGTGTGAAAATCGTCAAGAAGGGTCATGAGGTCGAAAAACTCCTGGGATTTTGGCCACTATATGTTCCAAACACCGCATCTTTAATATCTCCCATATTCTCCTTCCAGTGGCGCCATCACGCCGTGGCTTTGGGAACTATTCCTTGGCTTCTGGCTGGCTACTCCCTCACAAGTGGGTCCCGAGCAAAGCTCTCCCCCGATCTCCAGCCAACAGTGCGTATTCATAATGAGTGAGCGAAGGAAATGGGCGAGTTAACGTAATCATACAGGCGAGACCAACTCCGAAGACGTATTGCTCGTTTGCTCGTCTGTTTGCAGGAGACTCGTAAATTTGCAACGATCCCGAAAACGTATTGCATCGACTGACAGAGCCTCAGAATCCATACCTAATTATGCTGTTTGAGACATCAGAGAATGATTTATTCATGCCAACCACATACAAAACAAAAATGGACTTTTCACGACAGTATTAGGCATTGGTCATCAGACACATGAAAATGACAGGCCAAGTTGCATAAGAGAACGTTTTTTAGTTGTCATTATGTACTTATTCTACGTTTGAGGTTTGAGGCGCTTACTGACTTGGGCCCAGGGAAACAAATCAACGAACGAGGCATAATGACGAAGCCAAAACGCATCGCTAGCAAAAATCAGCGGCTAGTTTGACAGACCCGTAGCGACGGCGTTCTAGCAGCATTTCCACAATCACGCAGTATCGCTTTATCAGTTCTTAGTGACGGAACATTGAAATTCTTTCCCACGAGCTGCGCACTGCGAAAACTTTTGTCCAATTCCTATAGCTCGTTTGAGTCAACAAAACATAATGTTACCTTTGCACCAAGGTTTTTGCCACGGTACTCCACTGCGTGTGCTTAGCATGTGGTTTTCCATCTGCCGCTGACAGCAAGCATGTTTTACTGCCAGCTTGGAAGACAGCCGATGCCATCGCATGCATTTTTCCATGCGAGGTACCGGAAAAACGTCGCTCACATTTAGTCAAAAACCTATCTCATGCTGAGAAATGCTTACAAAAGTCATGCCTGTCTTTATACCGCCCTGAGAATCCGTCTAAAACATATCGCGGTTTCTGTAGACCCTGGTTGCATGTTCTGTATGCGCGGTATTAAAGCAAGCTGAAATGTCACCGCTGCAGCTGCCTCGAGTGCCAGGGAGTCGAATTATACACAGAAGATCTGGTTGACAATCCCTCGTGCAAACTATAAATGGATGTAGCGTACACTGGACGTTGCACCAGCACAGCCTCTGGCTTGAGTTGGGTATCAAAAATAGAGTTTAAAAAATTCCGATCAGCCCCGCCTCATAGTCGGAAGAGGGCAGCGCAGCTGCATTTATAACGGGACTGCGCTTTGGCCAGAAAGAGCTAACAAGCCAGCTGTGTTACTGGCTCACTAAGCGAGAACACAGGCTCGTCTACCTAAAAAATAAGTCAACTGCGTTGCACCGACCAACCGTGCTACACTTCTTAAAACGAATTTGTCCTGTGTATGCATTATTGTTTACGCTGTCCAGGTTATACAGTTTTTCGCTCCCTCATTTTCCCCTCGGTTGATACCTATACCCATGTGTCATGCAATTCCGTCTTTTTATATCCAGAACACTTTCCATCATCAGCTGGTGCAGATTGAGCCCGGCGATTCCAAGAGCTGCGGCCTTGATCTTCGAGTGCTGGTGATTCAAAGCGCAATACTTCCAAGCAGCACCACTGTCGTGACCAGCGCAGCTTGCTGGTCGTTTGCTGTGGAGATCCGGCCACGAACGCATTCTTCTACCTCCCAGAACAGGCCTGCAGCCATCTCCAGAAATATATGTTTATGACAACCGACCGGGCTGGTTGCAAAACGGGCAATTCTCTGCCCAGCCCCGACGCGCAGGAACCATAATCACATGCAAGTGCGCAGCCGGTGCCAGCCTTTTCCCGTGCGAGAACTACTTCTGACTGTGGTGCTTGGGCACCAAAAGCTATTGCTGCATCTCTGCCCAGCTCTGTATGGCCTACGTGAGAAAGCACTCGTCACTTTCTTCTCACAAGGACCATTAAAATGACACACATGTCGAATAGCTACAACGCGTCACCGATAACCACTATTCGACGTCAGTTTACTGACTGACACAGGACCTGCATGACCTCTCACATGCTTCAAAATATCGTTAACGTGTTTGTTGGGCGACGAGCTTCCATAGGATACCCGTATCGGCTGTGTTTTACGTCGCATATATCAAAATAGATACAGGCCCACGCATGGGCCTATACAGACCTGCACGTACAGGCAGGCCCACGCATGGCCCACGCCATGACCTCAATGTTGACCTCACTGACACGCTAGGATCGGAGATACAAATAAGGCTGCAGATGCTTATTCAGACAGTGTGCTGGGCATCCTTCAGTGAAAATATAATATTGTTTTCAAAATAGAGAAATTTGAAAAGGCTTCGAATGTAAGTAAGTGTCACGAGATTTTAGATAAATGTCACGGTAAAAAATGGCCAGCAAGCCCATTTATTGCTGTAATGTATGCAGTACTTTATCTGCCCTCAAAATATGTGCAGTTTTGATGAGATCTTAGCCGGTGCATTGCGTAGATAGAACAACATTTTCTCGTTCGATTTCTAATAAATGTCGCCAAATGATTACCACTGACCCCAGATGCGGTTTGCGCCCATGCCTGCAAGCTATGTGGAAAAGCCGTCACCAAAAAAAATAGTGATGGTTACGGTACATGTATAACCAGAAGTGACGTCACAAGACTTTCTTCATAGAAAACTCGAGCGTGGCATTTTTCAGGGATTTTTGACCTGAAACGATATTCCACTTCGCCACATATTCATCAGTGTGGATTCCGATACAGAGTCGCATGGAGCTAGAGGTTTTTCGAAGAGGCTTTTGGGAGAGCAAAAGGCAAACACCAGATCACAAAATGAATAATGTTTTCAGCGTTAGGCATCCTAGGCTCCTGCTTTGAATGGACGGAAAGGAGGCTTAAAATCACATGCGACAGCCGTTCAATATCTCCCACCCAAGGAGCATAACTAACATAACTGAACAACACACAACATAAACGAACAATTCTGACAATTAGCATGGGGAGAAACCAAAGAACAGCCTCCTGTGAATACATCTGTGTTGATCTGGTAGGCCACATAGGTCAACACAATTCGATATGGCACACCCGCCAGAATTTCGTATTAAACTGGCCTAGGTTAACGTAAGTGACACGCCAAAGCCCAAAGTCCATGATTTGCTAATGGCTGGCAAGTCTTGTATTTGTATTAGGCAGCTTCCTATGAATGTCGTTGCCCATGCGTAACAACTTATGTAATAAACTTAACATAAAATTGTGAGCTCATTTCAGTGCGAACATGCTTGCCAACGTCATTTTTCTGCATTACGGGCACTTCCATTCACTTGTCAGCCTTATTGTGCCGACGGGGCGCGATTGAACGCCAATGGTGCCCCATCCTGGCCACAATTAACCTCAGATTTCTTCTTTTCTTTTCAAGGTTTGCGGAAATTGGCTGCCCCAAAAACCAACAAAAAAATCGCATTCACAACAATAGCCCAACTTTATAATATAGAACATTTATTTTTATATCAAAAGAAGTACAAACGTAGTATATGGCTTTTACACGAGACTCACAAATCGTGTTTTTACTTAACACCCACTCGAGTGGGGGGTCAAGTTGACCCCCTCCCCCTGAAGGTAGTTCCTAAATGATTTCCGAACGGCGCGGCGTAGCCGCGCCAAACTTTGCATGGATGTAGAAAATTGTATAGTGGATCTTTTGATGTAAACAATAAATGTATCTTTTAAGGGCTCTGACTTATAGCAGGTCAAAGTCAGGCCATGGCTGTCAGCAAAGGGCGTAGGCAATCGTTCTATGTGATGCAGCAAGGGAGTGTTAGACCAAGTCATACCTATCTGAAATAGTTTCTTAGGCAATGAACCAATCGAATATAAATTAAAACCAATTCCATTCACCTAGAGTTAGTTATGACGACCAGACCAAGGCCAAAACCAGCTTGCCTCTTTACTCAACAGCTTGATTTTATGAGGTGGTCTCTGGTGCTGATTTCGAATTCAACCATGACAGGGACCGCAACAGACATGTTCCATGGACTTTCTACGCGTCACAGCACGTCAATGACCTAAAATAACCCAGTTCAACATTTTTAAGCAAAACACCGCCTAGCGTGAACCCTGACACTTATACGAACTGCAAAATAGGAACAATCTCGTAAGTATTTTGTCACGTTGACTTTGGAAAGGTCAAGCGAGATCAATGAACTCATGGACCTTTTGCTTAAAACAGGTATCTAGTTTCACAGCGGCTTCATGAGGAGGTCTGGGGAATTAGGACAGTAATCTATAGTTTGACTTTGTCTGACCTTATTGGATCTCAAGGCGATGACCAGAAACCACAAACTATGACTTAAATACGCTAACGTACAGACCAGTAATCCACCCTGTAAATTTTGTGTCTCTAGCTATCCCAGTTTCCGAGATTTCAGGGTGTCAAATTGACCCTCTCCCCCCCCCCCCCAACCGAGTGAAGTGCATTCAACCGGCTATCCATGCACGTGCTAAGGGGCGCAATGCCCCGAAGACTTATATTTAGGCCACTGTTTGGGGCTGTTTTCTTGTCTTTGCAGCTTAAATGCAAAAAAAAAACATCAGATTTATAGCTTATTTACAAATATTACTTCGATGTGCTAAATGGAGGGCAAAACGTGCATGTAGGAGCAGTTACATTTTAAAAATCTTGTCTCCAATAAAAGTGTCTTAGAAGAGGTCATGATCGAAGGTAATGCCGGGCACATTTGTGGGTGTTGAAATAAAGAAATTGCGTCCATTTTTCCTTTGAAATGAAGTGTTGGTGGATTTTATTCAAAGACGTCCGCTTATGAAAATGACTTTCGAATATTGGATCGAAGTCTTTTCTAGATCGAAGTCAAAGATAAATGCATTTAACCAACTCAAACGTGAGCAAGTACAAGCCAAGACCTTCGTTATGAGCAGTTCTTTCCACACATCACCAACGGCACACTGCTCAACTGTCATGGGAAGTGGATGGGCGGACCATGCGGGCGCCTGACCTGTGCCCTTTGGGTCGGGCTTATACAGCGGGCGGCGAGCGTGCAGCGACTCGAAAAGAAGCATCAGCCACGCTGACGCGTGACACGTCGTCTCGTCAATAACGATGAATTCCTTCCAGGAAGAGGTGTGGTGAATACTGTCCAGTCAGCATCGACTGACATTTTGTTCGGCCGAGAGTGGGATTTTCCAGCTGACTTTCCACTCTGACAGGGACGGTGAAAGTTTGGGGAATTGCAAGAAGCAAACTGGATGACGGAAATGGTATTTCCACTGTAACTGGCACGTACCACGTTGATCGGCCAGACGTCTGAAGCATACCGACTAAAAGCCTTCAGCACCTGCAGCAGTGCATCCACACATCAATTTAGACACGTCGTCCCGGTACGCCCAACGGGGGAGCCGGCGGCCGTGCGTTCCGGTCCGGTCCGGTGCACACCCCGAGCCGACGCCCCTGACAGGGGTGCCGACGGCGGTCCGGCCCGGCGCACACCCTGTGGCGACACCCACGACAGGACAGCCGGCGGCCGTCCGGTCCGGTCCGGTCCGGTGCGCGCCGTGTCCTGCTGCCGCCTGACTTACGTGACTAGGATCTTGGTCATGTCGCCGGCCGTCCGGTGGCGGTGTCGATCCGCGGTTCGTCACAGTGCGCGGCAGACCCGTGCAGACAACAGCTCGGTGGACGCTGGCGGAGCCGCCCACTTGCTGTCCAGATATATCAAAAAACACGCCCTGCAGACAACAGCTCGGTGGATACTGGCTGAGCCGTCCACTTGCCGTCCGGATATATCACCAAACACGCTCTGCGCGGACCGACTACTTGCCCGAGACGATGTCCGAAACCAAGCTCTATCAGTAAAGCGGTGGCTGTGATACTAGGCAGGAGTGGGAACAGCGTACCATGATGAAGTGCGCCGCTGCTCAATCATCACGCCCTGGCGACTCTCCCAGCCGAAAACGTGCGCACTGTGGACGCTTCTGGCATCTCATGTCGCGCTTGAACACGCTCCAATAGCGTCGTATTCTGATAGACCCATTAACACAGTTTAAGCTGAAAACTTATACCGGATAACGCACTTCTCGTCAAATGGTGGCAGGAGACAAGCGATGTATTACATAGGGTGTCCGCTGCGCGCCCAACCGGACTGGAAGCGCTTCACTGGACACGGTTTAGCCCTCGCGCCCACGCACCGGCCGCGGCGGCCCGTCATCTGCCCTCAGACGGTCTCTACGGCCAACCACCTGCACACACGGCCACTAGCGGTCGACGGCTGGGCCGAGCCCTGACAACGGCACCCCGCGCGCGCTGATCACTGTGACACACACGGCCCACGCGCGCGCACGCACACACATACAGTGACAGCGCCCGGGGGAGCGGCCGGCGGCGGTCCGGCCGTCTCGCAAGTGTGGCGATGATCAGGAGCAATTTGTGGGGCCGGGCAGGGCCAGCGGCGGTGTCAGCGCCCACAGCGGGCCGCGCCGCCGTCTGCCGTCCGGTGATAGTCCGGCCGGGCGCCGCAGCGGTGATAGCGGCGCCCGCGCTGGACTCCTCAGGCGACATCAGCGTCCGCGCGCCCGAAGCCAGAGCCGGCACCGGACTGAGTGGGGCCTGTCCCGGCGCGCCGCCCACCGGGGTCGGCCCTGTCGTGTTGCCCTGGCGCCGCCTCTGTCGCCGGGAGCGGCGCGACGCAGTGCCCCCGCCGGCCCTCTGCGGCTCGAATCACGGCTGCATGCCGGGGCACCGTCAATACATCAACGGCACCGGCAACTGAGCCGGCAGTAGGCAGTGCCCCGCCAGGCCACCTAGCGCTGGCAGTCCCGCAGCCTCCTGTCCCCGCCGCCGCATGTGCAATTGTATCTGCACATAGAGCCGGTTCGGTACAAAACGAGGCGCCTTCCACGGGGAATTCGTCTTCTGCGGTCCAGTCTTTTGGTTGGTACCGGATCCGACCAGTTGTACAGCGTATGCACAGACCGGACTGTACCAATTGCACATGCCAGGGCGCACGTCCTGCGCGGGCTTTGGTGTCGATTTCTGAAAATGGGGGTAGGGGGGCAGATTCGTGGAAGTCGTCATAAGGTGACAGGGCCAAGAACCTGTCGGATTTTATGTGTTATGTTCTGCTTATGAGTTATATATATATATATATATATATATATATATATATATATATATATATATATATGCATATTATGCTTACGTATTTTATAAAAACTCATGTGCGTTGCCAATCAAACATGGAGCCTCCCAGACCGCATCACCTTCTTAAAAAGGCATCTGAAGCTAAATTGAAGGGATGCGGTTGCAGCGCTCTCATGCCTACTTTTTTAAGAAATTTGATCCGAACCCCTTCAATGGCTGGATTTCTGGGATTAGCGCTCACGCTAAGCAGTGCTTATTGTGTGAGCCCTGACCCTGACCCCTACCATCCGATCGCGCAATTCCAAGCAACGGCAGAATTTAGTGGCGAAAGCTTAACGTGCCGCAATGCTCGGCACGGTCCGTCCTACCCTCTGACGTCAACTGACCTTTAGTGCAACCGCTGCTACAGGCCACAACCCATACCTGTCAAGGGCAAATAACGAGCGCCTAAAGCGACTCGAACCCACCCCGCCACGGGTGGGTGAATCGGGAGGCAGGCGCTGTAACCAACTGAGCCACCGGGACGGACATACTGATAAATATAATTGGTGTGTACCTTACCACGATGTGCTTTGGTGAGTTGCTATGCATATATTTATCCATTCACAAGCAGAGTGTTCAGTGTTCACAGCGTATGAGGCTATCATAACCCACAGCTACGCAGGTTCTCGATGCATCAAAATTTCATCAATACGGCTTATGTATTTTAGTTAATATTAACACGCGCCGGGGTAACCGGTTGAATACCCTTCGCTCGGGTGAGGGCCAATTTGACCCCCCCCCCGAGATCTCAGGAGCTACGAGAGGTAGAGACACCAAATCCACAGGGTGTGTTGGTCTGTACGTGAACTCAATTATGTCAACGTTTGAAGTTCCTAGATCATGACCTTCGGGTCAAATAAGGTCAAAGGTCAACTTACAGGTTGGTCTCCAAAGGGCCCCCAGAACCTAGATAACTGTTGTAAGCAAAGGTTCACACGCTCATTTAAGGTCAGGGACTTTGTTTGACCTGTTGAAGGTCATGGTGACCAATCATACATGACTACTCCAAGTTTCGCATTTGAATAAGCAACAAAGATTACACTAGACAGTATGCTCCTAAAACAAAATGTTTGCCTGGGTCATTTTAGGTCAGTCAATTCGATATGAGCACTAGAAACTAGCTCATACAGCATACCCTGCAGTAATAACGCAGGTTGCTTTTCCCTTGGTACGACCTTTATACCTGTCCCCTAGGTCAATGGAGCTGTTGATTCATTTGCTCCGTTGCCTAATGAAATATCCCAGAGATGTCTGGCTTCGGCTAACACTCCGTTGTTGCATCAGAATGAACGATTCTCTACACATTGACTTCCCTGAATCAATGTCCTGACTTTCACCTGCCGTAGGTCGGCGGGCCTTACAATGCACATCTAAACGCATTACATCAAACGATCCTCATATTATGTTGTCTATAGTTACACAAATTTGGCGCGGCTACGCCGCGTCGTTCGCAAACCACTCCAAAAAACCTTCGGGGGATCAACTTAACCCCCACTCGAGCGCGTGTTTTTGCTGAAAAATTCATGGAAAATATTGTTAATTATGTTCCCATCGCATAATCAAAGAACATGGTCTCCAAGCTTTCCGCGTATACGCGTAAGTAGATGCCCTTCTGTTGATCATTTTCCCCCGTTCCTTTTAAATAAGGACGAAATGCAAGCCAACTGTACGTCTGGGTGACACTGTTTCCAGCTGTTAGGCCTCTGAAGGGAAAGCAGCCCTCACCCGTTTTCACTTCGAGCATGTGAAAAATGAAACATCCGTCATATCCGTCATCCGTACATACGTCGTCTGTCATATCAAGGCATGCGTAATGCAGGTTGATCGTAATAGCGTTTACTGGTGAGCTGGCTCTTCAGTTACCATGCGATGATACTTGCGTACGCATATTCGGTGCTCAAGGAGCGTACCCACGCAAGGACACAGCCAGAGTTTTGGTAATTGGGGGGGGGGGGGGGCATACAGGGTTGTACGAAGCCCTCCTCCGCTGGTAAAAGGCCCCACCCAAAACAAGAAGTAACCGGATATGACCCACTTGGTTTCGAGGGGGCCTTGCCCGTCTTAAAAGCTAGGAATCACCAATAGATACAGCACTGTTGGTGTTTTGAAGTCCATAACCTGAAGGAAGCACACCGGTGCCAGCTTATAAAATGCTTCAGTGGACTCTTTCTAAGCCAATAGCACTCGGGGGCTGCGCCGATATTTTTCTGGGCTGTGCAGGGACATCGTGAGCGTAGATCTTGGATCAAAATAGGGCTGTAAATCTGCATTTACATCGACATGTTTTTGTCTCAGAATTCTCAACTTTGTTCAGAATCGAGTCTCCGGAGGCCTGCGGTGGCGTTGCAGTCTACGAAGGCCTCCGGCGTCGGTTCTGCGTTTAACATTTGACGATGGCTAACAGACGAACAAAAACGACCGTTTCTGAAAAAGGAGGCTCGAACGCTTCAGAATGTCAACTGGAACGCTTAGAGAGTATTCGGGAGTATGTTCCACCAGTGCAATTTGCAGATTTATTACATAAACGGATTAGCATTCATGGCACCGCGAGCCGTTGCACGAATCTGAACGTAGAACTAGACATGTAAATGTCGAACCTCTGTTTTCATGGTGCTGTTGCTGTTTATCTCTTCGAGTATCAGCTCAAAATCATCCAAATTAAATTTGCATCGCAGTCAATTTTTGAACGGCTCGAATTAGTCTTAAAGAGACTTGAAGCATTATTCCACGATGGCTGGCCTCGGGCGCCAGGCGCTCGCCGCCCGGTGTTTGATGATGATGATTTGGGGTTTTAGGGCGCATCGACTGCTGTAGGTCATGCAGCGCCCATGCGGCCTGGTTTTTGCTGCAGTGGCCAATACCGCCCGGTCTCATGGAGAAGTCAACCCTGACCGTGGTGTTCTTGCTCCTGAGATTGCCAGCCCGCAGGCCCAAAATTGTTGAATGCAATTTGTTTCACATGGCGATCCTGAGTACGGATAGACGCCTTGTTTATGTTGGCCTTTTTTAGTTTTGATCCATTGCGAACTGCCGTGTTGAACACTAAGGAATCCCCTTTTCCGGGCAAGGGACCTAGCGGGTAGATCAATAGGGGGCACACTATTTTTTTCCGGTCAGGGGCTCCAGGGCTATTCGTTTACAGCGTGGGGTGCCTGCCGGCCGTCCTGCCGGTGACACGGAGGCGGGATGCCCTGGTCGGTAAAGAAACCCTAGAGGGGATACATCATACATGGTCGCCAACGTGACGCCGGAGGCCCCCTGACCAGGCCATTTGTTCCCAAAAGGACGCAGGGGCCTTCATTGATGCAAAAGATCCCTCGTCATCACAGGTGTCCAATAATTGGCATAGAGACTGCAGCTCAGCATAAGTAACCGGCCCCTGGCTGAAATGGGATGGAGAGCCCTCCGTTCGGTACTGGGGCCTTGCCTGACAAAGAGCCGTCCATTGTCGTGTTGTGGACTCACAGCGTTAACTCTCATCTCCACTTTCATTGCCAGAGGGCCTCGACCAACGCAAGAGGCCCCTGGCTTTTCGGGTCCCGTTCCTGTCCCCGCCCAATACGTTACCTTGGCCGACTCGAGGCCCCTTGCAAACATTTGGCACTATGGGTCTCTGACAAACAAAGAAGCCCTCATCGCTTCAGGGGTATTGATCAATGCAAATCGCGGGATTCTGACCTTGTCCCTGCTTGGGAAATGGGCCCCAGGGCTCAGACCGACACGGAGCCGACTGCTCAGTGTTGGTGGTCTGTGACCGAAAAAGAAACTCGCACTGTCTCAGAGTGTCCCCAGTCGGTGCAAAGTTACCTTGGGCTTACTGACATTTCATGGCCCGACCCTGCCTTCGCGCCCTCCAATCGGGCACTTGATCATCGGTCCCGACTCCGAGGGACCCTTCGGTTCCTCAGCGGACCCCTCGAACCACTGTCCCAAGCCGACTGCCACCTGACCGACACTGGAGCCACTCATTGCCTTAAGTCCCAGAGTTGACCCCGGAGTATAACCTGGTGACGAATCTTCCGCGTGTCGCGATCGTTAACACGCACCTGGGTGGACGGTTGGATACCGTTCGCTCGAGTTGGGGGTCAATTTGACACCCCTTAGATCACAGAAATTAAGAGAGCTAGAGACACCAAATTCACAGGGTGTGTTGACCTGTACGTCAACTCATTCAGTTCAATGTTTGAGGTTCCTAGATTGACCTTCGGGTCAACTAAGGTAAAAAGGTTGAATTCCAGGTTGGTCTCCAAAGGGGCCCTAAAACCTAGATAACCGTTCTAACCAAAAAGTTGTACGCTCATTAAATGCCATTGACCTTGCTTGACCTTTTGAAGGTCGTGGTGACCAAAATCGCACAAGACTGTTCTGAGTTTGCATTTGAATAAGCAATAAAGATTATACCAGTCAGTATGTTCTTAAAAACAAATGCTGACCTGGATCATTTAGGTCAGTGACCTATTCTGACCGTTAAGAAGTCCATGGAAGGTCCGTGCCGTTCCTGATATCAATAAATTTGATATGAGCACCAGAAACTACCCCCATACAGCAAGTCCTAGCGTAATAAAACAGGTTGGTTTTGACCTTGAAATGACCTTCATAGCCTGACCATAGGTCAATGTAATTTGTTCATTCAATTGTTGTGCTGCCTAGGACAGTATCGCAGAGATGTGCGGCTTCGTCTAACACTCCGTTGCTGGCTCAGATTGAATTCAGATTCCCTAGAAATTCCCTCCGCTGAAACAGTGGCCTGACTTTGACCTGTCATAAGTCAGCGACCTCACGTGGAATATTTGAATTTTTGAGCCAGACAGCCCGCTATTCCATTGTCTACAGCTATGTCAAATTTGGCGCCGATACGTCGCGGCGTTCGGAAATCATTCCGGAAAAACCTTCGGGAGGGGGGCAACTTGACCCTCACCCGAGCGCGTGTTAAAACTCCATCATAGGCGTGTGGATTTGCACAATTGGATTGGTGAGACCGAGCGGGAAAAACTAGCACCAAATACACCGAAAACCAGGGTTATTACCGGAACTGACCAATGTCCTCTCAGTGACGTTATGGAGTTGAAGTACCCCCAAACAGAATAGGACAACACGGCCCTTGTCCAATATGTTTGCTTGCTCTGATTCGGCGAAAGCTGGTACTGTTGGGCATCATTACAATTTTGTTGGCGTCGATCGTCGAAACCAGGTTTCGGTAATCGACGCATAGCCGGTGTTATGTGGCTTTTGTTGTTGTTATGCGGACGTTGAGCATGTACGGATTCGGAAGCAAAAAGTGCAAGTTGATTTGCGCGACTAAACATGTCTTTCATGGAAATCGCGGCTGATTGCCGCAAGACGGGATGCAGGTGCATCACTCCCATTAGGCATGTTCGACACGGCTTGTGTTGGTGGTTATGGTCGGAGGATTATCGCTATCGGTTTGGTCGACTGGTGTCGATGGTCAGGTTTTTACAACTGCTCCATCGAATATTCGCGTTGAAGTGAAGGTCGACATGTTTCAAGGGTTCCTCCGAATGAAGACGGCTGATAACCTGAAACGCCTTGTCTTCATTTTCTGATAAGACGTGGTAGCAAAGCAACGCAACCTGCTGCGATCTGCATCAGTCATCTGCTGCAATCAGCATCATCAGGTCAGGTTTTTACAACTGTTCCATCGAATATTCACGTTGAAGTGAGGGTCGACACGTTTCAAGGGTTCCTCCGAATGAAGACGGGTGATAACCTGAAACGCCTCGTCTTCATTTTCTGATAAGACGTAGTAGCAAAACAACGCAACCTGCTGCGATCTGCGTCATTTAAACAACGCTGAATGGTGCCAAAACACTCCCACAATAGGACAAAAATAGACCATAGTCAGCCGTAGACATAATCGCGTAGTTAAAAACATGCAGCATGCAGGAAAAACAGAACAAACTCAGGTAACGACCATGGAGCTTTAAAAGTGTGACTGAGTCAGGTGCACTAAACTGAACATGATATCGCAATTTGCATTTTCTTTGGTCCTTCTAGCTGTGAAACAATAAGGAGAAACCTTCTTTAGATTTGCAAATTTGATATCATTTCGAGCTTCTATTTGTAATGTCCTACATGAAGTTGGGCTTCAGGAGGTTGGGGCCCAAACTCACCGTTGAGGGGGGGGGGGGCAGATTGAACATGAGGGGAGGGGGCAGTGACCCACCCAAAAGAATACAATTCAACACCCATGAGCATAGATGCAGCTGCACTGGAGTGTTCTATGCATTCCAATTTGCTTGCACGCATTATAATTTCCAAATGAATGCCTGCCCTGGTATAATGCTCATCTGAGTCGCGGATTGGGAGGGCACCGGGTTACAGAGTAAAGCTCAAGGTCAGCCCAGGAAAGCCGTCGTTCGTTCGCCGAACGTCAAAATATTACAGCGGACTGAGCCCAGTGCAAATGCTTTCGTTTCAAGCATGCAAGTAAGACATTGTCATCTTTATTCTCGAACTAGCGGCGTGGCCGGCGATGCCGGGGAACTATACTACGGGTTAACTGCTTGAGATAGCTCCACTTGGTTTTATGATCGAAAACTGATCCGACTTGCCTCGTGACAGCTCTCCCGCTGTCTCTCCAGAAGCTTTCAATGCCATATTATCAGTGGCGAGGCTTTTTGTCGCCAGGGCGTTTTTCGTCTCCTGCTCGGTGAGCCATGTTAGGTCTTGGCACCGTTTCTCCAAGTCGAGAAGACCCTGGCCAAAGGGACCGTCGACTGACTGACCGACGGACCGTCGAAGGGAACTTAACGCTTTTGCCAGAGCGAAACTTACCTTGGCCCGACTTAGCTCTCGATATCACAGTTGTCGTACATACCATACTGTATACGGTTTTCATTGGTTTATCGCCATGCCATTTCCGTGCCACGTGATCGTGATCAGGTTCGTTTGAAGATAGCAGACAAGGCGAGTCGTCTGTTGTCAGGGGTAGCACAGCAGGGGGGGGGGGGCCTTTGTCTGCCGGCAGGGAAGTAAGAATATGTTTTGCCCCTCAAACTTTTGTGAGGCTCCTGTCCAAACAAAGAAAGTCAAGGCTACCCATATATTATATAACTGCAGATCATGGAGGTCCCAGATCTGAGCTAGAGAGAAATAGATCAATTCAAAAGACCCTTTTCTGCATTAAGAGGCCACTTCCCTTTAAACGCTGTCGACTGGGTCCAAAATCAAACTTATCAAATTGGCACCGCGTGTGTGCACAATATTATGCAGCATTTAATGCGCGCAGAATGCGAATACCTGGCTGCCTGTTACAATACCTAGAATCCGAACGCTCCTCCACTCTACCAAATAGCCAGTGCCCAAGCAGGGACTCAGCGCCTGCCACCATTTCGGCGGCAAGTCGTGTCGAACACTGCGTGACCGCTGTACCGCGATGGCGTATTCACCGCACCTTCCAACCCCGCGGGCAAGTGTTGCCTGCCCGGCTCTGTCCTACCGCGGCCTACATCACGTCCGACCATGCCGTGCAGGAGGTGCCGACATGTGGGGGACCACGGGCGCAGTGCTCTCGCCTGCTAATCGACGCGGCGTCCTCGGTGGTACCGCTTGGGCGGCCCGCCACTTCCTGCTGGTCATCGCCGGACGCTGATGGCCGTCGGCGCGGGAGCGCAGACGACGAGATACGTCACGTCGCCGGAGCCGCGGCGCGTCTGCCAGCGTCCGCCCGCGCTGCCGCCAGACGGCAGCCGGTCCGAGGCGCCGCGTCTTCGATAGCGACGCAGGCCGAGACTTGATAACGCAAGTGCGCCGCCCGCCACCGGGGCGCGGGGCCGGCCTGGTCAGGGCGGGCCAGACAGCGGCCGCCCCTACGGAGGCTCTCGACAGCGCTCGTTTCCAGTGCACCATCATGTTTCCACGACGTGTGAACTGGGCGGCGTTGAAACCACGTAGTGTTCTAGCCATTGTCTACCGTCACAAAAGCCGTGAATACTTTCAAACATGATCCGTAGATAGTCACAGAAAACTCGTATATTGTGTTAAGAATAAGCTTTCGAATACTGCGCTAATTAATTAAGACGCCACACACGCACCACGAATGTGGCTTGATGACCCAGTGGTGTTTAGCGCAGCGTCCAGCAATAGTGGTGTGTTGTGTGCCTCACTTAGAAACGCGGACCACAGGAAACACGACAGCACTTGGCGTCATTATTGGAAAATGCTGCCCAGGCCTTGACACGCGCTGGAATATGAGAGAGGGGCAAATTGACATCTCCTCCCGCAGGTTTTTCTGGCATGGTTTCCGAAGGGCGCGGCTAGTCGTAGCTGCGCAAATTTTCCGTAGTTGTAGACAACTGAATAGCGGATCGTTTGGCATTAAAAATTTAGATGTGCTTTGCAAGGTCGCTGACCCACGGCAGGTCAGTCAAGCCATGGATTTAGCGAAGACAATTTCTGGGGAACAGTCCAATCTGATGCGACAACGGAGTGTTAGACGAAGCCATACATGAGTTTTTTGGGCAGCAAAGTTAAATGAACGAATTCCATGGACCTAGGGTCAGGTACGAAGTTCAGACCAGCGTAAAAACCAACCTACTACATGGCTCTGGAGCCTCACTGTATGTGGTGCTTTCTGGCGCTCATTTCGAATTAACTGGAAACAGGAGGCGCGTTATACATCCTCCATGAACTTCTCATAGGTGACCTAAATGACTCACGTCAACATTTTTTTGTTAGGAACATACTGCCCAGAAGTAATCTTTGACGCTTATTCAACTGCAAAACTCCAAGCAGTCTTGTATTACTTTGGCCATCACGACCTGCGAAGGGTTAAAAAGGTCACTGACCTGAAATGAGCACATGACCTTTTGCTTAGAACAGGCGTCTGGGTTCTGGGGGCACTTTGGATACCAATTTGGATCTTGGCCTGGTTTGACCTACCTAACCCCAGGTCATGACATCGGAATGCCAAATTTTGACACAGGTGAGTTCGCCTACAGGCCAACACACCCTGTGAATATCGTGTCTCTAGCTCTTAGAATCTAAGATCTCAGGGGGCTTAAATTGACCGCTCGACTCGAGCGATGGGTATTCAACCGGCCACCCGGGCGCATGTTAACCCATGTGAGCGTCGGTCAGAGCTGGTCCTGCATGAGAACAGCGTGGGCAGGAGCGGCACAACTGAGGTGAACGGACCTTTGCCGCACACCCTCACACATGCAGTGTAACATTGTCGCAACATTTGCCACGCTTGCGTCTGGTACCAACCTGGACACAAGCCAGGCTTTCATGACACGAGACGCCACAGGTTCGCTCGCGACTACACGTTTACTTCCAAACAGCACACACGGAACGTTGATTCGATGGTTCATTTATTGGACTCTCCTTCGCACTGTCTCGGGTGGGCTGATGTTAAAACAGTGTCTCCTCCGGAGGAATTCTTCGTCCAATCGGCTTCAATCACGTATGCTTCAAGTGGGACGACCAAGGACGCTACCATTTGTACCGCCGCACGGTCAGAGCGTTTACAAGCAGTATCTCGGTAACCGAAACCGCTGACACATGACCTATCGGGTATAAAAAATACTGCCGCAAACGGCGTCACAATGAAATGCGGTTTCATCGAAGTCGGCAACGCACTTGCCCCCCGCAGTCTTTTCGCCGTAACAATCGAGAGAAAATAGGTCCTACCAAACCGCCGTCGGTGGACGACGTGTCCGACGAACCCTCCCAGGCGCCGCACCAACGCGAGGCGCCGCACGGAGGCCATTATGTACAACGCACATGAGAAATGGCATCATGTAAACCTGTCCAGTATAGGTGCTAACAAATTCGTTCCGAGTTACATTTCACTTGGTTACACAAGGCGCACGGGCCGTCACCGAGTCTATACCGAGCGATCACGCAGTCCACGACAGAGCTAGCAGGCGGCCGCCCCTCATTTCTTCTTGTTTTTATTGTTTCCCTGAAAGCCCCCGCGAGGCGGCGTCACCGGGCGTCCAGAGTTCATGCCACCGTAGATCTTTTTCCGGTCGATGGGCTGCAAAACGCCCAAAACGCATGCGTCATTCACCGAGCCCCGGAGATGGAAACACGTGCCACACGCATACACCACACGCACACACACACACACACACACAGACTCACACATACACAAAAGGACACCCGTTGACACGCAACAGCACAGAATGAGAGGCTGTCGACGGACACAGAAATAACCCTGAAAAAGAACCCATGACAACAGGGAATGAAAGTTGGCATGCTCTAAGACCGGTTTGGGTTTGTGGTGTGTATGCGGCCTTTACAACGTAGGGTTCTTACGCACTGACCTACCTCAATTGTTCGGAAGCATCCAATCTTCAAGGACACCATGACGGGAAGGCATGAGACGTGACACCGCATATAGCTCAAGACCAATGTCTGCATCAATGACTGCCCTTTCACAGAGCAAAACACAGCTACTTGCTAACTGTAACCAATGCTTCCTCGCTGCTATGAATGACTGAATTTCTCTACTTGGCACATTTTCTCGGCTGCCCTTGACACTACCGCCCGCATTTGTCTTTGCTGTCGTATCGGAATATCACTTGCTCCTACCGATGTGTCCTTCCTCACTGCTACTTTTGGCCGTTTTTCTTCTGTCCTTGGCACCGGTCTCAGACTTGTCCTCGTTGGTAACGCCGACCACCTTGCTTTCGCTGTCGATGACAGGCTTAGCCTTGGCTCCACCAGTCATCTTCCGTCCGATGCAGTCGCCTGCTCTGCCGCTGCTGCTGCCCACCGACTCTTCCTCTATGACACCGCTGACTGCCTCGGTCTCGCCACTGTCCGCTGGCCCGACCTCAGCGCCAGCCGACGCCTGCTGCGTGTGCCCCTCCCCCATGCCTTCGTCGATCTTTTCGTCCAGTATCGGCAACACAACCGCCAGCACCAGCTCGTACCACATCTTTTCGATCATAGGCACCGGCAGCTGACCCCCAGCCAGAAAGAAGTCTTGTCGGAAGACCTGGTTGACGAACACAGTCCAGGTAAAGTTGGCACTGTCCACGCAATTCTTGGCGTTGGTCTCGTCAATCAGCATGTTGACCGTTTGGCATATTTGACCACGTCACCGCGACTCACCCGGGAGGCACACGGGCGATCGAAACGCGACTGTTTCGGGAATGGTTCTTGACGCGCGCGCTCAGACTCTGCAGCGTCCTTCGGATGACGTCGAAAGACCGGCTCATATCGCCCGTCTTGTTTTGGTATACGCCATCACCGCCGCCGCAGATGAGAAGGAACACGGGCTTTCGGCTCCTGGAAAGTTCGACGTTTGCCACATCCACCAACTCCCGAAGACTTCGTTTGGGTAAACAGTAGAATCTTATCCTATGGTCGAACTTGTCGTGCAGATGCAAGTTTCGCATGGTTTCGTCAGCTATGACGACAACTCTGGAGACGTTTGGAGCTTCTTCGCCCTCATAAAACATTTCACGGCATTTGGTACTTCTGGATTTTGGTGGCGTTTGCATGGGTATGTCGGTAAAGGTATCAGTATGCATCTGTCGCATCACCTTAATCTGTTTCCTTCTAGTCAACATTTTTCGCTTCTGTGACGCGTCTTGTTCCATGGGGTTGTCTGCAATGTCTTCGTGTGGCAGGTATGTATGTCGCATTCTGCTTCATCTATGCTGTCATCACTAGGCACATCTTCCGAAACCTGAACCACATTTTCTTCGTCGGAAGCTGCAACTTCGTCAACAACCTTGAAATCGGGCAGCGGGTCGTCGGCCTCACTCTTGCTCCAGTGGTATTTGTCTGTCCTGATCGTGCCGTCCCACCGCTGGCGGCGCTGCCGGTCATCTCGGTGCGCGGACCTGTCGCGTGTCGGCAGCGGCTGGTCGTACCGGTGGCGGTCCAGGTGCGTCCTCTCCGGGCTGTCGCAGTCGGACCGCACCCTCTCCAAGCCGTCACGGTCGGACCGCACCCTCTCCAAGCCGTCACGGTCGGGACGCACCCTCTCACGCCGTCGCGGTCGGACCACATCCTCTCCAGGCCGTCGCGGTCGGGCCGCACCCTCTCCAATCCGTCGCGGTCGGGCCGCGTCCTCCCGAGGCCGTCCCTGCCGCCACACCGTCCAACCTCGTCCCGGTGGCGTTGCCGGTGCGTCGGGCTGTGACGGGAATGCGGGCTGGTGGTGTTCTCCAGCGAACCGGGGTCGCGCGCGCGGGCCCGCGCCCGCCTTTAAGATCAGCAGGCGATTTGCGAGCCCTTTATGCACGTCGTCGGCGGCCTTCGAGGCCTCGGCGACTTGTCACGAGGCCGCAACGATCGACTTTCAAGGGACCTCTCTCTGTCTCTGGATCTTCTTTGAGAGGAGTGGGGTCGGCCCTCTCTTTCTCTTGGTTTCCTGTGAGGCGAGTGACTGGAGCTAAACTTGTCTCTGGATCTGACACGAGCTGAGTGGACGTTCTCTCTGTCCCCTTGATCTTCCACGCGAAGCGCTATGACAATCCCCTCTCTCCCTCGTACTTCTATGAGGTGACAGCAATCTCCTCGATTTGATTTCGCCCGAAAACCCATGCGGGCTCCTGCTGCGCTTCACTCCTCGTTCCTCTCCAAATCTGCGCTGTTGGGAAGCTCTAGAGCTCCTCGCGCCACTCTCGTCACCTCTCGCGGTTGCGCTGGCGCTTTGGTGATGCGCCATTTCCACATGTCTCTCTTCACTCGTTTTTTCGGATAGACACATCTCGTTCAGGGCCCGCGGGATCGACCAAATCATCTAGGTCAAGAGGGTGAACAATGTGGGTAGGCGACGCCCCCATGTCCACCCCGTCCCCGCCTGGAGACGCCCCTGTGAGAGACTGCAGCTCGTGCTCCACGCGAGGAGGCGACGGCCGCTCCTCTTCATCATCCCCAATCATTGGTGGCGGACCTGCTGACTACTAAGCCAAACCGCGATCCATCACCACCTGTCGGCTGCGGGCCGCCGACGAACTGTCCACCACCGAAACCGTCTTCACCTCACTGCCCGGCGCGTCCAGCAGCTCGTGGAACTGTTCACGCACGGATATGTTCGAGACAACTCTTCGCTCCTCATCTTCAGAGTCTTCCCAGCTGTCGGTAACGGCCGCAGCGCCTGGTCTCACTTCTTTGTACGGCAAGGCTTGTTTACTGCGCTCTTTAAAAATGTCCAGCATTTGCTCCACGGAATCTTGTCGTGTGACTTCTCGAGCAGCCTCCTCAGGAGACCGGGTGGAGTGACCACGGAAATACGGCCGGCTCTCGGGGCTCTCGGCCGCCCGATCACGGGGGTGCGGCTCTAGCAGCTCCAGCATCGCCTCGTCCTGCCCTCGCCGCAGGCCGTCGGTGGTGGCACGAGCAGGTTCGCCGTCCTCAAAGTCCCCCGAGAGTACCCGAGCCTTGGCCGGGGGATCGGCGTTCCAGAGGCCGCCGCGGCCGCCCTCCCGTGGGGCCTCGCCGTCGCCCTGGAGCGTGCTCTCGCCCAAGATGGCGGACAGTTCACGACTGAACTTGTCCACTTCCTCCAGCACGTCGATCTGGTGCTTCCCCGTCCGAGCAGCGCCGCTCAAGTTCGACGAGCTGTCCGCCTTGATCTCCGGTGGACTCTGAAGGTCTTCGCCACGCGTGGTGGGCGCTTCAGGCTGGCCAGTCTGCAGCAGGGCGTCTTTTCTCGGAGGGAACTCGTAAATTTCTCCATTCGGCTGCAGAAAGTAAAACCCCATTTAGTTTTTGTTCCGGATAGGATGTTTTTCGACTGTACAGAGGATCTGGAGTATCAACGGTGGCCATGGGTGTCACGTTAGGAAAAACGATAGCTGAGGGTTTAAATGGCTGCAGATATATTTCCCTTGCCATATTTGTACCAGCCAATCTGATTTTCTTGGTGCAAGCTTTGCTGCGTGTACGCGTAGTTTTACGAATGCCGCACGTAATATGCCCCACGGCCCGTGGCAGTCGCCCTGGTGACGCCGAGGAGCGGTCTGAACCAAGACGTCCCACACGCGACTCCTGATCGTTCACGAGAGAGTCGCGGTAATATTCTCGACCAATGGCTGGCGTGCTCGATCACTTCCAGACAAAAAATAATGGGAAGGGATTGGGCTGTCACTTTTTATCCCAGCAGGGCACCATAATTTTAATGTCACTATAAACCCTGAACGGTCCAAGTATTGACACTTTTGCACCTTGTCACTGGCCACCTCATCAGCCAATTCGATCTGTTGGTCAAACTGACCATAATATAGCATACCAATTAATAAAGTCATTATATAGCATAACCATGGAGTAAAACATGCCAGAATAGAAGCACCCCATGACGGTGCTCGTCTCCCATTGAGGCCCCGTCAAGGCCACGAATGTGCAACTGTTGCCAAGCAGACAACTTTTCTTTCAGCATGAAAGACAGCGCGTACAAGCTTCCTGTATACCAACACACGATTTCCTGCTATGTCCAATCCTTTAAGTGGTGCAAATATATTTTTTTGTAATGGATTTAAAGTTACACGCAATACGTCATTTCATGACAGATACATCACTTCCTAGCAGCATTTCATGCTGTAAAAGGAAGTGGTGCACGTGGTCGCGAATCTTTTCATGGAGCGCCGGCGACTACAGCGGCCATAGTATCACCTGCAGGCCATGGCGAAGCCAGCAGTTGGGCCTCCACCACTTCCACGTGAAAGTAGGTTGAAATGACTACGCATTCAACTTCATGAAGCGAATACGCAGCGTAATATAATTATGCCTGTGCTGAAACAACTATCCTCTGTTTTTGCAAACAACGAATGCAGCTGTGCCCTTATTAACCGGTGGGCTTGGAAAACATTCGCTGCACGTTACGTACCGGGCGCGAAACAACGAAAACGAAGCGCAAAGCAACAAAAAAAGTTCGTCACACCGCGTAGCGGTCAGGTTGCCGCCGTTACACTTCCTAACCGAAACACCGCGATGTTAACTGCTGCGGACTTTTTTCCGGGAATATATTTATGTAGCTAGGATTGCTAACTTAGCCTCGTTGCTGCTCGTGCAACTGGATCGCTTCTCAGACTTCCACGTGGCGGCCGTTGCCATCTGTGTAATATTTGAGATGTGGACATGACGGGGCCTGCCTCAGATGGTCTCGTACCCAACGAGTCATATTGTCGCGCATACGGCACTATGGCCGAATGCCACACATTCCGGTTTGCGGCAGAGTCAACATTTGCCATGCAGGAGCATAACGTTTGTAATGTGAGTGTACGGTAAATGAATTATCTGATCTACGAAAGCTTTTTTATAAAGTTAATGTATTTTTTCGATGGATTGTATGCGAGGTATGTATGCATTTCATGTATGCAATGTATGTTTTATACTGTATGCATGTATCTCTATGCAACGTATTGTGTTGTAGTTTATCTTTCAATATTTTTTTGTTTTCTTAATGTATGTTTTATTGCATCCAGTTTCGTGAGAAAAAACAGGCACTGGTGGCACGGAAAGAAATAAACCGACAAGACTAGTTCAAAGTTCTTATGCTGAATTAACGACCTTC
The DNA here is from genome assembly GCF_011947565.3 of Pollicipes pollicipes. Taxonomy (NCBI): domain Eukaryota; kingdom Metazoa; phylum Arthropoda; class Thecostraca; order Pollicipedomorpha; family Pollicipedidae; genus Pollicipes; species Pollicipes pollicipes. The sequence goes on from NW_023597054.1 coordinate 24,068,613, forward strand.
TACATAGTACGAGGTACTAATTGCACGACGTCGTAATGCTGAACAACAATCGTATTGACCGGCAACGTAATAATCATTTAGCACCACAACGTCGTATCACGACGTCGCAATGCCGGACAACAATCGTATTGACCGGCAACGTAATAATCATTTAGCACCACAACGTCGTAAAACTAGTACCTCTTGGTATCTTGAGGGTCGTGGACTCAACACAAGAACTTTGAACTCATGCCAAAAACCACGAGGTTACGGTCTTTCTTGTATCAAGGATAAGACAAGTTGTTTTAACATCTTTACGCAAGTTGGACAAGCTTAAAAGATCAGAATTAAGATACTGATAGATATCTTCCATGACACTGAGAGGACTACACAAACTTCGGTTCGCGTTTTTCTTCGCCCAGTTGTGCGCCGTATCCACATTTTATCCGTTGCACTGTTTCAGATGTCACGACGGTAGTTGAGAAATGGGAGAACAGAAGAGATCGTGACCACTCAAAAATGTCATTCAGCAGCGGAAAATCAGATTGGCTATACACCAGTGACGGAGTGGTTACAAGCTCAGCCACCGGTGCATGTTGGCACATTAGACACACGAACAGAATGGATAGCTACCTGGCTGGTCGGCCTAAGAACAACAGAGCATGCCAAAGCATCCAGAGCACGGAGATCTAGTCCATCACACTCTACACATCCCTGTCGCGGGAAGACTGGAGCTGCAGTCTCGAGTCTGGCACGTCATCGTCCTCCGCGAAATGCATTGGAAAAGTAGTAGTTCAAAGCAAGAACAGAAAAACGACTGGAAGGTAGCAAAGGGTCAGGGTAGCGACATCAACGGAGAGGAGCCACTTCTGTGTGGAGCTGGCCGTAAGCTGGTCACATGTATAAGCAGCCGCCTTGTAATGTCATTTGGAAAGTGAGTCGATCGTAGTCCTCCTAGATACCAGGCGATCCAGCGCAGCCAAAAAGTTATCGTCATCATAGCAACCACTACTTGATTATACCAATTCCATTGGAGGCAAGAAACTAGCCTAGAATGAATACCTTTTACATCGATCATGAATGAAATTGTTTGAATGAATAAATGATTTCGAAAGTAAGGTAACAAGCCCACCAAAAACATCCAGGAACACCATTAAGCGCGAGCAACAAAATTGCGAACAGTGAATTCAGTTACCTTTCATTGCCCCTCGTCCTCCCCCCTTCCCCCCCCCCCCCCCCCCCCCCACCCGATCCAACTGTATCTCCAGTATGCCCAAGGTGGGCTAAACGCGTGACACAAACAGACGCGCAGTTGATCACTTACGTGCAGAACGAGCATAGCATCCATCGTCGCGAGCCCTTTTAAAAATGCCGGCGACTACGGAGATGTCTACTTTTTGGGTCCATATCGAAACCCAGATTCGAACCCGCACCGCAAGCAGGAAGCTCAATATGTTAATCACTAGAACCTCCCGCCCCCATTCCTCGGCCGGTGAGGAAGGTGGAGCGGTTCGACGCTTCCAAATTAAAACCTGTGTTAATGGCGACAGCAGCGAAGGAAATATGAAATGACACAAAACTGATGCAAGCACATGCACACACACCGATAACCACACTTGGTATCTTTTTTGCCCCGATGCTGGATCAGCTTGGACCGCCTTTCCCCTCAGTGATCCGTTTCAGTGCTGAGATCCCGGCTTATTTAAGACAGGACCACGAGACGCAGAGAGAATACGAGCTCTAACGGACCGGCCGACAACTTGACGGCAGCGGTCGGCGGCCCTCTGCCGCCCGCTCTTGCTCAGAATGTCGCTTCTGGCCAGCGCTCCCTGCGGCCCGCAGCCAGCCTGCCCGGGCCGGCCGGCCGGCCCGCACTCGCACCCGCCCGCGGGGGCTGACCGCCAGCGCCGCCCGGCCCCAGCCGCCAACTGTCGCAACTGAGGCCGCCAGCCAGCCACATCAGTTGCCGAATCACAACTCGAAGGCATACCACAACTTGCGCAGCTCAACAGCGAGCGCTCAGTTCACCTTCCGCCTCTCCGTCATCCCGCAAATATCCTCCCCCCATCCCTAATTACCCGCATGCGCAAGCATAACAAAACCCAGCTAAGCACATGTGCAGCCGCCAACGGCCCTTAGCTCCTTAGATTGCCCGACGTCTCCTAGAGCTTGTAGATGTATAGCGGCAGCCTAAGAGCGCGGCGGGTGAGCTCGATGTCAATAGTCCGCAGTCGCATGCTCCACTCGCCACATGCAAACATCCTCGAAGTAGACAGGACAAATCTACTAGAGGAAGGCAGGAGTGAGCGTTCAAGCCAGATGGTTGACAGCCAGCTAACAAGCAGCGAGAGGCTCAAAACGTGCGTGTTCCAGCCCCTACTGTTACTTGCGACACATAATGTCAGTGCTCTTCCATTCAGCAGAATCCAAGCAGCGCACTTGAACTCGGGACTAAATGCACACTTCGTGACCACACAGACACTCTGTGCGAGTTTTGGCTGTGCTTTCGTGGACACGAGCGGCGCGCAAAGAACCACACGCGCGCACACCCGCACACACACACATACACACAGGACGTGTGAGCACGCTTAGCGTCGGTGTCATCGCCGGTGCGGCCAAACCAGGCGCTGGGCGGCGGTGGGCGGCGTCGCGCGCGTCTCCACCCACCTTGAGGATCTGGAAGGAGCACATGAGCGTCTCGTCCACAGACATCAGAGCGCCGGCGTTGTCGAACTCGCCGCAGTAGTTAGGCGCCGAGAACAGCGTCACCAGCTGCCGCTTGGCGAAGAACTCGTAGCCGTCCTCCACCACCTGCGCACAGGGCGGGGGCCACAGTCGAGTGCACGGGTCCACTTCTCACTGAAGCAGGACGACCACAGTCTTGTCGGCGCCCGTCCTTGGGCGGGCAGAGCGACCCTCTGAGACACCGCGCCGAACCCGACCTGCCCACTTTCGGCTTTGCGTCACGAGGAACGGCTGACGTCAAGTGTACGTCTCGCAGCCGCTGTCAAGCGTCATGCGCCATGTCCGGCGGCAGTCTCTATAGAGACTACATGTTAACATACAACAGCTGACGTACGTTACTACTGTCGCAGCCAGCGCCCACTGCTAGCGGCGGCAGACCACACCCTTCCCCCCCCCCCCTCCCATTCCCCCCCACAAGTCAAGGTCGACAACGCACAACAGTGACGGCCGAGACGGACCAGCATCCTGATACGGCATCAACCACATGCCGATGGGACCGACATGAGCACGTGTTCACAAAGGACCCACGTTAACGCCCCAGTATCAAATGATCGAGGCGTGTCGAGCGGTGAGACAGGTGACTAACTGGACGCCGGCCATGGGATCCGACGCTGGGATAGAATCTGACGCTGCGCACTCAGCACAGCCGCCCGGCTACATTTCAACGCCCAGCGAGGTCACACAAGGCGCTATACAAAGACACTCGGCCCCCTCCCCCACACCCACCCACCACTGCCACAACAGACACTCATCATATACCGCAAGGCTCTTTTCATTCGGTGATAAAAAGACTTATACCTGATGCGCCCTGCATATCAAGTCGAAGTCGTGCTTGTGCAGAAACTTGGCCACCACCTCGGCTCCAAAGGTGAATGATACACCGCGATCGTTCTCGCCCCATCCCATCGTGTCCTGGGAATCAGACCGCCCGAGGGCATGTCATGGTGTCCTCCGGATCAGACCGCTCGAGGGCATGTCACGATGTCCTCGGGATCAGACCGCCCGAGGGCATGTCACGATGTCCTCGGGATCAGACCGCCCGAGGGCATGTCATGGTGTCCTCCGGATCAGACCGCTCGAGGGCATGTCACGATGTCCTCGGGATCGGACCGCCCGAGGGCATGTCATGGTGTCCTCCGGATCAGACCGCTCCGAGAGCACGTCAACCTATCCTGGGGATCAGACCGCCCGAGGCACGGTAACATTCAAATGCCGCTGACCAAATCACGAAACGGGAGTTTTCTTCCGAAGTAAATACAACAGTGACAGAGATGTGAGATTGCAGACACGAACATAAGCGGCGAATCCCTACAACCGTACACTCAGACATCAAATAACCGTCAAAATTCGGTCATGGAAAAGTTCATATGCCAAGCAACCCATAGAATGATTATACCACTGGGTGCAGTTACCGCAGCATTAATTGGAGTCTAAGCCGAGCAGACTGAAATCAGTGCACCCGACTGCCTACCAGTTACCCGTGCGCCAGCATCCTGTCTGGGTAGGACCAGGGCAGGGCTCATTGTCTCGTACCCCACCGACGTAGGGCCAGAGCAGGCCTCGGTGTCTAGTACCCCACCGAAGAAAGGCCAGCGCAAGCCTCAGTGTCTCGTACCCAGCCCAAGCAGGACCAGAGCAGGCCCCAGTATCTAGCACTCCGCCCAAAGAGGACTAGAGCAGGCGCCGGTGTCTAATACCCCGCCGAAGCAGGACCAGGGCAGGCCTCGGTGTCTAGTGCCCCACCCAAGCAGGACCTGAGCAGACCCCAATGTCTTGTACCACATCCAAGTAGGACCAGAGGGCCCCAGCGTCTGGCACCCCACCCAAATAGGACTAGAGCAGACCCCAGTGTCTAGTTCCCGCCGACGTCGGTCCAGGGCGGGCCACGGTACCTTGTCGGGATCGGACCAGAGCAGATCGCAGAGCAGGCCCTGGTCGGGCACGTCTGTGGGCCGCGGGATGCGCCGGATCTGCTCCATGCTCTGCAAGTCCGGCGACAGGCCGCCGTGGCAGCAGAAAATCTTCTCGTCCACGATCGCCGCCACCGGCAAGCAGTTGAAGCAGTCGGTAAACGTCTTCCATAGCTTGATGTTATACCGTCGCTTGCCTGAGGGGCACAAAAGCGGTACAGATCAAACGACGGAATCATGCACGAACGTGACCGTGCGGCGGTTCATGTGACAAAACGCCACGAGGCGTTTCTCCTGGAGTTAATACAGTCATTGTCATGAAACTATGCAAAACAAGAAAAACAATTATGCAAACTCATTATCAAGTCATGATAATGGTTGAAGCTTGGGGGTTTACGGAAATGAAGACATGCACGCACATGATCATAAAGCTACGATGGACACGTGCCAGTGCACACACGGTACGACAAATGATGCGGACAACTTAATTAACAAAATGTGTGGAGTACCCCACACCTTCGGGCGTAAAGCATGTTCATGGGCAGTATTTCGCCGACGTAAACGTACAAATTCAGGTACGTTAAGAAATCCGCGACCATGCTACACATTTCGCCAAGGCGAGCAAAACGAGAAAAGATTATCCAAGTGATCCCCATCCTAGGAAGTCAATCTCCTTGTCATGGGAAAAATGCATTGGTCATCATCCACCAGGTGCTATAGGCGGAAATACCGCGGGATAGTGACGGCGGATTTCCTTATGATACTTGGTAATGGTAGTTATCAAAAGCTACCATAAAGCACGTGCAAAAACGGGTTTGGCTTCTACTGTAAGCCTGCGTTCGTCGGCGCACTTCGGCATTTCAGTTTTAGGAGCTGGCTGTTGCCTTCACTTGTACTTACATTCCTCATAGAAGCCATATATTCTGTTGATGCTAGCACATTCATGATTGCCCCGTAGTAGGAAGAAGTTTTCGGGGTATTTGATCTTGTACGCGAGGAGGGACATATTGTCTCCAATGACTGCTTGCCCCGGTCACGTAGTCACCAAGGAACAGGTAGTTGGACTCTGGAGGGAATCCACCATACTCAAACAGACGTAGCAGGTCGTAGTACTGCCATGGATATCACCTGAAATGGGGAAGGGTGCTGGTAATAAATGGCATTGATAGTTAAATCATAACCCATTGCAACAGGTGGCCACCTACAGGTCATCACCACAAGTGTTCAATTTAGGAATCAAACAGCAATGCAATGGCAACATGATAGAAAAGAGGTGCATGCAACTGTTGGGGAGCAGCACAAGCATACAAAAGTTAGTGAGCATAAATTATGCAATGACCACATTATGTGCATTACATATCTTTGAACATCCCATTCAACTTTCGGGCACCAAGTGTCACTCATCTATCTCATGCTGATCGCAGTGTGGAACCATACAAAATAATTCAACTTGCGGCCACCAAGCGTCACAGTTTCTCATGCTGATCCGGTGTGGAATGACAAAGTACCTGGAAATCAGTCAGGTTCAAACCTACATGTATATTTCGCCGCAGCCCGGACGACAAAGATTCTACATCACGTCACGCAGAATCTTTGCCGGACCATGTAGAATCTCTTTCCCACAACCCATCGGAATGAGACAAGAAGTAGCGCAACAAAATTCAATCATAAAGAGGTGAATCTGTGTTAGGAGCACTCATAGCACCAGCCAACAAAACATTGTGTCTCTGCAGTTACTGTCAGTCACTGCACCGTTGTTGTCCACAACCGCTACAAAGATGTTAACAGAAACCGAGTCACCAAACACATCCAGCCATTGACCCTGAATGACATCAATGTGGGCGAAGACATTAGTTGTGCACCGCAAATACCCACCCCATGGCTTTGGTACCAATTGTGTACAAACATTTCGCCAGCCACACTAATCCATGTGATTTCATGCCAATGCCAATCATTGTGACCGACGACCACAACCTGCCCACCCACCCTGTCGACTTTGCAGGGACAATTTCAGGTTATATACTGAATTGTACACACTAATCCCTGTGTGTAACCCAAAAAGCCCAATAATTTGCCTGGACAATGGCATGTGCAGGTGAGAAGAGGGGTAACACAGGCATCATACATCAATGTTGTAAACTTCTGTGAAAAATACTAACAGTTAAGTAGATGGCTTGATGGCTCTTTGTACAGGCATGTATGGGATGTAGTATGTATGGTGTAAACATGTGATATGTGCCAATGTTTATGACTAGTAACAAGATGGCAGCATCCGAAGCAAGGTACAAAGGACGAACATTTTTGAGGAAACAATGACCAAGTCAAGTGGTTAGCACTTATGTATAACCTAAGTATTTATAAGGTACCACACACAATCTAAATTTAACATGTCACATCCACCAAATTTGAGAACAGCATCCATCAGCTTGCTGACATTCTTCCCTCCAAAGCACTTACCACATATTTTTAGAGGTGCTTCCAGCTCCAGCAACACTGGCTGCGATAGGAAGATTTCCCTGGACTTCAAACACAGACCTCTGATTTCATTTTCTGTCAGTTGTACATTTTTGCCAGGCCGAGCTCCTCGAACTGAAAAGGAGTCATGACAAAGTTCAGCTTCATGGATGCAATAGTGACAGCAATCACTGATCAGTGGAGTGAGCTACTTCAGTATTTGGAAGTTAAGCAAATCTGCCATGCAATAGCCCACAAGCTGACAAACTATGCATGCAACTAAAAAGGCCACACAGCTTTTGCTGTCTAGGATACCCCTAACCCATTGAATATGGCAACACAGCTTTCAGGATAGATTGATTGATCAACCCACTGCTTTGCTGAGACTGATAGCTCACAGCTGGATTGTGTGTATGATGTCAATGTTGACACTTGCAGGTTGGAAAAAAGTGGAACATTTTTTAATGGCATGTGACATGACCCCAGGTATGGCAAGTGCTTACACTAGGTTGATAGTGGTGCTCTTCAGGGGTTGTGGGGTTTGGGTCTGGTTTGGGGGTACCATTTGGGGGCTGCAGTTTCATTTTTTCTATTCATCAAATTTTGTTTAGGCTTTAACCTGCTCACCATTGATGTTAAGCCCCTTGATCTGCACTCACATTTCAGCCTTCATTTTCAAAGCATATGAGGCATGCATGTAAGTTTCTAGCATTGGGCCAAAACCAGGTGGGAATTTTTCAT
>NW_023597054.1:24077263-24134838 GCF_011947565.3 Pollicipes pollicipes
CGATCTCCAGCCAACAGTGCTTATTCATAATGAGTGAGCGAAGGAAATGGGCGAGTTAACGTAATCATACAGGCGAGACCAACTCCGAAGACGTATTGCTCGTTTGCTCGTCTGTTTGCATGAGACTCGTAAATTTGCAACGATCCCGAAAACGTATTGCATCGACTGACAGAGCCCCAGAATACATGCCTAATTATGCTGTGTGAGACATCAGAGAATGATTTATTCATGCCAACCACATAAAAAACAAAAATGGACTTTTCACGACAGCGTTAGGCATTGGTCATCAAACACATCAAAATGACAGGCCAAGTTGCATAAGAGAACGCTTTTTAGCTGTCATTATGTACTTATTCTACGTTTGAGGTTTGAGGCGCTTACTGACTTGGGCCCAGGGAAACAAATCAACGAACGAGGCATAATGACGAAGCCAAAACGCATCGCTAGCAAAAATCAGCGGGTAGTTTGACAGACCCGTAGCGACAGCGTTCTAGCAGCATTGCCACAATCACGCAGCATCATTTTATCAGTTCTAAATGATCGAACATTGAAATTCTTTCCCACGAGCTGCGCACTGCGAAAACTTTTGTGCAATTCCTATAGCTTGTTTTGAGTCAACAAAACATAATGTTACCTTTGCTTTTTTTGCCACGGTACTCCACTGCATGTGCTTAGCATGTGGTTTTCCATCTGCCGCTGACAGCAAGCATGTTTTACTGCTAGCTTGGAAGAAACCGGCGATGCCATCGCACGTATTTTTCCATGCGAGGTACCGGAAAAACGACACTCACATTTAGTCAAAAACCTATCTCATGCTAAGAATGCTTAGACAAAGTCATGCCTGTCTTTATACCGCCCCTGAGAATCCGTCTAAAAAAATACCGCGATTTCTGTAGACCCTGGTTGCCTGTTCTGTATGCGCGGTATCCAAGCCAAGCTGAAATGTCACAGCTGCAGCTGCCTCGAGTGCCAGGGAGTCGAATTATACACAGAATAATCTGGTTGACAATCCCTCGTGCAACTATAAATGGATGTAGCGTACACTGGACGTTGCACCAGCACAGCCTCTGGCTTGAGTTGGGTATCAAAAATAGAGTTATAAAAAAATTCCGATCAGCCCCGCCTCATTGTCGGAAGATTGGCAGCGCGCGCTGCTTTATAAGCGGACTGCGCTTTGGCCACAAAGAGCTAACAAGCCAGCTGTGGTACTGGCTCACTGAGCGAGAACACAGGCTCGTCTACCTAAAAAATAAGTCAACTGCGTTGCACCGACCAACCGTGCTACACTTCTCAAAACGAATTTGTCCTGTGTATGCATTATTGTTTACGCTGTCCAGGTTGTACAGTTTTTCGCTCCCTCATTTTCCCCTCGGTTGATACCTACACCCATGTGTCATGCAGTTCCGTCTTTTTATATCCAGAACACTTTCCATTACCAGCTGGTGCAGATTGAGCCCGGCGATTCCAAGAGCTGCGGCCTTGATCTTCGAGTGCTGGTGATTCAAAGCGCAATACTTCCAAGCAGCACCACTGTCGTGACCAGCGCAGCTTGCTGGTCGTTTGCTGTGGAGATCCGGCCACGAACGCATTCTTCTACCTCCCAGAACAGGCCTGCAGCCATCTCCAGAAATCTATGTTTATGGCAACCCGACCGGGCCGGTTGCAAAACGGGCAATTCTCTGCCCAGCCCCGACGCGCAGGAACCATAATCACATGTAAGTGCGCAGCCGGTGCCAGCCTTTTCCCGTGCGAGGACTACTTCTGACTGTGGTGCTTGAGCACCAAAAGCTATTGCTGCATCTCTGCCCAGCTCTGCATGGCCTACGTGATTAAGCACTCGCCACTTTCTTCTCACAAGAACCATTAAAATGACACACATGTCGAATAGCTACAACGCGTCACCGATAACCACTACTCGACGTCAGTTCACTGACTGATGCATGACCTGCATGACCTCTCACATGCTTCAAAATATCGTGAACGTGTTTGTTGGGCGACGAGCTTCCATAGGATACCCGTATCGGCTGTGTTTTACGTCGCACATACCAAAAATAGGTACAGGCCCACGCATGGGCCTATACAGGCCTGCACGTACAGGCAGGCCCATGCATAGCCCACGCCATGACCTCAATGTTGACCTCATTGACACGCTAGGATCGGGGATACAAATAAAACTGCAAATGCTTATTCAGAGAGTGTGCTGGGCATCCTTCAGTGGAAAGATAATATTGTTTTCAAAATAGATAAATTTTAAAAGGCCTCGGATGTAAGCAAGTGTCACGAGATTTTAGATAAATGTCACGGCGAAAAATGGCCAGAAAGTCCATTTATTGTTGTAATGTATGCAGCACTTTATCTGCTCTCAAAATATGTGGAATTTGATGAGATCTTAACCGGTGCATTGCATAGATAGAACAAATATTTTTTCGTTCGATTTTTAATCAATGTCGCCAAATGATTATCACTGACCCCAGATGCGGTTGCGCCCATGCCTGCAAGCTATGTGGAAATGCCGTCACCAGGAGAAAAGTTAGTAATGGTTACGGTAAATGCATAACCAGGAGTGACGTCACAAGACTTGTTCATAGAAAACTCGAGCGTGGTATTTTTCAGGGATTTTTGACCTGAAACGAAATTCCACTTCGCCACATATTCATCAGTGTGGATTCCGATACAGAGTCGCATGGAGCTAGAGGTTTTCGAAGAAGCTTTTGGGAGAGCAAAAGGCAAACACCAGATCACAAAATGATGTTTTCAGCGTTAGGCATCCTAAGGTCCTGCTTTGAATGGACGGAAAGGAGGCTTAGAATCACATGCGACAGCCATTCAATATCTCCCGCCCAAGGAGCATAACTAACATGACTGAACAACACACAACATAAACGAACAATTCTGACAATTAACATGGGGAGAAACCAAAGCACAGCCTCCTGTGAATACATCTGTGTTAATCTGGTAGGCCACATAGGTCAACATAATTCGATATGGCACACCCGCCAGAATTTCGTATTAAACTGGCCTAGGTTAATGTAAATTACACGCCAAGGCCCAAAGCCCATGATTTGCTAATGGCTGGCAAGCCTTGTATTTGTATTAGGCAGCTTCCTATAAATGTCGTTGCCTATGTGTAACAACTTATGCAATAAACTTAACATAAAATTGTGAGCTCATTTCAGTGCGAACATGCTTGCCAATACCATTTTTCTGCATTGCGGGCACTTCCATTCACTTGTCAGCCTTATTGTGCCGACGGGGCGCGATTGAACGCCAATGGTGCCCCATCCTGGCCGCAATAAATCCCAGATTTTTTCTTTCTTTTCACGGTTTGCGGAAATTGGCTGCCCCAAAAAGCAACAAAAAATCGCATTCACAAACAATAGCTCGACTTTATAATATACTTCGTAGTATCTGGCTTTCACACGAGACTCACAAATGCAGGTCAAAGTCAGGCCATGGCTGTCACCGAAAGGCGTAGGCAATCGTTCTATGTGATGCCGCAAGGGAGTGCTAGACCAAGTCATACCTATCTGAAATAGTTTCGTAGGCAATGAACCAATTGAATATAAAATTAAAACCAACTCCATTCACCTAGAGTTAGTTGTGATGACCAGACCAAGGCCAAAACTAGCTTGCTTCTTTGCTCAACAGCTTGGTTTTATGAAGTAGTTTCTGGTGCGGATTTCGAATTCAACCATGACAGGGACCGCAACAGACATGTTCCATCCACTTTCTAAATGTCACAGCACGTCAGTGACCTAAAATAACCCAGTTCAACATTTTTAAGCAAAACACACCGCCTAGCGTGAACCCTGACGCTTATCCGAACTGCAAAATAGGAACAATCTCGTGAGTATTTTGTCACGTTGACTTTGGAAAGGTCAAACGAGATCAGTGAACTCATGGACCTTTTGCTTAAAACAGGTATCTAGCTTCACAGCGGCTTCATGAGGAGGTCTGGGGAATTAAGACACTAATCTACAGTTTGACTTTGTCTGACCTTATTGGATCTCAAGGCGATGACCGAGAAACCACAAATTATGACTTAAGTACGTTAACGTACAGACCAGTAATCCACCCTGTGGATTTGGTGTCTCTAGCTATCCCAGTTTCCGAGATTTCAGGGTGTCAAATTGACCCCCCCCCCCCCCAACCGAGTGAAGTGCATTCAACCGGCTACCCAGGCACGTGCTAAGGGGCGCAATGCCCCGAAGACTTATATTTAGGCCACTGTTTGGTGCTGTTTTCTTGTCTTTGCAGCTTGAATGCAAAAAAAAAAACATCAGATTTATAGCTTATTTACAAATATTACTTCAATGTACCAAATGGAGGTCAAAAAGTGCATGTAGGAGCAGTTACATTTCAAAAAAATCGTGTCTCCAATAAAAAGTGTCTTAGAAGAGGTCATGATCGAAGGTAATGCCGGGCACATTCGTGGGTGTTGAAATAAAGAAATTGCGTCCATTTTTCGTTTGAAATGAAATACTGGGTGGATTTTATTCAAAGACGTCCGCTCATAAAAATGACTTTCGAATATTGGATCGAAGTAAAAAATAAATGCATTTAACCAACTCAAACGTGAGCAAGTACAAGCCGAGACCCTTGTTATGAGCAGTTCTTTCCTCGCATCACCAACGGCACACTGCTCAACTGCCATGGGAAGTGGATGGGCGGACCATGCGGGCGCCTGACCTTGGCCTTGGGGTCGAGCTTATACAGCGGGCGGCGAGCGTGCAGCGACTCGAAAAGAAGCATCAGCCACGCTGACGCGTGACATATCGTCTCGTCAATAACGATGAATTCCTTCCAGGAAGAGGTGTGGTGAATACTGTCCAGTCAGCATCGACTGACATTTTGTTCGGCCGAGAGTGGGATTTTCCAGCTGACTTTCCACTTTGACAGGGACGGTGAAAGTTTGGGGAATTGCAAGAAGCAAACTGGATGACGGAAATGGTATTTCCACTGCAACTGGCACGTACCACGTTGATCGGCCAGACGTCTGAAGCATACCGACTAAAAGCCTTCAGCACCTGCAGCAGTGCATCCACACATCAATTTAGACACGTCGTCCCGGTACGCCCAACGGGGGAGCCGGCGGCCGTGCGTTCCGGTCCGGTCCGGTGCACACCCCGAGCCGACGCCCCTGACAGGGGTGCCGACGGCGGTCCGGCCCGGCGCACACCCTGTGGCGACACCCACGACAGGACAGCCGGCGGCCGTCCGGTGCGGTCCGGTCCGGTGCGCGCCGTGTCCTGCTGCCGCCTGACTTACGTGACTAGGATCTTGGTCATGTCGCCGGCCGTCCGGTGGCGGTGTCGATCCGCGGTTCGTCACAGTGCGCGGCAGACCCGTGCAGACAACAGCTCGGTGGACGCTGGCGGAGCCGCCCACTTGCTGTCCAGATATATCAAAAAACACGCCCTGCAGACAACAGCTCGGTGGATACTGGCTGAGCCGTCCACTTGCCGTCCGGATATATCACCAAACACGCTCTGCGCGGACCGACTACTTGCCCGAGACGATGTCCGAAACCAAGCTCTATCAGTAAAGCGGTGGCTGTGATACTAGGCAGGAGTGGGAACAGCGTACCATGATGAAGTGCGCCGCTGCTCAATCATCACGCCCTGGCGACTCTCCCAGCCGAAAACGTGCGCACTGTGGACGCTTCTGGCATCTCATGTCGCGCTTGAACACGCTCCAATAGCGTCGTATTCTGATAGACCCATTAACACAGTTTAAGCTGAAAACTTATACCGGATAACGCACTTCTCGTCAAATGGTGGCAGGAGACAAGCGATGTATTACATAGGGTGTCCGCTGCGCGCCCAACCGGACTGGAAGCGCTTCACTGGACACGGTTTAGCCCTCGCGCCCACGCACCGGCCGCGGCGGCCCGTCATCTGCCCTCAGACGGTCTCTACGGCCAACCACCTGCACACACGGCCACTAGCGGTCGACGGCTGGCCGAGCCCTGACAACGGCACCCCGCGCGCGCTGATCACTGTGAGACACACGGCCCACGCGCGCGCACGCACACACATACAGTGACAGCGCCCGGGGGAGCGGCCGGCGGCGGTCCGGCCGTCTCGCAAGTGTGGCGATGATCAGGAGCAATTTGTGGGGCCGGGCAGGGCCAGCGGCGGTGTCAGCGCCCACAGCGGGCCGCGCCGCCGTCTGCCGTCCGGTGATAGTCCGGCCGGGCGCCGCAGCGGTGATAGCGGCGCCCGCGCTGGACTCCACAGGCGACATCAGCGTCCGCGCGCCCGAAGCCAGAGCCGGCACCGGACTGAGTAGGGCCTGTCCCGGCGCGCCGCCCACCGGGGTCGGCCCTGTCGTGTTGCCCTGGCGCCGCCTCTGTCGCCGGGAGCGGCGCGACGCAGTGCCCCCGCCGGCCCTCTGCGGCTCGAATCACGGCTGCATGCCGGGGGCACCGTCAATACATCAACGGCACCGGCAACTGAGCCGGCAGTAGGCAGTGCCCCGCCAGGCCACCTAGCGCTGGCAGTCCCGCAGCCTCCTGTCCCCGCCGCCGCATGTGCAATTGTATCTGCACATAGAGCCGGTTCGGTACAAAACGAAGCGCCTTCCACGGGGAATTCGTCTTCTGCGGTCCAGTCTTTTGGTTGGTACCGGATCCGACCAGTGTACAGCGTATGCACAGACCGGACTGTACCAATTGCACATGCCAGGGCGCACGTCCTGCGCAGGCTTTGGTGTCGATTTCTGAAAATGGGGGTAGGGGGGCAGATTCGTGGAAGTCGTCATAAGGTGACAGGGCCAAGAACCTGTCGGATTTTATGTGTTATGTTCTGCTTATGAGTTATATATATATATATACATATTATGCTTACGTATTTTATAAAAACTCATGTGCGTTGCCAATCAAACATGGAGCCTCCCAGACCGCATCACCTTCTTAAAAAGGCATCTGAAGCTAAATTGAAGGGATGCGGTTGCAGCGCTCTCATGCCTACTTTTTTAAGAAATTTGATCCGAACCCCTTCAATGGCTGGATTTCTGGGATTAGCGCTCACGCTAAGCAGTGCTTATTGTGTGAGCCCTGACCCTGACCCCTACCATCCGATCGCGCAATTCCAAGCAACGGCAGAATTTAGTGGCGAAAGCTTAACGTGCCGCAATGCTCGGCACGGTCCGTCCTACCCTCTGACGTCAACTGACCTTTAGTGCAACCGCTGCTACAGGCCACAACCCATACCTGTCAAGGGCAAATAACGAGCGCCTAAAGCGACTCGAACCCACCCCGCCACGGGTGGGTGAATCGGGAGGCAGGCGCTGTAACCAACTGAGCCACCGGGACGGACATACTGATAAATATAATTGGTGTGTACCTTACCACGATGTGCTTTGGTGAGTTGCTATGCATATATTTATCCATTCACAAGCAGAGTGTTCAGTGTTCACAGCGTATGAGGCTATCATAACCCACAGCTACGCAGGTTCTCGATGCATCAAAATTTCATCAATACGGCTTATGTATTTTAGTTAATATTAACACGCGCCGGGGTAACCGGTTGAATACCCTTCGCTCGGGTGAGGGCCAATTTGACCCCCCCCCCCCCCGAGATCTCAGGAGCTACGAGAGGTAGAGACACCAAATCCACAGGGTGTGTTGGTCTGTACGTGAACTCAATTATGTCAACGTTTGAAGTTCCTAGATCATGACCTTCGGGTCAAATAAGGTCAAAGGTCAAATTACAGGTTGGTCTCCAAAGGGCCCCCAGAACCTAGATAACTGTTGTAAGCAAAGGTTCACACGCTCATTTAAGGTCAGGGACTTTGTTTGACCTGTTGAAGGTCATGGTGACCAATCATACATGACTACTCCAAGTTTCGCATTTGAATAAGCAACAAAGATTACACTAGACAGTATGCTCCTAAAACAAAATGTTTGCCTGGGTCATTTTAGGCCAGTCAATTCGATATGAGCACTAGAAACTAGCTCATACAGCATACCCTGCAGTAATAACGCAGGTTGCTTTTCCCTTGGTACGACCTTTATACCTGTCCCTAGGTCAATGGAGCTTGTTGATTCATTTGCTCCGTTGCCTAATGAAATATCCCAGAGATGTCTGGCTTCGGCTAACACTCCGTTGTTGCATCAGAATGAACGATTCTCTACACATTGACTTCCCTGAATCAATGTCCTGGACTTTCACCTGCCGTAGGTCGGCGGCCTTACAATGCACATCTAAACGCATTACATCAAACGATCCTCATATTATGTTGTCTATAGTTACACAAAATTTGGCGCGGCTACGCCGCGTCGTTCGCAAACCACTCCAAAAAACCTTCGGGGGATCAACTTAACCCCCACTCGAGCGCGTGTTTTTGCTGAAAAATTCATGGAAAATATTGTTAATTATGTTCCCATCGCATAATCAAAGAACATGGTCTCCAAGCTTTCCGCGTATACGCGTAAGTAGATGCCCTTCTGTTGATCATTTTCCCCCGTTCTTTTAAATAAGGACGAAATGCAAGCCAACTGTACGTCTGGGTGACACTGTTCCAGCTGTTAGGCCTCTGAAGGGAAAGCAGCCCTCACCCGTTTCACTTCGAGCATGTGAAAAATGAAACATCCGTCATATCCGTCATCCGTAACATACGTCGTCTGTCATATCAAGGCATGCGTAATGCAGGTTGATCGTAATAGCGTTACTGGGTGAGCTGGCTCTTCAGTTACCATGCGATGATACTTGCGTACGCATATTCGGTGCTCAAGGAGCGTACCCACGCAAGGACACAGCCAGAGTTTTGGTAATTGGGGGGGGGGGGCATACAGGGTTGTACGAAGCCCTCCTCCGCTGGTAAAAGGCCCCCACCCAAAACAAGAAGTAACCGGATATGACCCACTTGGTTTCGAGGGGGCCTTGCCCGTCTTAAAAGCTTGGAATCACCAATAGATACAGCACTGTTGGTATTTTGAAGTCCATAACCTGAAGAAAGCACACCGGTGCCAGCTTATAAAATGCTTCAGTGGACTCTTTCTAAGCCAATAGCACTCGGGGGCTGCGCCGATATTTTTCTGGGCTGTGCAGGGACATCGTGAGCGTAGATCTTGGATCAAAATAGGGCTGTAAATTTGCATTTACATCGACATGTTTTTGTCTCAGAATTCTCAACTTTGTTCAGAATCGAGTCTCCGGAGGCCTGCGGTGGCGTTGCAGTCTACGAAGGCCTCCGGCGTCGGTTCTGCGTTTAACATTTGACGATGGCTAACAGACGAACAAAAACGACGTTTCTGAAATAGGAGGCTCGAACGCTTCAGAATGTCAACTGGAACACTTAGAGAGTATTCGGGAGTATGTTCCACCAGTGCAATTTGCAGATTTATTACATAAACGGATTAGCATTCATGGCACCGCGAGCCGTTGCACGAATCTGAACGTAGAACTAGACATGTAAATGTCGAACCTCTGTTTTCATGGTGCTGTTGCTGTTTATCTCTTCGAGTATCAGCTCAAAATCATCCAAATTAAATTTGCATCGCAGTCAATTTTTGAACGGCTCGAATTAGTCTTAAAAGAGACTTGAAGCATTATTCCACGATGGCTGGCCTCGGGCGCCAGGCGCTCGCCGCCCGGTGTTTGATGATGATGATTTGGGGTTTTAGGGCGCATCGACTGCTGTAGGTCATGCAGCGCCCATGCCGCCCGGTGTTTGCTGCAGTGGCCAATACCGCCCGGTCTCATGGAGAAGTCAACCCTGACCGTGGTGTTCTTGCTCCTGAGATTGCCAGCCCGCAGGCCCAAAATTGTTGAATGCAATTTGTTTCACATGGCGATCCTGAGTACGGATAGACGCCTTGTTTATGTTGGCCTTTTTTATTTTTGATCCCATTGTGAGCTGCCGTGTTGAACACTAAGGAATCCCCTTTTCCGGGCAAGGGACCTAGCGGGTAGATCAATAGGGGGCACACTATTTTTTCCGGTCAGGGGCTCCAGGGCTATTCGTTTACAGCGTGGGGTGCCTGCCGGCTGTCCTGCTGGTGACACGGAGGCGGGATGCCCTGGTCAGTAAAGAAACCCTAGAGGGGATACATCATACATGGTCGCCAACGTGACGCCGGAGGCCCCCTGACCAGGCCATTTGTTCCCAAAAGGACGCAGGGGCCTTCATTGATGCAAAAGATCCCTCGTCATCACAGGTGTCCAATAATTGGCATAGAGACTGCAGCTCAGCATAAGTAACCGGCCCCTGGCTGAAATGGGATGGAGAGCCCTCCGTTCGGTACTGGGGCCTTGCCTGACAAAGAGCCGTCCATTGTCGTGTTGTGGACTCAGCGTTAACTCTCATCTCCACTTTCATTGCCAGAGGGCCTCGACCAACGCAAGAGGCCCCTGGCTTTTCGCGTCCCGTTCCTGTCCCCGCCCAATACGTTACCTTGGCCGACTCGAGGCCCCTTGCAAACATTTGGCACTATGGGTCTCTGACAAACAAAGAAGCCCTCATCGCTTCAGGGGTATTGATCAATGCAAATCGCGGATTCTGACCTTGTCCCTGCTTGGGAAATGGGCCCCCAGGGCTCAGACCGACACGGAGCCGACTGTTCGGTGTTGGTGGTCTGTGACCGAAAAAGAAACTCGCACTGTCTCAGAGTGTCCCCAGTCGGTGCAAAGTTACCTTGGGCTTACTGACATTTCATGGCCCGACCCTGCCTTCGCGCCCTCCAATCGGGCACTTGATCATCGGTCCCGACTCCGAGGGACCCTTCGGTTCCTCAGCGGACCCCTCGAACACTGTCCCAAGCCGACTGCCACCTGACCGACACTGGAGCCACTCATTGCCTAAGTCCCAGAGTTGACCCCGGAGTATAACCTGGTGACGAATCTTCCGCGTGTCGCGATCGTTAACACGCACCTGGGTGGACGGTTGGATACCGTTCGCTCGAGTGGGGGTCAATTTGACCCCCCTTAGATCACAGAAATTAAGAGAGCTAGAGACACCAAATTCACAGGGTGTGTTGACCTGTACGTCAACTCACTCAGTTCAATGTTTGAGGTTCCTAGATTGACCTTCGGGTCAACTAAGGTAAAAAAGGTTGAATTCCAGGTTGGTCTCCAAAGGGCCCTAAAACCTAGATAACCGTTCTAACCAAAAAGTTGCACGCTCATTAAATGCCATTGACCTTGCTTGACCTTTTGAAGGTCGTGGTGACCAAAATCGCACAAAACTGTTCTGAGTTTTGCATTTGAATAAGCAATAAAGATTATACCAGTCAGTATGTTCTTAAAAACAAAATGCTGACCTGGATCATTTTAGGTCAGTGACCTATTCTGACCGTTAAGAAGTCCATGGAAGGTCCGTGCCGTTCCTGATATCAATAAATTTGATATGAGCACCAGAAACTACCCCATACAGCAAGTCCTAGCGTAATAAAACAGGTTGGTTTTGACCTTGAAATGACCTTCATACCTGACCATAGGTCAATGTAATTTGTTCATTCAATTGTTGTGCTGCCTAGGACAGTATCGCAGAGATGTGCGGCTTCGTCTAACACTCCGTTGTTGGCTCAGATTGAATTCAGATTCCCTAGAAATTCCCTCCGCTGAAACAGTGGCCTGACTTTGACCTGTCATAAGTCAGCGACCTCACGTGTAATATATGAATTTTTGAGCCAGACAGCCCGCTATTCCATTGTCTACAGCTATGTCAAATTTGGCGCCGATACGTCGCGGCGTTCGGAAATCATTCCGGAAAACCTTCGGGAGGGGGGCAACTTGACCCTCACCCGAGCGCGTGTTAAAACTCCATCATAGGCGTGTGGATTTGCACAATTGGATTGGTGAGACCGAGCGGGAAAAACTAGCACCAAATACACCGAAAACCAGGGTTATTACCGGAACTGACCAATGTCCTCTCAGTGACGTTATGGAGTTGAAGTACCCCCAAACAGAATAGGACAACACGGCCCTTGTCCAATATGTTTGCTTGCTCTGATTCGGCGAAAGCTGGTACTGTTGGGCATCATTACAATTTTGTTTGGCGTCGATCGTCGAAACCAGGTTTCGGTAATCGACGCATAGCCGGTGTTATGTGGCTTTTGTTGTTGTTATGCGGACGTTGAGCATGTACGGATTCGGAAGCAAAAAGTGCAAGTTGATTTGCGCGACTAAACATGTCTTTCATGGAAATCGCGGCTGATTGCCGCAAGACGGGATGCAGGTGCATCACTCCCATTAGGCATGTTCGACACGGCTTGTGTTGGTGGTTATGGTCGGAGGATTATCGCTATCGGTTTGGTCGACTGGTGTCGATGGTCAGGTCTTTTACAACTGCTCCATCGAATATTCGCGTTGAAGTGAAGGTCGACATGTTTCAAGGGTTCCTCCGAATGAAGACGGCTGATAACCTGAAACGCCTTGTCTTCATTTTCTGATAAGACGTGGTAGCAAAGCAACGCAACCTGCTGCGATCTGCATCAGTCATCTGCTGCAATCAGCATCATCAGGTCAGGTTTTTACAACTGTTCCATCGAATATTCACGTTGAAGTGAGGGTCGACACGTTTCAAGGGTTCCTCCGAATGAAGACGGCTGATAACCTGAAACGCCTCGTCTTCATTTTCTGATAAGACGTAGTAGCAAAACAACGCAACCTGCTGCGATCTGCGTCATTTAAACAACGCTGAATGGTGCCAAAACACTCCCACAATAAGACAAAAATAGACCATAGTCAGCCGTAGACATAATCGCGTAGTTAAAAACATGCAGCATGCAGGAAAAACAGAACAAACTCAGGTAACGACCATGGAGCTTTAAAAGTGTGACTGAGTCAGGTGCACTAAACTGAACATGATATCGCAATTTGCATTTTCTTTGGTCCTTCTAGCTGTGAAACAATAAGGAGAAACCTTCTTTAGATTTGCAAATTTGATATCATTTCGAGCTTCTATTTGTAATGTCCTACATGAAGTTGGGCTTCAGGAGGTTGGGGCCCAAACTCACCGTTGAGGGGGGGGGGGGGCAGATTGAACATGAGGGGAGGGGGCAGTGACCCACCCAAAAGAATACAATTCAACACCCATGAGTATAGATGCAGCTGCACTGGAGTGTTCTATGCATTCCAATTTGCTTGCACGCATTATAATTTCCAAATGAATGCCTGCCCTGGTATAATGCTCATCTGAGTCGCGGATTGGGAGGGCACCGGGTTACAGAGTAAAGCTCAAGGTCAGCCCAGGAAAGCCGTCGTTCGTTCGCCGAACGTCAAAATATTACAGCGGACTGAGCCCAGTGCAAATGCTTCGTTTCAAGCATGCAAGTAAGACATTGTCATCTTTATTCTCGAACTAGCGGCGTGGCCGGCGATGCCGGGGAACTATACTACGGGTAAACTGCTTGAGATAGCTCCACTTGGTTTTATGATCGAAAACTGATCCGACTTGCCTCGTGACAGCTCTCCCGCTGTCTCTCCAGAAGCTTCAATGCCATATTATCAGTGGCGAGGCTTTTTGTCGCCAGGGCGTTTTTCGTCTCCTGCTCGGTGAGCCATGTTAGGTCTTGGCACCGTTTCTCCAAGTCGAGAAGACCCTGGCCAAAGGGACCGTCGACTGACTGACCGACGGACCGTCGAAGGGAACTTAACGCTTTTGCCAGAGCGAAACTTACCTTGGCCGACTTAGCTCTCGATATCACAGTTGTCGTACATACCATACTGTATACGGTTTTCATTGGTTTATCGCCATGCCATTTCCGTGCCACGTGATCGTGATCAGGTTCGTTTGAAGATAGCAGACAAGGCGAGTCGTCTGTTGTCAGGGGTAGCACAGCAGGGGGGGGGGGGGGGGGCCTTTGTCTGCCGGCAGGGAAGTAAGAATATGTTTTGCCCCTCAAAACTTTTGTGAGGCTCCTGTCCCAAACAAAGAAAGTCAAGGCTACCCATATATTATATAACTGCAGATCATGGAGGTCCCAGATCTGAGCTAGAGAGAAATAGATCAATTCAAAAGACCCTTTTCTGCATTAAGAGGCCACTTCCTCTTTAAACGCTGTCGACTGGGTCCAAAAATCAAACTTATCAAATTGGCACCGCGTGTTGCACAATATTATGCAGCATTTAATGCGCGCAGAATGCGAATACCTGGCTGCCTGTTACAATACCTAGAATCCGAACGCTCCACTCTACCAAATAGCCAGTGCCCAAGCAGGGACTCAGCGCCTGCCACCATTTCGGCGGCAAGTCGTGTCGAGTACTGCATGACCGTGTACGCGATGGCGTATTCACCGCACTTTCCAACCCCGCGGGCAAGTGTTGCCTGCCCGGCTCTGTCCTACCGCGGCCACATCACGTCCGACCACGCCGTGCGGGAGGTGCCGACATGTGGGGGGACCACGGGCGCAGTGCTCTCGCCTGCTAATCGACGCGGCGTCCTCGGTGTACCGCTTGGGCGGCCGCCACTTCCTGCTGGTCATCGCCGGACGCTGATGGCCGTCGGCGCGGGAGCGCAGACGACGAGATACGTCACGTCGCCGGAGCCGCGGCGCGTCTGCCAGCGTCCGCCCGCGCTGCCGCCGGACGGCAGCCGGTCCGAGGCGCCGCGTCTTCGATAGCGACGCAGGCCGAGACTTGATAACGCAAGTGCGCCGCCCGCCACCGGGGCGCGGGGCCGGCCTGGTCAGGGCGGGCCAGACAGCGGCCGCCCTACGGAGGCTCTCGACAGCGCTCGTTTCCAGTGCACCATCATGTTTCCACGACGTGTGAACTGGGCGGCGTTGAAACCACGTAGTGTTCTAGCCATTGTCTACCGTCACAAAAGCCGTGAATACTTTCAAATATGATCCGTAGATAGTCACAGAAAACTCGTATATTGTGTTAAGAATAAGCTTTCGAATACTGCGCTAATTAATCAAGACGCCACACACGCACCACGAATGTGGCTTGATGACCCAGTGTGTTTAGCGCAGCGTCCAGCAATAGTGGTGGGTTGTGTGCCTCACTTAGAAACGCGGACCACAGGAAACACGACAGCACTTGGCGTCATTATTGGAAAATGCTGCCCAGGCCTTGACACGCGCTGGAATATGAGAGAGGGGCAAATTGACATCTCCTCCCGCAGGTTTTTCTGGCATGGTTTCCGAAGGGCGCGGCGTAGCTGCGCAAAATTTTCCGTGGTTGTAGACAACTGAATAGCGGATCGTTTGGCATTAAAAATTTAGATGTGCTTTGCAAGGTCGCTGACCCACGGCAGGTCAGTCAAGCCATGGATTTAGCGAAGACAATTTCTGGGGAACAGTCCAATCTGATGCGACAACGGAGTGTTAGACGAAACCATACATGAGTTTTTTGGGCAGCAAAGTTAAATGAACGAATTCCATGGACCTAGGGTCAGGTACGAAGTTCAGACCAGCGTAAAAACCAACCTGCTACATGGCTCTGGAGCTCACTGTATGTGGTGCTTTCTGGCGCTCATTTCTAATTAATTGGAAACAGGAGGCGCGTTATACATCCTCCATGAACTTCTCATAGGTGACCTAAATGACTCACGTCAACATTTTTTTGTTAGGAACATACTGCCCAGAAGTAATCTTTGACGCTTATTCAACTGCAAAACTCCAAGCAGTCTTGTATTACTTTGGCCATCACGACCTGCGAAGGGTTAAAAAGGTCACTGACCTGAAATGAGCACATGACCTTTTGCTTAGAACAGGCGTCTGGGTTCTGGGGGCACTTTGGATACCAATTTGGATCTTGGCCTGGTTTGACCTACCTGACCCCAAGGTCATGACATCGGAATGCCAAATTTTGACACAGGTGAGTTCGCCTACAGGCCAACACACCCTGTGAATATCGTGTCTCTAGCTCTTAGAATCTAAGATCTCAGGGGGCTTAAATTGACCGCTCGACTCGAGCGATGGGTATTCAACCGGCCACCCGGGCGCATGTTAACCCATGTGAGCGTCGGTCAGAGCTGGTCCTGCATGAGAACAGCGTGGGCAGGAGCAGCACAACTGAGGTGAACGGACCTTTGCCGCACATCCTCACACATGCAGTGTAACATTGTCGCAACATTTGCCACGCTTGCGTCCGGTACCAACCTGGACACAAGCCAGGCTTTCATGACACGAGACGCCACAGGTTCGCCCGCGACTACACGTTTACTTCCAAACAGCACACACGGAACGTTGATTCGATGGTTCATTTATTGGACTCTCCTTCGCACTGTCTCGGGTGGGCTGATGTTAAAACAGTGTCTCCTCCGGAGGAATTCTTCGTCCAATCGGCTTCAATCACGTATGCTTCAAGTGGGACGACCAAGGACGCTACCATTTGTACCGCCGCACGGTCAGAGCGTTTACAAGCAGTATCTCCGGTAACCGAAACCGCTGACACATGACCTATCGGGTATAAAAAATACTGCCGCAAACGGCGTCACAATGAAATGCGGTTTCATCGAAGTCGGCAACGCACTTGCCCCCGCAGTCTTTTCGCCGTAACAATCGAGAGAAAATAGGTCCTACCAAACCGCCGTCGGTGGACGACGTGTCCGACGAACCCTCCCAGGCGCCGCACCAACGCGAGGCGCCGCACGGAGGCCATTATGTACAACGCACATGAGAAATGGCATCATGTAAACTGTCCAGTATAGGTGCTAACAAATTCGTTCCGAGTTACATTTCACTTGGTTACACAAGGCGCACGGGCCGTCACCGAGTCTATACCGAGCGATCACGCAGTCCACGACAGAGCTAGCAGGCGGCCGCCCCTCATTTCTTCTTGTTTTTATTGTTTCCCTGAAAGCCCCCGCGAGGCGGCGTCACCGGGCGTCCAGAGTTCATGCCACCGTAGATCTTTTTCCGGTCGATGGGCTGCAAAACGCCAAAACGCATGTGTCATTCACCGAGCCCCGGAGATGGAAACACGTGCCACACGCATACGCCACACGCACACACACACACACACACAGACTCACACATACACAAAAGGACACCCGTTGACACGCAACAGCACAGAATGAGAGGCTGTCGACGGACACAGAAATAACCCTGAAAAAGAACCCATGACAACAGGGAATGAAAGTTGGCATGCTCTAAGACCGGTTTGGGTTTGTGGTGTGTATGCGGCCTTTACAACGTAGGGTTCTTACGCACTGACCTACCTCAATTGTTCGGAAGCATCCAATCTTCAAGGACACCATGACGGGAAGGCATGAGACGTGACACCGCATATAGCTCAAGACCAATGTCTGCATCAATGACTGCCCTTTCACAGAGCAAAACACAGCTACTTGCTAACTGTAACCAATGCTTCCTCGCTGCTATGAATGACTGAATTTCTCTACTTGGCACATTTTCTCGGCTGCCCTTGACACTACCGCCGCATTTGTCTTTGCTGTCGTATCGGAATATCACTTGCTCCTACCGATGTGTCCTTCCTCACTGCTACTTTTGGCCGTTTTTCTTCTGTCCTTGGCACCGGTCTCAGACTTGTCCTCGTTGGTAACGCCGACCACCTTGCTTTCGCTGTCGATGACAGGCTTAGCCTTGGCTCCACCAGCCATCTTCCGTCCGATGCAGTCGCCTGCTCTGCCGCTGCTGCTGCCCACCGACTCTTCCTCTATGACACCGCTGACTGCCTCGGTCTCGCCACTTTCCGCTGGCCCGACCTCAGCGCCAGCCGACGCCCGCTGCGTGTGCCCCTCCCCCATGCCTTCGTCGATCTTTTCGTCCAGTATCGGCAACACAACCGCCAGCACCAGCTCGTACCACATCTTTTCGATCATAGGCACCGGCAGCTGACCCCCAGCCAGAAAGAAGTCTTGTCGGAAGACCTGGTTGACGAACACAGTCCAGGTAAAGTTGGCACTGTCCACGCAATTCTTGGCGTTGGTCTCGTCAATCAGCATGTTGACCTGTTTGGCATATTTGACCACGTCACCGCGACTCACCCGGGGAGGCACACGGGCGATCGAAACGCGACTGTTTCGGGAATGGTTCTTGACGCGCGCGCTCAGACTCTGCAGCGTCCTTCGGATGACGTCGAAAGACCGGCTCATATCGCCCGTCTTGTTTTGGTATACGCCATCACCGCCGCCGCAGATGAGAAGGAACACGGGCTTTCGGCTCCTGGAAAGTTCGACGTTTGCCACATCCACCAACTCCCGAAGACTTCGTTTGGGTAAACAGTAGAATCTTATCCTATGGTCGAACTTGTCGTGCAGATGCAAGTTTCGCATGGTTTCGTCAGCTATGACGACAACTCTGGAGACGTTTGGAGCTTCTTCGCCCTCATAAAACATTTCACGGCATTTGGTACTTCTGGATTTTGGTGGTGTTTGCATGGGTATGTCGGTAAAGGTATCAGTATGCATCTGTCGCATCACCTTAATCTGTTTCCTTCTAGTCAACATTTTTCGCTTCTGTGACGCGTCTTGTTCCATGAGGTTGTCTGCAATGTCTTCGTGTGGCAGGTATGTATTGTCGCATTCTGCTTCATCTATGCTGTCATCACTAGGCACATCTTCCGAAACCTGAACCACATTTTCTTCGTCGGAAGCTGCAACTTCGTCAACAACCTTGAAATCGGGCAGCGGGTCGTCGGCCTCACTCTTGCTCCAGTGGTATTTGTCTGTCCTGATCGTGCCGTCCCACCGCTGGCGGCGCTGCCGGTCATCTCGGTGCGCGGACCTGTCGCGTGTCGGCAGCGGCTGGTCGTACCGGTGGCGGTCCAGGTGCGTCCTCTCCGGGCTGTCGCAGTCGGACCGCACCCTCTCCAAGCCGTCACGGTCGGACCGCACCCTCTCCAAGCCGTCACGGTCGGGACGCACCCTCTCCACGCCGTCGCGGTCGGACCACATCCTCTCCAGGCCGTCGCGGTCGGGCCGCACCCTCTCCAATCCGTCGCGGTCGGGCCGCGTCCTCCCGAGGCCGTCCCTGCCGCCACACCGTCCAACCTCGTCCCGGTGGCGTTGCCGGTGCGTCGGGCTGTGACGGGAATGCGGGCTGGTGGTGTTCTCCAGCGACCGGGGTCGCGCGCGCGGGCCCGCGCCGCCTGTAAGATCCAGCAGGCGATTTGCGAGCCCTTTATGCACGTCGTCGCGCGGCCTTCGAGGCCTCGGCGACTTGTCACGAGGCCGCAACGATCGACTTTCAAGGGACCTCTCTCTGTCTCTGGATCTTCTTTGAGAGGAGTGGGGTCGGCCCTCTCTTTCTCTTGGTTTCCTGTGAGGCGAGTGACTGGAGCTAAACTTGTCTCTGGATCTGACACGAGCTGAGTGGACGTTCTCTCTGTCCCTTGATCTTCCACGCGAAGCGCTATGACAATCCCCTCTCTCCCTCGTACTTCTATGAGGTGACAGCAATCTCCTCGATTTGATTTCGCCCGAAAACCCATGCGGGCTCCTGCTGCGCTTCACTCCTCGTTCCTCTCCAAATCTGCGCTGTTGGGAAGCTCTAGAGCTCCTCGCGCCACTCTCGTCACCTCTCGCGGTTGCGCTGGCGCTTTGGTGATGCGCCATTTCCACATGTCTCTCTTCACTCGTTTTTCGGATAGACACATCTCGTTCAGGGCCCGCGGGATCGACCAAATCATCTAGGTCAAGAGGGTGAACAATGTGGGTAGGCGACGCCCCCATGTCCACCCCGTCCCCGCCTGGAGACGCCCCTGTGAGAGACTGCAGCTCGTGCTCCACGCGAGGAGGCGACGGCCGCTCCTCTTCATCATCCCAATCATTGGTGGCGGACCTGCTGACTACTAAGCCAAACCGCTGATCCATCACCACCTGTCGGCTGCGGGCCGCCGACGAACTGTCCACCACCGAAACCGTCTTCACCTCACTGCCCGGCGCGTCCAGCAGCTCGTGGAACTGTTCACGCACGGATATGTTCGAGACAACTCTTCGCTCCTCATCTTCAGAGTCTTCCCAGCTGTCGGTAACGGCCGCAGCGCCTGGTCTCACTTCTTTGTACGGCAAGGCTTGTTTACTGCGCTCTTTAAAAATGTCCAGCATTTGCTCCACGGAATCTTGTCGTGTGACTTCTCGAGCAGCCTCCTCAGGAGACCGGGTGGAGTGACCACGGAAATACGGCCGGCTCTCGGGGCTCTCGGCCGCCCGATCACGGGGGTGCGGCTCTAGCAGCTCCAGCATCGCCTCGTCCTGCCCTCGCCGCAGGCCGTCGGTGGTGGCACGAGCAGGTTCGCCGTCCTCAAAGTCCCCCGAGAGTACCCGAGCCTTGGCCGGGGGATCGGCGTTCCAGAGGCCGCCGCGGCCGCCCTCCCGTGGGGCCTCGCCGTCGCCCTGGAGCGTGCTCTCGCCCAAGATGGCGGACAGTTCACGACTGAACTTGTCCACTTCCTCCAGCACGTCGATCTGGTGCTTCCCCGTCCGAGCAGCGCCGCTCAAGTTCGACGAGCTGTCCGCCTTGATCTCCGGTGGACTCTGAAGGTCTTCGCCACGCGTGGTGGGCGCTTCAGGCTGGCCAGTCTGCAGCAGGGCGTCTTTTCTCGGAGGGAACTCGTAAATTTCTCCATTCGGCTGCAGAAAGTAAAACCCCATTTAGTTTTTGTTCCGGATAGGATGTTTTTCGACTGTACAGAGGATCTGGAGTATCAACGGTGGCCATGGGTGTCACGTTAGGAAAAACGATAGCTGAGGGTTTAAATGGCTGCAGATATATTTCCCTTGCCATATTTGTACCAGCCAATCTGATTTTCTTGGTGCAAGCTTTGCTGCGTGTACGCGTAGTTTTACGAATGCCGCACGTAATATGCCCCACGGCCCGTGGCAGTCGCCCTGGTGACGCCGAGGAGCGGTCTGAACCAAGACGTCCCACACGCGACTCCTGATCGTTCACGAGAGAGTCGCGGTAATATTCTCGACCAATGGCTGGCGTGCTCGATCACTTCCAGACAAAAAATAATGGGAAGGGATTGGGCTGTCACTTTTTATCCCAGCAGGGCACCATAATTTTAATGTCACTATAAACCCTGAACGGTCCAAGTATTGACACTTTTGCACCTTGTCACTGGCCACCTCATCAGCCAATTCGATCTGTTGGTCAAACTGACCATAATATAGCATACCAATTAATAAAGTCATTATATAGCATAACCATGGAGTAAAACATGCCAGAATAGAAGCACCCCATGGCGGTGCTCGTCTCCCATTGAGGCCCCGTCAAGGCCACGAATGTGCAACTGTTGCCAAGCAGACAACTTTTCTTTCAGCATGAAAGACAGCGCGTCCAAGCTTCCTGTATACCAACACACGATTTCCTGCTATGTCCAATCCTTTAAGTGGTGCAAATATATTTTTTTTGTAATGGATTTAAAGTTACACGCAATACGTCATTTCATGACAGATACATCACTTCCTAGCAGCATTTCATGCTGTAAAAGGAAGTGGTGCACGTGGTCGCGAATCTTTTCATGGAGCGCCGGCGACTACAGCGGCCATAGTATCACCTGCAGGCCATGGCGAAGCCAGCAGTTGGGCCTCCACCACTTCCACGTGAAAGTAGGTTGAAATGACTACGCATTCAACTTCATGAAGCGAATACGCAGCGTAATATAATTATGCCTGTGCTGAAACAACTATCCTCTGTTTTTGCAAACAACGAATGCAGCTGTGCCCTTATTAACCGGTGGGCTTGGAAAACATTCGCTGCACGTTACGTACCGGGCGCGAAACAACAAAAACGAAGCGCAAAGCAACAAAAAAAGTTCGTCACACCGCGTAGCGGTCAGGTTGCCGCCGTTACACTTCCTAACCGAAACACCGCGATGTTAACTGCTGCGGACTTTTTTCCGGGAATATATTTATGTAGCTAGGATTGCTAACTTAGCCTCGTTGCTGCTCGTGCAACTGGATCGCTTCTCAGACTTCCACGTGGCGGCCGTTGCCATCTGTGTAATATTTGAGATGTGGACATGACGGGGCCTGCCTCAGATGGTCTCGTACCCAACGAGTCATATTGTCGCGCATACGGCACTATGGCCGAATGCCACACATTCCGGTTTGCGGCAGAGTCAACATTTGCCATGCAGGAGCATAACGTTTGTAATGTGAGTGTACGGTAAATGAATTATCTGATCTACGAAAGCTTTTTTATAAAGTTAATGTATTTTTTCGATGGATTGTATGCGAGGTATGTATGCATTTCATGTATGCAATGTATGTTTTATACTGTATGCATGTATCTCTATGCAACGTATTGTGTTGTAGTTTATCTTTCAATATTTTTTTGTTTTCTTAATGTATGTTTTATTGCATCCAGTTTCGTGAGAAAAAACAGGCACTGGTGGCACGGAAAGAAATAAACCGACAAGACTAGTTCAAAGTTCTTATGCTGAATTAACGACCTTCTACATAGTACGAGGTACTAATTGCACGACGTCGTAATGCTGAACAACAATCGTATTGACCGGCAACGTAATAATCATTTAGCACCACAACGTCGTATCACGACGTCGCAATGCCGAACAACAATCGTATTGACCGGCAACGTAATAATCATTTAGCACCACAACGTCGTAAAACTAGTACTTCTTGGTATCTTGAGGGTCGTGGACTCAACACAAGAACTTTGAACTCATGCCAAAAACCACGAGGTTACGGTCTTTCCTGTATCAAGGATAAGACAAGTTGTTTTAACGTCTTTACGCAAGTTGGACAAGCTTAAAATATCAGAATTAAGATACTGATAGATATCTTCCATGACACTGAGAGGACTACACAAACTTCGGTTCGCGTTTTTCTTCGCCCAGTTGTGCGCCGTATCCACATTTTATCCGTTGCACTGTTTCAGATGTCACGACGGTAGTTGAGAAATGGGAGAACAGAAGAGATCGTGACCACTCAAAAATGTCATTCAGCAGCGGAAAATCAGATTGGCTATACACCAGTGGCGGAGTGGTTACAAGCTCAGCCACCGGTGCATGTTGGCACATTAGACACACGAACAGAATGGATAGCTACCTGGCTGGTCGGCCTAAGAACAACAGAGCATGCCAAAGCATCCAGAGCACGGAGATCTAGTCCATCACACTCTACACATCCCTGTCGCGGGAAGACTGGAGCTGCAGTCTCGAGTCTGGCACGTCATCGTCCTCCGCGAAATGCATTGGAAAAGTAGTAGTTCAAAGCAAGAACAGAAAAACGACTGGAAGGTAGCAAAGGGTCAGGGTAGCGACATCACGGAGAGGAGCCACTTCTGTGTGGAGCTGGCCGTAAGCTGGTCACATGTATAAGCAGCCGCCTTGTAATGTCATTTGGAAAGTGAGTCGATCGTAGTCCTCCTAGATACCAGGCGATCCAGCGCAGCCAAAAAAGTTATCGTCATCATAGCAAACCACTACTTGATTATACCAATTCCATTGGAGGCAAGAAACTAGGCCTAAAATGAATACCTTTTACATCGATCATGAATGAAATTGTTTGAATGAATAAATGATTTCGAAAGTAAGGTAACAAGCCCACCAAAACATCCAGGAACACCATTAAGCGCGAGCAACAAAATTGCGAACAGTGAATTCAGTTACCTTTCATGCCCCCTCGTCCTCCCCCCTTCTCCCCCCCCCCCCCCCCCCCCCACCCCGATCCAACTGTATCTCCAGTATGCCCAAGGTGGGCTAAACGCGTGACACAAACAGACGCGCAGTTGATCACTTACGTGCAGAACGAGCATAGCATCCATCGTCGCGAGCCCTTTTAAAAATGCCGGCGACTACGGAGATGTCTACTTTTTGGGTCCATATCGAAACCCAGATTCGAACCCGCACCGCAAGCAGGAAGCTCAATATGTTAATCACTAGAACCTCCCGCCCCCATTCCTCGGCCGGTGAGGAAGGTGGAGCGGTTCGACGCTTCCAAATTAAAACCTGTGTTAATGGCGACAGCAGCGAAGGAAATATGAAATGACACAAAACTGATGCAAGCACATGCACACACACCGATAACCACACTTGGTATCTTTTTGCCCGATGCTGGATCAGCTTGGACCGCCTTTCCCCTCAGTGATCTGTTTCAGTGCTGAGATCCCGGCTTATTTAAGACAGGACCACGAGACGCAGAGAGAATACGAGCTCTAACGGACCGGCCGACAACTTGACGGCAGCGGTCGGCGGCCCTCTGCCGCCCGCTCTTGCTCAGAATGTCGCTTCTGGCCAGCGCTCCCTGCGGCCCGCAGCCAGCCTGCCCGGGCCGGCCGGCCGGCCCGCACTCGCACCCGCCCGCGGGGGCTGACCGCCAGCGCCGCCCGGCCCCGGCCGCCAACTGTCGCAACTGAGGCCGCCAGCCAGCCACATCAGTTGCCGAATCACAACTCGAAGGCATACCACAACTTGCGCAGCTCAACAGCGAGCGCTCAGTTCACCTTCCGCCTCTCCGTCATCCCGCAAATATCCTCCCCCCATCCCTAATTACCCGCATGCGCAAGCATAACAAAACCCAGCTAAGCACATGTGCAGCCGCCAACGGCCCTTAGCTCCTTAGATTGCCCGACGCCTCCTAGAGCTTGTAGATGTATAGCGGCAGCCTAAGAGCGCGGCGGGTGAGCTCGATGTCAATAGTCCGCAGTCGCATGCTCCACTCGCCACATGCAAACATCCTCGAAGTAGACAGGACAAATCTACTAGAGGAAGGCAGGAGTGAGCGTTCAAGCCAGATGGTTGACAGCCAGCTAACAAGCAGCGAGAGGCTCAAAACGTGCGTGTTCCAGCCCCTACTGTTACTTGCGACACATAATGTCAGTGCTCTTTCATTCAGCAGAATCCAAGCAGCGCACTTGAACTCGGGACTAAATGCACACTTCGTGACCACACAGACACTCTGTGCGAGTTTTGGCTGTGCTTTCGTGGACACGAGCGGCGCGCAAAGAACCACACGCGCGCACACCCGCACACACACACATACACACAGGACGTGTGAGCACGCTTAGCGTCGGTGTCATCGCCGGTGCGGCCAAACCAGGCGCTGGGCGGCGGTGGGCGGCGTCGCGCGCGTCTCCACCCACCTTGAGGATCTGGAAGGAGCACATGAGCGTCTCGTCCACAGACATCAGAGCGCCGGCGTTGTCGAACTCGCCGCAGTAGTTAGGCGCCGAGAACAGCGTCACCAGCTGCCGCTTGGCGAAGAACTCGTAGCCGTCCTCCACCACCTGCGCACAGGGCGGGGGCCACAGTCGAGTGCACGCGTCCACTTCTCACTGAAGCAGGACGACCAGTCTTGTCGGCGCCGGTCCTCGGGCGGGCAGAGCGACCCTCTGAGACCCTCAGAGCGACCCTCTGAGACACCGCGCCCAACCCGACCTGCCCACTTTCGGCTTTGCGTCACGAGGAACGGCTGACGTCAAGTGTACGACTCGCAGCCGCTGTCAAGCGTCATGCGCCATGTCCGGCGGCAGTCTCTATAGAGACTACATGTTAACATACAACAGCTGACGTACGTCACTACTGTCGCAGCCAGCGCCCACTGCTAGCGGCGGCAGACCACACCCTTCCCCCCCCCCCCCCCCATTCTCCCCACAAGTCAAGGTCGACAACGCACAACAGTGACGGCCGAGACGGACCAGCATCCTGATACGGCATCAACCACATGCCGATGGGACCGACATGAGCACGTGTTCACAAAGGACCCACGTTAACGCCCCAGTATCAAATGATCGAGGCGTGTCGAGCGGTGAGACAGGTGACTAACTGGACGCCGGCCATGGGATCCGACGCTGGGATAGAATCCGACGCTGCGCACTCAGCACAGCCGCCCGGCTACATTTCAACGCCCAGCGAGGTCACACAAGGCGCGATACAAAGACACTCGGCCCCCTCCCCCACACCCACCCACCACTGCCACAACAGACACTCATCATATACCGCAAGGCTCTTTTCATTCGGCGATAAACAGACTCATACCTGATGCGCCCTGCATATCAAGTCGAAGTCGTGCTTGTGCAGAAACTTGGCCACCACCTCGGCTCCGAAGGTGAATGATACACCGCGATCGTTCTCGCCCCATCCCATCGTGTCCTGGGAATCAGACCGCCCGAGGGCATGTCACGATGTCCCCGGGATCAGACCGCCCGAGGGCATGTCACGATGTCCTCGGGATCAGACCGCCCGAGGGCATGCCACGGTGTCCCCGGGATCAGACCGCCCGAGGGCATGTCACGGTGTCCCCGGGATCAGACCGCCCGAGGGCATGTCACGATGTCCTCGGGATCAGACCGCCCGAGGGCATGTCACGATGTCCTCGGGATCAGACCGCCCGAGGCACGGTAACATTCAAATGCCGCTGATCAAATCACGAAACGGGAGTTTTCTTCCGAAGTAAATACAACAGTGACAGAGATGTGAGATTGCAGACACGAACACAAGCGGCGAATCCCTACAACCGTACACTCAGACATCAGATAACTGTCAAAATTCGGTCATGGAAAGGTTCATACGCCAAGCAACCCATAGAATGATCATACCGCTGGGTGCAGCTACCGCAGGATTAATTGGAGTCTAAGCCGAACAGACTGAAATCAGTGCACCCGACTGCCTACCAGTTACCCGTGCGCCAGTATCCTGTCTGGGTAGGACCAGGGCAGGGCCCAGTGTCTCGTACCCCACCGACGTAGGGCCGGAGCAGGCCTCGGCGTCTAGTGCCCCACCGAAGAAAGACCAGTGCAAGCCTCAGTGTCTCGTACCCAGCCCAAGTAGGACCAGAGCAAGCCCCAGTATCTAGCACTCCGACCAAATAGGACTAGAGCAGGCGCCGGTGTCTAATACCCCGCCGAAGCAGGACCAGGGCAGGCCTCGGTGTCTAGTGCCCCACCCAAGCAGGACCTGAGCAGACCCCGATGCCTTGTACCACATCCAAGTAGGACCAGAGAGGGCCCCAGCGTCTGGCACCCCACCCAAATAGGACTAGAGCAGACCCCAGTGTCTAGTTCCCGCCGACGTCGGTCCGGGGCGGGCCACGGCACCTTGTCGGGATCGGACCAGAGCAGATCGCAGAGCAGGCCCTGGTCGGGCACGTCTGTGGGCCGCGGGATGCGCCGGATCTGCTCCATGCTCTGCAAGTCCGGCGACAGGCCGCCGTGGCAGCAGAAAATCTTCTCGTCCACGATCGCCGCCACCGGCAAGCAGTTGAAGCAGTCGGTAAACGTCTTCCATAGCTTGATGTTATACCGTCGCTTGCCTGAGGAGCACAAAAGCGGTACAGATAAAACGACGGAATCATGCACAAACGTGACCGTGCGGCGGTTCATGTGACAAAACGCCACGAGGCGTTTCTCCTGGAGTTAATACAGTCATTGTCATGAAACTATGCAAAACAAGAAAAACAATTATGCAAACCCATTATCAAGGCATGATAATGGTTGAAGCTTGGGGGTTTACGGAAATGAAGACATGCACGCACATGATCATACAGCTACGATGGACACGTGCCAGTGCACACACGGTACGACAAATGATGCAGACAACTTAATTAACAAAATGTGTGGAGTACCCCACACCTTCGGGCGTAAAGCATGTTCATGGGCAGTATTTCGCCGACGTAGACGTACAAATTCAGGTACGTTAAGAAATCCGCGACCATGCTACACACTTCGCCAAGGCGAGCAAAACGAGAAAAGATTATCCAAGTGATCCCCATCCTAGGAAGTCAATCTCCTTGTCATGGGAAAAATGCACTGGTCATCATCCACCAGGTGATATAGGCGGAAATACCGCGGGAGAGTGACGGCGGATTTACTTATGATACTTGATAATGGTAGTTATCAAAAGCTACCATAAAGCACGTGCAAAAACGGGTTTGGCTTCTACTGTAAGCCTGCGTTCGTCGGCGCACTTCGGCATTTCAGTTTTAGGAGCTGGCTGTTGCCTTCACTTGTACTTACATTCCTCATAGAAGCCATATATTCTGTTGATGCTAGCACATTCATGATTGCCCCGTAGTAGGAAGAAGTTTTCGGGGTATTTGATCTTGTACGCGAGGAGGAGACATATCGTCTCCAATGACTGCTTGCCCCGGTCCACGTAGTCACCAAGGAACAGGTAGTTGGACTCTGGAGGGAATCCACCATACTCAAACAGACGTAGCAGGTCGTAGTACTGGCCATGGATATCACCTGAAATGGGGAAAGGGTGCTGGTAAAAATGGCATTGATAGTTAACTCATAACCCATTGCAACATGTGCACCTACAGGTCATCACCACAAGTGTTCAATTTAGGAATCAAACAGCAATGCAATGGCAACATGATAGAAAAGAGGTGCATGCAACTGTTGGGGAGCAGCACAAGCATACAAAAGTTAGTGAGCATAACATTATGCAATGACCACATTATGTGCATTACATATCTTTGAACATCCCATTCAACTTTCGGGCACCAAGTGTCACTATCTCTCATGCTGATCGCAGTGTGGAACAACAAAATAATTCAACTTTCGGCCACCAAGCGTCACAGTTTCTCATGCTGATCCCGGTGTGGAATGACAAAGTACCTGGAAATCAGTCAGGTTCAAACCTACATGTATATTCGCCGCAGCCCGGACGACAAAGATTCTACATCACGTCACGCAGAATCTTTGCCGGACATGTAGAATCTCTTTCCCACAACCCATCGGAATGAGACAGAAGTAGCGCAACAAATTCAATCATAAAGAGGTGAATCTGTGTTAGGAGCACTCATAGCACCAGCCAACAAAAACATTGTGTCTCTGCAGTTACTGTCAGTCACTGCACAGTTGTTGTCACAACCGCTACAAAGATGTTAACAGAAAACGAGTCACAAACACGTCCAGCAATGACCCTGAATGACATCATGTGGGGAAGAACATTAGTTGTGCACCGCAAATACACCCCATGGCTTGGTACACAATTGTGTACAAACATTCTGCCAGCCACACTAAATCCATGTGATTCATGCCAATGCCATCATTGTGACGAAGACCACACCTGCCCACCCACCCTGTGATTTGCAGGACAATTCAGGTTATACTGAATTGTACACACTAATCCCTGTGTGTAACCCAAAAAGCCCAATAATTTGCCTGGACAATGGCATGTGCAGGTGAGAAGAGGGGTAACACAGGCATCATACATCAATGTTGTAAACTTCTGTGAAAAATACTAACAGTTAAGTAGATGGCTTGATGGCTCTTTGTACAGGCATGTATGGGATGTAGTATGTATGGTGTAAACATGTGATATGTGCCAATGTTTATGACTAGTAACAAGATGGCAGCATCCGAAGCAAGGTACAAAGGACGAACATTTTTGAGGAAACAATGACCAAGTCAAGTGGTTAGCACTTATGTATAACCTAAGTATTTATAAGGTACCACACACAATCTAAATTTAACATGTCACATCCACCAAATTTGAGAACAGCATCCATCAGCTTGCTGACATTCTTCCCTCCAAAGCACTTACCACATATTTTTAGAGGTGCTTCCAGCTCCAGCAACACTGGCTGCGATAGGAAGATTTCCCTGGACTTCAAACACAGACCTCTGATTTCATTTTCTGTCAGTTGTACATTTTTGCCAGGCCGAGCTCCTCGAACTGAAAAGGAGTCATGACAAAGTTCAGCTTCATGGATGCAATAGTGACAGCAATCACTGATCAGTGGAGTGAGCTACTTCAGTATTTGGAAGTTAAGCAAATCTGCCATGCAATAGCCCACAAGCTGACAAACTATGCATGCAACTAAAAAGGCCACACAGCTTTTGCTGTCTAGGATACCCCTAACCCATTGAATATGGCAACACAGCTTTCAGGATAGATTGATTGATCAACCCACTGCTTTGCTGAGACTGATAGCTCACAGCTGGATTGTGTGTATGATGTCAATGTTGACACTTGCAGGTTGGAAAAAAGTGGAACATTTTTTAATGGCATGTGACATGACCCCAGGTATGGCAAGTGCTTACACTAGGTTGATAGTGGTGCTCTTCAGGGGTTGTGGGGTTTGGGTCTGGTTTGGGGGTACCATTTGGGGGCTGCAGTTTCATTTTTTCTATTCATCAAATTTTGTTTAGGCTTTAACCTGCTCACCATTGATGTTAAGCCCCTTGATCTGCACTCACATTTCAGCCTTCATTTTCAAAGCATATGAGGCATGCATGTAAGTTTCTAGCATTGGGCCAAAACCAGGTGGGAATTTTTCATTTGTTCTCATATCTTCCCTCTAGACCAAAAAGCAGATTTTCATTTGACATGTGAAGAGACCATGATGATGCATGGTCTTACATTGCAACAAGGCTTCCTTATATGCCTGCAGCATATTGTGCCCGGTTTAGCTCAACGCTACACAGGGCGCAGCTTACGCATAATCCAACAGTAGCACCTGCCCAGCCAGACCAGAAAACTGCAATGGAGCAGCAAATGCTCATTGTCTAACTTATTTTAACCAATCTTCTTTAATAACAATCACTACAGACCTTGTTGATTCTATTCTCCTGAATATATTCTTATCTATTCCATCAAATGCAATATCTACCATATATATCTATATCTACATACATCTATATCTACATATATATATATATATATATATATATATATATATATATATATATATATATATATATATTATAGTCCACAAAATTTTGGCCACATCATGATCATTATAGAATTTTATTCATCATATACATATATATACATATATAATATATATATATATATATATATATATACACTTGATGAATGTAGACAGGAAAGCTTTGTTTAGCTAAGGCATCAACCTCATTGTTTCATGATAATTTGGGCATGATCAGGTACCTAGTTGAAAACATGTTCCTTATCCTGCAGCTAAGCAAGCAAAATATACAGTATTTTGTAAATTATCTTTATATTCCTGACTGGTTTGCAGCAGTGTTATCAAAGCTCAGGGAACCCAAGAAGATGAGAAATATGGACTAGAGTCAAAAAAGCATAAACCATATACATGTGAAAAGTGCACACACCATAAGCTATAAAACCTCAGGAATGGTCAATAAGTCTGCCAGCAAATCTACCATAAAAATAGAATGTAAAACACAGGATCCCATTCTGTTCATCAACCTTCATACCATATCACACATACTTTTGAGCCATCCATGTATGGCTGGTGGAATTCTATCATATATTACTTATTAAGGTATGATACCTTATATGAGACAGACACTCCATGCCCTACTTGTCTGTCCACCTTCACTGTTGGTGAAGGTGGACAGACAAGTAGGGCATGGAGTGTCTGTCATTCACTGGATCCAGGCAAATGGAGGCCACACCATGGTGTGGGAAGTAGCCATGGTGCAATGCCTTGTTTGGGGCCTGAGGCTCTCTGGGCTTCACTTCTTGAGACATAAATGGCAACAGGACTAGGTGCCTATGTCAGGGGCAACAAAACTGAGATGGCAACTGGAAGGGGCAATACCTAAACTTATATAGAAACTTAACTTTGTTTTTATGGGCATTAACTTCAAAGGAATAACCAAGAATGGCCATCCACCCCTACCTTAGGATTCACACTGACCTTGATTTTGGCACAAGGTACATGCCACTCATCTTGCATTGTGTATACAAGATCACAAACCTGAAAGTAAAGCTGACCATGCATTCAATAATAAGAGTTTGGATTTACAACACACATACTCCAAAATGGTGGTGATTTTGCTGCTAACCTAGGCATGTCCAGCATTATGCAAATTATAATGGTTGGCATTATAAACATCTTTCATCAAAATTCATGGAAGAAATTAGAGGAACAAGATGAAACAGTGAAGGGTGTATAGCAGGGACAATTGAAGGACAACCTGCCCTGAATCCTGTCTTTCCACCAATCCTTGTTCCTGCCAGTTATGACATTAATAATGATGCTCAATTGTAACTATATCATTGATATGCACATACACTAAAATTTTCAACCAACCTACAGTTTTGGCATAACAGGACCCATCAGTAGCAATTATCCACCATACACAAGCTGCCAGCAAGGAAGTGCCCCAAGACTTCATGGAGGATTGACCATTTCCCACCCACTCTGCCACCTATTGCTTCCCAGTAGCAAGCCCCAAGAGAAGGGCTGAGGATACACTTTTAAACGCAGCCACGCCTACCGGTCAGAACCTACCACAACGCTCACCTTCCAACAGACGAGCGATAATGCTGTCAATATTCAGTTTGTCTGTCTCTGCCATCACACAGCGCAAGGATGTGGATTTAACAATGCCTACGATTATTCAGCACCCTAGCAACGTTGTCCTTATAGACGAGAACCCCCAGTATGGGACCGTGTGATATTGTTGTGGATGAAACGCCAGGCCAGAATCAAAACCCCAATTTGACACGACGAGGAAAATGGCAATGGCGGTGTAGTGTAACGAACAAAACTGGACGCGTACCGTTTTAGTATCTGTATGCAATACCATATGTGCTGCGTACTAGACTAATGGAATGGTTAGAAAACAGTGATACGAATTTTTATTGTTACTTTTGCACCATTTATCCCATATTCATCTCTTAACCATAGCTTGATGAAATACGACTAAACCGGTAACAACCCACACTGCAGCCAACAAATTTGCTATGGGTGTATAATTCACAGAATGTAGCAAAATATGATTACTTGCAGCTCTTTTTCACCAATCCAAGGTTGTAAAATACTGACAGAACTGAGTATCAACAGATTCTCAAAAGCTTCAGAAAGGCCAAAATATAATATAAGCCGTAGATAGTTCCATCCAATTCTTAGTGCTGATAAAACATTTTTTGCTTCTTTTAATGCAAAATCATTGTGATCTTATCACATGAAAATGATTTTGACGACTAAAACGAGTATTATTACGTTTTCGGTTCATAACTGTCTCCCATCTTCTCTTATATCATATTTCACCAAAAACATATTCTCGTTGAACGTATATTTGTGCACCAGGCAGCGCTTCCTTTCCGTGGCTTGATAAACAAGGTAGGGGCCCGATAATAACTTCGTGATTTCTAAGGGGATGTCTGCGAGGTATCGGCTGCGTTTATGTCAGCTTGAAGTCCAGTTATGGCAATAAATGGGAAATTTTTGTTGTATTGTTATCGAATGAATTTTGCTGTATTTTTGCGACATGAATACATTTATGCCTCCTTAGGCACGAACCAGACCAGGGTTGATTCTCAGCGGTAGTGAGCGTGCGACCGGCTGCGGGCGGTACGCGTGAAACCCAGTTGCAGGTGCAGCTTGTGCTAATGGCTGAGTCCTAGAGTCCTTTTTCCATGAATTTTACTGGAACGCAGTTATGATGGCCATTTCTTAAAATTGGATTACTGGGGTAATAGGTATTGTCGCCTGTGTTGCCAGTTGCAGGTTGAAAGTTTCAAATGTTAGTAAGTTATGTTGTTGAGAGCATTTCTAGACAACGGATTGTGGTCTGATGTTCCCAGATGAGAAAATGTGCTTTGTCTACCAAGCCCAAACATTCAGCATAGTGGCAAACAACATTTTTTAGTAACATGCTCTGCAAGCGTGGCATATGTGTAATTTATGACATACGGCACATAATTTTGACTCAGCATGGTTACCACCAATTTCAAAGCATGGAAGACAATGTGTGAAGGACAATGTATGAGTGGGAAGTTGGCAACTGCACATGCATTGTTGCTAATATCCACATTGTCAACTTATGCACACCTAAATGCTTAGCTGATTTGATAAGATGTTTAAAGACAACATTTGTTTTTGCTATATTTTTTTCTAAGTTTTTGCCATTATTCTTGCTATAAGCAGAGAACCTGCATCTGTCAATGGACTGGTTTTGTGGCATGTATACCAGTCATCAGTTCTACATATACCAAACTGTTTTAGTCAATTTGAGATGATAGTTATGGCATATTGCATTACTCCACTCAATTTCACAATTTGATGGTTGCAGTGGTTCTGATGTATCTACCATTATGTGTGCTTGTATGTAGACACCTTTTACAAATAATGTATTGTGTGTGGTTAAGATGCATTAAAATATACTGTGAACCAAAGCTAGCAAGATGTCAATGCTTGTCTACAATGGGAGCAAACAGTTCAGTGGTGTGATGGCATGTGTTACAGATGCCGTCCAAGGCGGAGGCAAGCAGTGGCGCCCACAAGTTTGCCAAGAGTGGGGTATGTGATATACATAGCCTACCTTCCAGACATTGCAATATGCACATGATATGTGCCTGCTATGTTGTATACCAGGAGTGCATGATCATGGCCTCCACTTGTAGTGCTGCTAACATGTAGAAGTTGTAATCACTTGTCAGATAGCACTGGCCAATGGTTGTTTTTGCTTGATGCATCTTACCATCTCTAACAATGCATGATAGAAAAGGTTGTGTTAGGTATGCAGACCATTGCAAAGCTGGGATCGTGGGTTAACCAGATGATACAATGCCTTGTATATCTCTGTGGCCACAAGTTGCATTCTAATGTTGGGCACAAAATATCCTCAGCAGTCAGCATGTCTTTAAATGCCAACACCTTGCTCCATATTGATATTTCATGGCCATTTCTCCTAGATTTGAGACTAGATCATTTTTGTGGTTTAATGTGATGCATTGCACATTAACTGGGGCACTGAAATGATACATTATCTCTCAGGTGAAGCTGAGGACAGTCAAGGCAAAGAATGGAACTGTAAAGAAGATACCCATTCTTCCCAAGAGTGCATATGCCTTGGCCACCGAGAGGAGGAGGCCCAAGCCTGTCCTCCGAAAGAGGAAGCCGAAGCAGCTTAAGCTGAAGAAGAACCTCAGTGCTGGTGCTGTGTGTATCATCTTGGCTGGTTCCCACAAGGGCAAGCGGGTTGTCTTCCTGAAGCAGATGCCCAGTGGAACATGCCTTGTAACAGGTAAGAATGCCCATGCCATTTGGGTCACATGTAGTCATGGGCTGGCATGGTGTGTGACTCTCTTGCAAACTTTCATACATCCCACAATGGGGTAGGAAACCATGGTTATGTGAATGGCATTGATGCTTCTTGTTATCATTTGCTTCCACTGTCATTTTATACCAGGTCAGAAACATTTAGGGGGGGGTCCCAGTAGTGTAACTCGTGTCTGGGAAACCAGAGGTACGAGGTTTGATTCCCCTGCGGTGCCCGCCCTTCCCGCCAGGGTGAGAGGCAGGTGGTGCCATATAGCCTCGGCAGCTGAGTGTGTTGTAAAGCCCCAGTGACATACACATAAACATTTAGGTTTTGCAGATTAGCAGCATCCAACTGCTGCTGCACCAGTAACAGCAGTATCCACCAGCAAGTGTGGCAAAGAAAACCATGCTGATTTGTGACTCCAGTGGCTGACAATCTGACTCATGTCTCCTGGCTTTGGATCTCAGAGTTGATAAGTGGAAAGGGCTGCCATTTTTATCTTGAAACACATTTTGGTATTGGTTTCTGCAAAATGACAGCATGATATGCTGCAACAATATGACAGGGCTGAACATGACATACTAGAGGGTAGTGTAATATGACAGGGCTGAACATGACATACTAGAGGGTAGTGTCAGAAGTTGATTGGAAATTGTGCATCAACATGAACGCTGCATCCTGATCTGTAGAAATTGGATTGATCAGACAGTCATCATCTATTTGACTATGTGAACACTATGATGATGAAACTTCACATGAATAGCCAGTAGCTTAATGGGCAGAGCATGGGATATCATGCCACCATGTGGTAAGCAGAAGACTCCCATCCTAGGGTCTGTGCTGTTTGGTGCCCATGATAATGAATTTGCAACTGGCAGAGGGTACAGCCTGGCAGTTGATAAATACTCAGTAGGTGTTGAGTCTGTTAGAAAACAATTAATTTAGGTTACCTTCTGCAATCATGGGCACAAGATCCTTGCAACAAGTAATTCCTATCAAAGGCCCAATACCCAGTGTTAAGTACCATGAACCATATGTGGCATGCAGTAAAAAAAGTATTCCTAAAACATTGATCAAATAATGCAACTGTTGAAATTGTTGAAGCATTCACATGTTCCATATCATTGAATGCATGCCTAAGCCCACTTCTGCACCAGCTATGCTTGCTGGTTAGGAAAAGGCTTGTGTGAAATCAGTATGTATGCAACTGTTTGTGATTCAATGTGCTTGTGGTGCAATGTTTGTAGGTTAAAGGTATGCATGCAAGAGTTTATAAGCAATGTTCATATAGTATTAAGTACAAATGTAACATGGGTACCAAATGGTACACAGTCAACTCTCAGGTTTCACTATAAGCATTACTCCCTGGGATAATCAAGGGCACAGATTCAACTGTGCATTTTCCAGCTGTACCCACTGGTATGCGGTCTAAAAGTGAGAGCTTCATGCAGTGCTGAGTCAGGTGCAAACAAGATCCTAATCAATGCAGGCAGATCAAAGAAGGTACAGCATGTGCATTTCTGGATTTTGGTGTACTTTACATAAGCAGTGTAGATGAGGATCACTGGCATCTGCTGGCCTTTTTGATGTTAATATTATGAAGTGTTATGTTGCTCACAACATGTTCCATTGTAACTGCCGCTGTTCACCACTGCCCCGTACATCCCTCTCCCCCTACTATTCCCCCCTCCCCATATCGACTGGGTGTGATTCCCCCCCCCCTCACACACACACACACACACACACACACACACACACACACACACACACACACGCACACACACACCACACACACACGCACACGCACACGCACACGCACACACACACACACACACACACACACACACACACACACACACACACACACACACACACACACACACACTCTGTCACCTTACATCCGACACCTGGCGCCAAGTATGGAGAGCTGCATTCTTATTTGAATTAGGGGCCTGCATGCAGTCTTCTGTATGCATGTTAGTCAAACAAACTTTATCACTGAGGAGCACTAAGTGCGAACTTAGTGTGTGTACTGCCACAGTGGGATGCGAGCT
Source organism: Pollicipes pollicipes (assembly GCF_011947565.3). NCBI lineage: Eukaryota > Metazoa > Arthropoda > Thecostraca > Pollicipedomorpha > Pollicipedidae > Pollicipes > Pollicipes pollicipes. The sequence goes on from NW_023597054.1 coordinate 24,114,131, forward strand.
TTTCCATGTACACCGCAGCAATGTCACAGCAACCTTTGTGTGCGGACTTAGCGCACCTCATGTTTCATGGGCGTAGGAGCATCTTCGTGCGATCGTTTTCTACACGAACTTGATCTCTGATGAACGTGTACATGCGAACGTTCTCCTTAAGGATATGTGCGATGCGATGATCTTCACTATGGATGTTTTGCATTAGAACTCAACATTAAGAACCTTTTACCTTGTGTTGTATATCCACACAAACTTTGGGGTATGGACTTTATCCTGGGAACCCTTTCTCACGAACTGTATCCTTCGAGTAATTGCCACACAAACCTATGCACACTCCCGTCGGCAACCCATGCCTGCAGTCGTGCTGTGGTTGTCCCCAGATATGTAAATGCTATATGTTGTCAGTTACACCAACATCTCTTGAACTGATGCGGGAAGTCATTAATTGGTTGAACATTAAAGGACAACCTGTGTCATTGCAAAATCGCCATCCAGTTGTGCATGGCATACATGTGTGTTAAATGGCAGATAGGTCACATGGAATCCTAGGTAGGGGACTGAAGTATTACTGTGCTTGAGGAAGTTAACAAATCTAGAGCTTTGCTTTGGAGTGACATTGATTCCCTTTCATGTGTGTTTTTGATGGTGATGTGCTTAACATCTGGCTGATTGGCCATTGTCAGGTGCAATAGTGCATAAGCTGAAGTGTGGGCATGGTTTTTGGACTGAAGCTTAGCTTCTGGCAAGCATAGGACTGGGCTAATTTTCATTATGTGGTAAGGGTTTCTGTGACATGTGCTGTATGTCTTCAAAAAGAGCTGAATTGAGATTTCTTGACCTTGAAATGGACCATGGTGGTTCCGGATTTTGGGAACCCTTGATCATAGTGTCATTTTATTTGTTTCCACATAGGTTTTTGGTGGCCTCGTCCTGTGCCTTATTAGATGATCATGTACGAGGAAGTTACAAACACCCTGAAATGCTGCTGTACCCATCCTTAACCACCTATCCATCAAATGGATGTTTCTTCATCTCCTGGCCGACTGTTGCTTACCTCTCCACTCCATCCCCAGAAGCAAAGTAGTTTGGCACACTTCACCGGAGCCTGTGCTGCCACCAGGTCCGTATAAGCTGAATGGCTGCCCAGTGCGGCGCGTGCCCCAGCACCTGATGGTGACGACGTCGCTGAAGATCGACATCTCCGGCGTGAAGGTGCCCGCCAACATGGACGACAAGTACTTCAGCAAAAAGAAGGCGCCCAAGAGCGCAGCCAAGAAGACCAAGGATGGTGATATCTTTGAGGAGGTGAAGCAGGTCAGTGGAGACGGGCCAGCTATGGGAGCGGTCAGTCCCGCCAGTGCTGGAGGTGGCTGGTCTGCTTTCAGGTCATGCGCTGATATAGAGGAGATTCGAGGTGGCCTAGCTGATGCTACACGCATATGGTTTAGCAGATAACCTTTCTGTGTGATGGGTCCCATTTCCACTGGTCCCAATGGGCGTCACAACATGACGGAGCCCGATGAGGGTGTTCTGATGCTTGCTGTAGAGTTTTTTGGGGTAACATAGCATGGGAGGGGAGACCTACCCCTGCCATCCTTAATTCAAGTAATGTTCCATGGACAAAACCAGGATTCGTAGACGTGGGCATGTACTTGGATACCATGGATGGATCATGGATCCCATAGGCATTCATGTTGATGGGAGCTGGGATATTTGGGGTGCTCCAGACTTATGCCTGCTGAGGTGTGCTCTCTTGAACGCATACTCGCACTAGTCATAGGCAGAATGGTTGAAGGAACAAATTAGGTCACGAATGAGAAAGATACTTGGTTTTGGCAATCACTCGGATATGCTGCTGTGTAAATGATCTGGTATGATACCGTCAAATATACTACGTGAAGGTAGCAGGTGCATGCAAGACCACAATAACGTCTATTCGCCTTTGCCAGTAATGCTGCGAGGTAAGCTGGTTGGTTGTAATCACGGTCAACGGTTATCTTGAGGTTCGCAGCCTGTAAATACAAATGTACAGGGCCCAGTCGGCCTGTTGTGTTCGACGTATCGCTTTCATGCTAAAAGAATACTTAAGGCCGCATGTTATTTGAGCGCGCGCAATTCATCAAAAGGTTTGAAGGAGATGGTTATACAAGACTACCGCAACTCACGGTGGGGTATGCTAGTAGTCTACCAATTTTGGGGGCTCCGGTTTAGATTCAACATTTTTCGGACAGTGCGCATGTAAATCGGTAGCAAGTTAGACGATATTTTGAGGTTCTTTAAGTTTTGGCATTACTGATTTCGACGTAATGGACACGACCCACGGGTTTGCGACGTAATTCATTAATGGAGAAACTTCAGGTAATCTTCGATATTTGATCGAGGGGAACCTTGACCTGGAACACCCATGACCACCGTGCCTGGGTCAGTAGCGGGTGCTGGTGGTTCGAAGTTGCTGGCGGGGTGTGCGTGTCTGGGTCAGTAGCGGGTGCTGGTGGTTCGCCGTGGCTGGTGGGGTGTGCGTGTCTGGGTCAGTAGCGGGTGCCGGTGGTTCGCCGTGGCTGGTGGGGCGTGCGTGTCTGGGTCAGTAGCGGGTGCTGGCGATTCGCCGTGGCTGGTGGGGTGTGCGTGTCTGGGTCAGTAGCGGGTGCTGGCGGCCCGGTCGGTGTTTGAGCTCTCCGTTGGACGTGTTGCAGAAATACGAGCTCACCGAGCAGCGCAAGCAGGACCAGAACACGGTGGACAGCCAGGTGATGGCCGCCATCAGCGCCACCAAGGAGAAGGCCCTCATCTGCGCGTACCTCAACAAGCCGTTCGAGCTCACGCGCGGCATGCTGCCGCATAAACTGAAGTTCTAGGCTGTCCCGTCAACATCAATACATGACCAACAGTGTGCAGTCTGTTTCTGCGAGTGGAATGCGCTTTTGGGGAAACGCAGCCGCGTTAGTGGGTTTGTGTGGTGTAACTGCTCTGAGCCGCGAGAGGCTGCGCAGCCCCTTCCGTGTCGCCTGAGTCATGACTCGGGACGCTGAGCCACGAGATGCTGCGCAGCCCCCTCAGCGTCGCCTGAGTCATGATTCGGGACACTGAGCCACGAGATGTTACGCAGCCCCCTCGGCGTCGCCTGAGTCATGACTCGGGACGCTGAGCCACGAGATGCTACGTAGCCCCCCTCGGCGTCGCCTGAGTCATGACTCGGGATGCTGAGCCACGAGATGCTACGCAGCCCCCTCGGCGTCGCCTGAAGCATGATTCGGGACGCGCGGAGCGGTCTGCCGCGTCCCCGCTCGCGTGCTGTGTGCACGGGCGCCGGCCGCCGACGGGGCGTGGCGGCAACATGCGCAGACGGCTGCCCCTGTGCGTGGTGCATCAGGCGAGGGGCCATCGCCAATCCAGCACACACTTGCAGCAACCACCCCTGAGGCCGAAACGATAGAAGCGCATATTTTTGAGCGCCCATCCGCAACCCGAACACGCTGGCCGCCTAGCCCCATGCTGTGCGCGGCGCCGGAAGCGGCGCCCTATGGTGCTGTTCTGCGGCGCGTACAGGTCGAGACTGATGGGATTGTTCGGAACTGTCCAGACATGGACCGGAATTTCCCAAATAGTGGCGGACTTGCCCCCCTCCCCCGCCTCCTCGTACCGCGGTTGGCGTAGCTGTCAGGGGGTGGGAAGGGTATGCGTCTCTACCGGGTTAGCCTTCGCCCTGAAAGGTGGTCGATGCTCCCCAAGGTTTTTATTTTGATGCCTCTCCGGCATGATGCGCAATCGCGCCCACATTCTCAGTGGCCTATGCGGCATCCACCGCGCGTGTTTTGACACCAAAAACGTGTTCCTAGCGTTCGTGGCATCGGAGCAGCGGCGATTTTTCGAAAACACTGCACGGCGATCTGTGGCCTGAGCGGACGGGCAGGCGGCAGCGGACAATGCCGCGAAACGCGCGCGGCGGGCTGGCATTGTGACATTAACGGAGTCATATATCAAATATATGCTCAAAACACGAAAAGATGCACCAATGTGCTCCGATTTGAAAAGGGGACGGTGCCATTGTGGGAAAATTTGGCCTTTGGCCTTGCATGATTGGGTCGGTCGTTGGCCTAACGACACGAAAGCTAGTACCAATCCCGAGATCTCATTGAGGCCAATCTCCTCGTGGTTCTCACTGAACGCCATTTCCATTAGTTTCATTAGAAACGCCAGAAGTCGCATCGGCCCACACCATCATTCCGCGCTATGAAGAATGCCGACCGGGTCGAGGGTTAATCTGTACGATACGCCTTGACGTGGGCGGTCCTGCACTCATTGTTTCAGTCAGCGGGGCTTCGAAAAACGACCATCGTATGGAGAGACGTGCCACAGACGCAAGCCGGTTACGCACAGGCAGCTGTAGGTCATGCTGAGCACCTCCACGGCCGCGCACTCCTGTGCTGCCCTCTTGCGGCGGTTCGAGTCGCGTACGTCGTTACATTGCATTTGTATTGCTTGCCGAGCAGTACGTGCGCTCGACACTTCGATGTCGGCCACGGATAACATAATCGGTGATATGCGCGCACGTCCGTCCAAGTAGCCGCCAGTGCGGTAGGAGCGCCTGTCCCCACACTAGCCTCCGTCGTCAGCGCTGGCGGCCCAGAGCATGGCATGTGGCGATCTTGGTGATCAGCTCCACGCCCGTCCTATGGTACACAAACTCTGGCTACCGCGCGAATTGGCGCCAAAAGCATTTGAACTGAACAACACACGGCACTTCCAGCGATGACGTCTTCGCTCTCGTCGCTGCGGCGTGCGGCCGCGAGCGCCTCCGGCCGCGCGGCGCCAGCCCCGCCGGCGAGTACACAGCCGTCACTGACTATGGGTCGGCCGCGGCGAGCGGCGGCTGGGGCAGCTACGGCTCGGGCGGCACGGGCGGCAGCGGCCGCACGGCGCTGTACACCACCGGCTCGGCGGCCGGCCGCCGCACCTCGCCGCCCCGCTCGCCGGCGCACACCTGAGTGTATTGCACTTTGTCGTCGCCAGGCGGCGGGCGCGGCGCCGCCTCCGGCTCCGCGTCCGTGCCGGCCAGCCGGTTGAACTTCTCGATCAAGTTGCGCGTGTAGGAGGCGGCGCTGGAGCTGGGCGACGGCGGGTCGGTCGGCTCGCCCTCGCCCTGGTCGTCGCGGTTGCGCTTCTTCGACTTGTTCACCTTGGCGTAGAGGGCCAGGATCTCCGGCGGAATGTCGGGCTCACCGCCGGCGGAGGCGCCCTTCAGCAGATCTGGCACGGCGCCCTCGCCGGCCGCGAACCGGCAGTCCTCGTAGCTGGCGGCCGGCACCTGGTCATAGTCGCGGTAGCCTCGCGCCGGCACCAGATCGTAGTCGCCCTCGTCGGGCGCGCGAACGGCGGAGCGCGACACGGCCAGCGTCTCGTAGTCGGGCTCGCCGGCGGCCGGCGGCAGCGACTGGTACGGGTTGGGCTCCGGCGCCACGTCGTCGTACAGGCGGCCGCCGGCGATCGGCTCGTACGCGTCGTCGGGCGGCGCCGCGTCGGCCGCCAGGCGCGCCTTCAGCGTCTCGTAGGGCGGCTCGATGGGCCGGCCGCGCGGCCGCTCCGGCTCGAGGGACGACGGGCGCGGGGAGCCGGCCGCGCGGAACGACAGCAGCGCCGGCGGCGCGCTCTCCAGCACGTTCTGGTACGACGGCTCGTACACCTGGTCGTAGGTCTTGACGTCGGCGGGCGGCAGCACCGGGCCGGTGCCGGGTGGGCCGGACCGCTTCCTCCGCTTCCACACCCTGCGGCACGCGCGCCGGTCACGCCGCTGCACCGTCAGGGGGCGCACGGTATGCGACACCGTATCACAGGATCGATGTACACGGTATGCCGGGGGTGTGCTTCTCTGCTATGGGCCAACAGGCGTTCCAAGACTGGTGAATCAGCGGCCCCTCAACTTTGGACCATCACTTCACCATAAAAACAAGGAACGGCTATCTGGCTTTCATCAGTTTGATGGGGTCGGGTGGGTCAGAAAACTTTGCTAGTCCCGCCTCCAACTAACTATACATCTACACGCCTGCCGGCAGCCCGGATGTTGCCTTTTGGATAACCTGGACATCGCTGGTTAAAAGCTCATTGACTTCTTACACCCTCCGAATGCGACTAACAGCTTGGAGAGGCTCACGGCCTCCGCGCCTGCCATGCCCAGCCGTGCTTCGCCCCACCGTTTTCTGGTGCAGAAGATGCCAACGATGATCATGGCGGCGATGGCGATGACGGCCACCACTCCGATGCCGGCCACCACTCCACTGCTCATCGGCTCGTGCTGCTCGGACGTGACGGTCAGACCGCGTCCCGTGCCAGCGCCGTCCTGGCCGGGGTCCGGCGCCACGGGCGGCGGCGCCGGCTCGCATGTGATGTTCACGGGCACGGGCTGCCACGACGCCAACTCCTGACACTGGGTCAGCACGGGACCAGAGTCTGTCGGACAGAGTGACACGGTAATCCCGGCACGGGGCCCGGGTCTGCCGGACGGAGTGACTCAGTAATCCCGGCACGGGGCCCGGGTCTGTCGGACAGAGTGATTCAGTAATCCCGGCACGGGGCCCGGGTCTGCCAGACAGAGTGATTCGGTAATCCCGGCACGGGGTCCTGGTCTGCCGGACAGAGTGACACGGTAATCCAGGCACGAGGCCCGAGTCTGTCGGGCGGAGCGACTCAGTAGTCCCGGCACGGGGCCCGGGCCGGCCGGACAGAGTGATTCAGTAATCCCGGCACGGGGCCCGGGCCTGCCGGACAGAGGGACACCGCAATCCCGGCATGGCCCCGAGTCTGCTGGCGCCTCGCGCATGCAATGGCCTGAGGCGCGGTCAGGCAAACACGGTAAACACCGCGAGTGAAAGGTAACGAGTTCAATTTTCGGTCGTTGCACATGTCGACGCCCCAAGACGACAGCTGTTGAGACGCGTTGCGACACGGACCCAGCTTTTGTTACCTGCTGTGGACGCTGCGTATGTTCCCGTAGCTCGTCGCTGCCCTCAAACACGTCAAAATATGCGAAAGTTGCTGCGGGCGGCAAAAACCACAAACATGATCGCATTCATTGCGTTCAGCGATAACGCGACGCCTGAAGAGAGAAGTGCTCCTGTCCTGCGCTGGGTTTCATTGTGCCGACATTGTGTTTGTGACATTGTGTTGCGATATTTGCACAGACCTGCGCTGAGGACGAATCCTTCTTCACACGAGTACTCCACCATCGCCTGCCACCGGGTCGTGCCGTTCAGCAGTTCGTACCGCGCGTGCGGGTACTTCGGCGGCATCGGACAGACCAGCGCTGAAACATCACGCGGTCCTGCGCTGGTGACGGAGGTCAGGCGGCACCACGTCAGCCCGATCCTCAGAGATGTGGGCCGGGGCTCAACAACGGCAGCTAACGTCCGGCGCCTGCTCGCGCAACACGTCTCGGTGGCCGAATATTCCTTCCAGCGACAGTTAGGGTGCGGCAAAGGGAAGCACTCCGACCGCAGAGCGGCAGCTCGTTGTGGAGCGTCGGTCGGCCGGGCCGGCCTGTTCGGCATCACTCACGCTGGCAGTGCGGCATACGGCCGCTCCAGCGCCCGTTGACGGCGCAGGTGCGCAGGCCCGGCTCGCCCTGCATGATGTAGCCGGCGCTGCAGCGGTACCGGACCGTGGCGTTGTACGGGTGCCGCGCCAGGCTCGGCACGCTCACGTCCAGGTGGCCGTTAGCCAGCGCCGGAGGCCGCTCGCAGAAGATTTCTGCCGGGCCGGCCAACCGCTCAGACGCCGAGGTCAGACACGGTGGTGTACTCGCGGCCAGTCGCAAAGCGGCGCAGATATCTCTACGCGCTTCAAGGAACCGTTCCAGATTGCACTCAGGTGGGAAACGTGACGTGCGCGAATGAGAGACCGCATTAGTCTGGCCAAATGCGACAAAAACGACAAATGCGACAAAACTTAAACAATGGAATGTTATATTCATGCAAAATGGACGCATGCGTGCCTTTTTGTGGCAACCCCACGGTGCATGGTATAGACTTTGGGAAGTTTCCGTGTACAGCTTCGCCTGGTTTGGGAGAGGGAGGACTGTGGCGAGGGTCTGTGTACGGCGTGTATTGAGGTATCCGTCGAGGTGTGGACGGCTTGGCGGGCGGCACCCCCTGCAGTGTCGTGTGGTGTTTGTAAGAGGACGCAGGCCGTACTCACTGCGGCAGACGGGCTGCTGGCCGGTCCAGTAGCCGTTAACGCAGCGTCGTTGGCGGTGGCCGGCCAGGCGGTAGCCGCTGTGGCAGCGGTAGGTGGCCGTGTTGGCGTCCGTCCGCGTCATCTGGCCAGTACGCCGGCTGCTCGGGCTCGCCGCAGCCGCGCTCATCTGTCGGTGCGTCAGCCCCGGTCAGGACGTGGGTCAGCCCTGGTCAGGCTGGCGGGTCAGCCCCGGACAGGCCGTGGGGCAGGCCCGGTCAGGCCGTGGGTTAGCCCCAGTCGGGACGTGGGTCAGCCCCGGTCAGGTAGCGGATCAGCTCCGGACAGGCCGTGGGTCAACCCCGGCCAGGTCGTGGGTCAGCCCCGGTCAGGATGTGGGTCAGCCCAGGTCTGGCCGTGGGTAAGCCCCAGTCAGGCCGTGGGTCAGCCCCGGTCAGGACGTGGGTCAGCCCCGGTCGGGCTGTGGGTAAGCCCTCATCAGGCCGTGGGTCAGCCCCGGTCAGGCCGTTAGGTCAGCCCCGGTCGCGCACCCTGAGGCATGACTTGTCGCGTGCGGCGGCAACAGGAACTGTCCGATGCCGCGGCACGCGACGCCTGCTGCAAATACGCCCGTCAGATAGCCCGGACATCATACCACTCACGGCTGGACAAGTCGGTTGAAGATCGTGCATGCGATCAAGGCGTGGATGTCGGATTATCCATTTGCGCATTAGTTCCTAGAGCTTATCGAGCGTCGTCATTCAGACGTAGTGCCTCGGTTCAAGAGCGTGACGACTGGGCGAAATCTGGCTGCCGTGTCACGTTTGGGGCACCGGCTCCCCATCTGATATATTGGTCTGGGCGGGCGACATGACGTCGCGACATTCCCCAATCGTGTGGAGGCGTCACCCGTGCCACCTCACCATCTGATAACGCAGTGTGAGGCGCTGACTTGGTTGGGGCGAAATATCACAGACTTGTCAAAATAATGTGTTTGGTTTTACATCTTTCATTTCTGATGGTTTGTGCGGGTGGATATGGATTCAGGACCTAATTGAGGAGCGTTTGCTGCGCACTTCCTGATCCCGCCATTCATGCTGTTCCGTTCCAACCCAGCGGGTGATTTTTCCGTGACCCTTTTTCCAGACAGGACTGCTTAGAGCATAACATGCCGTGGAGCAATCTGGCCAGTAATCTAGCTTAAAAATGGCATTTTGATTGGGAAATCTTGAAAACGGTATTGTACGCAACAAAATGGGAGGGGACATACACCCATTCTGGAAATATTGGGGTAAGTCCTCCTCCAGTCTCCGTAGTGGTAACACTTATCACCCAATGTGTACGCTAGGACTGAACTTCCTAGCAGCATTCGATTGACACCATCTAGTTAATAAAATTGCTGCAACACAGTGTCGTTTTGGAGACCGACAGCCTCAAACAGAGCGTGGAAGCGAGGAGTACCATCAGCGTCCGGGGACAGTTGCCTCTGTCCCGGCAGAGGCGGCCGTGCCCGGCTGTCACCGCGGACCGACTCCTGTGGCATCGTGTCCGAGCCGCGGGGGCAGCCCCTGTACAAAACACGGCTGCCCTGTCCGTCCGGTGCCGCCTACGGGCTGACCACGGCGCCCCGACGGTAGATCACGGGCCCCGCGTACTCCGCGGACATGCTCTGGTCGCCGCACTCCGCTGATGAAAGAGCCGACTAATTGTTGTTTACACACAGGCGCGACGGCGCGCGCCCGGTGGCGTAACGGCGCCGCGGCGGCGGCCGCTCGTGACGTTACTCAACGTCTGGACGTGCTTTGCGGGGTCAGGAGGTGCACCGCAGGGTCAGGAGCAGAGCCGCCGCAGGGTTGAGAAGGGGGCCACCGCATGATTGGGAGAAGAGCCGCCGTAGGGTCAGGAGTAGGGCCGCGGCAGAGTCAGGAGAAGAGCGGCAGCGAGTTAGGAAGGGAGCCACTGCCGGGTCAGGAGAGAAACCGCCGCAGAGTCAGGAGAAGGGCGGCAGCGAGTTAGGAAGGGAGACACTGCCGGGTCAGGAGAGAAACCGCCGCGGTGTCAGAGGAAGAGCCACCGCCGGGTCCGGCAGGCAAAGCGCCGCAAGGTCGGGGAGACCTGCCACAGTCAGGCGAGACCTGCCACAGTCAGAGGAGGACCTGCCACAGTCAGGGGAAGACCTGCCAGTCAAAGGGAGACCTGCCACAGTCAGAGGGGGGCCTGCCACAGTCAGAGGGAGACCTGCCATAGTCAGAGGGGGACCTGCCACAGTCAGAGGGGGACCTGCCACAGTTAGAGGGGGACCTGCCACAGTCAGAGGGAGACCTGCCACAGTCAGAGGGAAACCTGCCACAGTCAGGGGCGAGTCGTCGCAGGGACAGACAGCGCACCAACACAGCGACAGTCACTAGCCGACGCTTTCGGAATCATTGCGCTCGATTCCGATTGGTTGTGATTCATCGAGGCATAATGGACTGGTGATGTTAACGCGCATTTTGCTCCAAGTGCATATTTTTTTCTGGTTGAGAAATAGTCGACTCCGAATGCTCAACCAGCTGCAATAATTACCGGGGCATTAAGTAGGATCAGCTCCTAACATGCCGTTATCTCTGATGTCTCTGAAACTGTTTCGAGCTTAGTAAAGCGCCACGGTAAAGTACCGTCTCTTTGACAATCTCAAGCTTGGTGTACTCTGATTTAAAACATGCATAGATATATGCGTAGGAATCTACGATGGAAGCGGAAATGAACCCGGGCATTCACTTCAGATGTGCAGTACTTTTCAACAGCCTGAACCTTCTGGGCGCAGCCTATGCGGAACGGCACCGTGCGTGGAACTGGTACCGCTACTGGCGCCGTAACTGATACCGATACTGGCGCCGTAACTGGTATCGATACTGGCGCCGTAACTGGTACCGATACTAGCGCCAGCTTTTAAAACACGCGACACGGGCCAGCAACAGCCAAGCCCGACCACTGCCGGCCGAAGCACCGGTGCCACACCGCAGACGCGGGTTAAGTGGCGGCTGTTGGTAGCGTGCCACCCGACTGACGCATCTCCAGCGAATTGACCGCCGTTGCGTCAGTGTCCGGAGACGTCTGAGCGACAGCCCGAGATGAGGCAACCGAAGAGGTGATGTAACAGTTATCTGAAAGGTAAGTTCGGGGCGGAGAGGCGTATCGTCACTGCGAGACTAGCGCCGCCTGTTGTATATATGTTCGACTTCCGACTGCCCCGTGGCACGTGTCAGGCGCATAGCATTAATAAGCATTTGCACCTATGAGTGGATGTGCGCATCAGAGCATGTGGGTTGGACATATTTGACTGCAGTCTATTTTGACTTTCTTATCACCTATACCTAAATTATTTCTTAACCCTTGTCACCTATAGACTGCTTTAAAACTGGTATTACACTCCTACCTCTGCTTCTGGGACGTATCCTCGCTTATACTGTTGAAATTCATCAAAAGTACCTCATTTCAGCATGCGGTAAAGACGCTACTCACCAGAGATGAGCAGCGTTTTTGCATACTCCTATCACTACGTGATCTTGTAAGATATACAAATATAAAACCCCTATTATTATTCACAGATGCTTCCAAGCTCTGGCTTAAACGCATTTCGTCTCACTAAATGTTGGTTACTGACAAATAATAATCAAACAACTTAACTATCGTACTGGCGCACACTGCACGTGTCTATCTTACGTACTTGTTTTATATGGCGTCTATAGAATAACGCATACCATATGTTGTTTCTGATTAAAGCATCATATCATATATCATATATCATCATCACATTACAGCATCACATCATCACATTAAGTATCACCGAATGAATAATTGCATGCAAAAATGTTTCTTCGACATTTGCCTTTTCGCGGCTGCTGGGAGAATCGCATTATTTTGACGGTAAACCGGCGGTAGTGTTTGGGAGATAGAGAGGGAAAGGCAGAGAGACAGAGAGAGAGAGAGAGAGAGGGAAAGGGAGAGAGACAGAGAGAGAGAGAGAGAGAGAGAGATAGACGGAGCGAGAGAAGATAGAGAGAGAGAGAGAGAGAGAGAGAGATAGAGAGAGAGAGAGAGAGAGAGAGAGAGAGAGATAGAGAGAGAGAGAGAGAGAGATGATGAGAGAGTAAGAATAGAGAGAGAGAGAGAGAGAGGAGGAGAGATCAGAGAGGAGAGATAGAGAAGAGACGACATAGCTCTAGTCCTAGAGGAAGAGAGAGGAGAGAGTAAGAGAACTCTCTCTCCTCTCCTCCGGCACAGATCATCTTCTCTCTCTACACGCATAACCCCCACCCTAGAGCGACGCTCCCCTCTATACGCTGCTCGCGCTCGTGCGTCTACTTCTCTCTCTTTCTTTAGCTCTACTCGCCTCCCCTTTGAGCAAACGGAGATAGCTCACCTCCGAAAGCAAACACCTCGACCTCACACAGAGTGAGGTAGTCGGGGCGTCGCTTCTCGTCGCGGATGTAGACGTACTCGCCCATCAGGCCTTGGCTGCCGCAGTAGAAGAGCCGTTTGGCCTCCAGCTGCACACCGGTGAAGTTAGCGCATTGCTGGTAGTTGGCGCTATCCGGCTGCTGAGTGTTCAGGCTGATGATGAAGATGCTCACGTCCAGGGAGTACCCTGGAAGGCCCACCGATTTAGAGCCCACAGCACGCGGAGGGTGCAGTGTGCAGCTATCACGCACGGAACGCTGGTAAAACGGCACATTAGTCCTCGAATTCAACGGGCTTCAGATGAATGGTACGGTGATTTCGGTCCGACCCTGTATTGGATGGGCTTTCCCCAGCAGTGCGGCCCAAAGGTGCGTCACACGAGCGCGCGCCGGGCGGCACGCCTCAGTGCTCCGAGGGGTGCCCTGGCCGGACACGTCGGGATAAATGACCCGAGATGGCGGCCTGCGGGGAAAGGCGCCGCCTGCGACCGGTCTCGTCTCGGCTTTCGCCAGTGGTCGGCCACGCAGCCGGACCGGCCACCTGGCGACGGGACGGCGTCGCTCCCTGTCCACCGGACTCAGACCTCCCTTCAAACCATCCCACACTCCCCTTTCCTGGGGACCTCGCTGTTATTCCCCTCCCGCGGTCTCGTCCTCCCCTCATACCGACTGAGCCCTCCCCTCGTGATCTGACTCCATTCTCGTCCCCGATCCGGACCTGCCGTCACGCCTCTCCCCCCCCCCCCCCCCCCCTCCCTCCGCCCAAGCGGGCTCAACGGAACACGACGGCAGCGAGGGATCCCCGGTCGTCACAGATGACCGAAGAACCCACGCGAGGATCCTCCCTGATCCCAGCGCTCACAAGACCCGCACCTGTTCGGCGCAGTTCCCCGGTGCGCTCCCACAGCTCGCCGGTGTGGTGGCGACCCCGGTGACCCCGTGACCCCGCGACCCCGCAGCCCAGCTGGGGGGTGGGGGTGGGTGAAGGTGGCGCCACGGCAGCTCACCTGGGCGCACGACCAGGCCGACCGACTCGACGTGCGTGCGGCTGGGCAGCCGCACCTGCCACCAGCGCTCCCGCACGTGCGGCGGCGTGCTGCTGCAGGTGCGTGCGTCGCCGTCGGCGGCCAGCCGCGGCTCGAACTGACCCAGCTCGATGGGCGGGCCCAGCGGCAGCGCCGGACCCTGCGTGCTGCCCAGGTACGCCACGTTTCGACCTGTCACAGAATGGTCATGGTCAGTCGGACCGGGCGTCAGCGCTCAGGAAGAGGGTCGTGACACACACCACCCACTTGTTCAGTTGTGATGTCAGTAAAGTATCGCGGCCAACTTGGCAGCACGCTAAAGAGCGGCAGGCTGACGTAGGTTGAAAGAGGGTGGTCGTCTTTAACAAACTTTGTCTCAGAATGCATCATTTCAGTCAGCGTGCTGGCCGTTTCACCCACGTTCTGTTAGCCGATGCGATTGAAGACATGTTCACTACCAGTAGGTACACATAACTCAGTCTGGTCATACGATCGCCAGCGTTTCACGGGCGCGGGAAGGCTGGTAAAAGTCGCTGTGGCATCGTACGACGTAGAAACACCAAAGTTGTGATATTTTCAGTGAAAGTTGGCGTGGCCCTGCTGCACCTGCCATGCGGCACTTTCCGCCCCTGTCCCGGGAGGAATGCTTTATGCCTTTGCAGGGCGGATGCTCGGTGCACCATGTTCCCAGACCATATCGCTGGCTTTTGGACGCTGTGTGGCAATCAGCGACGCTAAAATTGACGAAGCGCCTCCGTATCGCAGCCTTCGGAGAGCCCTTCTTCTGTCTCGTTCTCATTCTCTGCACGACACACATCCGCACAGCCGGCCGTCGCAGACAGGACGGTCCGTGAGCACGCGACGCCGTCCTCTGCCCCGTCCCCTCCGCAGAGGGGGGGGGGGGGCCTCACGCCGGCGACGACGGCCGGGCGGCGCGCGGCAGTGCGGAGCGTGACGTCGGGTCGGCGCTGTCATACCCCACACCGACCACCGCCCCGGAACAGGCGGCCGACCGACGCGCCTCGCCACGCCTCCGTCCGGCCGGAGAAAGGACACAGCTCACAGCCCCCCCCCCCCGCCCTGTCACCCCCTGAGAGATCAGGCCGATCCCGACCCGTCCACGACCAGTTTTTTCACTTTCGGTTTGGCTGTCCGACCGGCGCGGGGCAGCTCCTGTGAGCAGCGGGCGTGCGCGGCGGCCGCGCGTGATGCCGCCGGGACTTCCTCGCACTCGTGTCCGGTGTAGTGAAAGTGGCGGCGCCGCGACCGACCCCGGGCCCTCGCGGTCGACATGCGCTCACCGACGGCGTCTGTACTCACACCGCACGCCCCCCCCCCCCCCCCTACCAGCAGGAAACGGCGGCTCGGCTGCCGACCGGAGGCGAGGGTGACGAACCGTACGCACGAGTCATCACCGCGCCTGCAGAGGTGCACACAGGTCGGGAATGGCTTGATCAAACATTATGGCCACAGCAGATGATAGGCTTATGTCGCATACGCACCAAGCATCAACGAACAGTTCGTCACCAGACCCTTAGATACGGCAGCGGGAATAATTGCGAGAAATTTTCCAGGAATTATCTCAAGGATGTGGCTGAGCTGAGGCTCTCTTTTGTACAATCACACAGGCTGATCCAGCTGAGTAGATTGAGGCTCTGACATCACGGGATAGAATTTTTAAGTACATTATAAACGACGACCTCGGCACCACTGCACCTTCAGACATGGGCCTCAGCCATTTAAAACTTGATCCCAGAGTGTTGCTCCGGCCTGAGATCCACCTCACCAAGAGATGGCAAGCATATGCATATGACAGTATGCAAACCAACAGAGCAAAACGTGTTAAGTCAATGTCGAAACGCCATAGGATCTAAGGCTGGTCTCAACTGGCAAGTTTCAGAAAATATTCAGAGCTAGAAGCTCTGGCTTTACGCCTAACTTGGTTTTACGCAGAAATGTTCTGCGCTCCTGACATGTATTGATGCTTTTGATAGTCGTTTCTGTCTAAGGACATCCAAGTTCTGGCTCGCAGAACAATCACGGATTTTGAACAACTCATCACGGGTGGTTCGGATCGGTTCGGAAACACCCTAACCATGTCATGTCTTTGCCTGTCAGCCCACTTTTGCCGGCAGTTCGCAGCCCGTTCGATAGGGAGGTCAAACTGAGTATCCCGGCAACTTCATTCACGGCTTGATGGCCTTTCATTCACGGCTAGATGGCTTCTCATTTCGCGGAAAGCTGAACGGAAATTAAGACGACTTATGTCCCCGAACACATGTCACGCCATGAGGCATTCCGCGGAATCAGCACCCTGGCGTGGAGTCTAAATGGGACGCGCCGAGTTGTGTCCAGAGCAGCTCGGCCGCGCAGTGGTGCGGAGTTCACGCAGGTCAGAGGTCAAATCGGTGCGGAGGTCACGCCAGGTCAGTGGTCAGAGGTGTGGGGGTTACGTCAGGTCAGTGGTCGGAAGTGTGGGGTTAGGTCAGGTCAGGTCAGAGAGGTGCGAGGATCACGTCAGGTCAGTGATCAGAGTGGCGCGGAGGTCACGACAGGTCAGGTCAGAGGGGTGCGAGGGTCACGACGGGCCAGAGGTCAAAGTGGTATGAAGGTCACGGCTGTTGCAGCGGTACCGTTTCCAAACCGCCGGGCCACGGGCAGCGTCTGGCCGCCGGGCCCAGCTGCCTGCGCTGTAGTGCTTGACGTGACGTACGGCGATACAGATCGACAGATCCACGGGGATCGGCGATACAGATCGACAGATCCACAGGGGTCGGTGATACGGATCGACAGATCCACAGGGGTCGGTGATACAGATCGACAGATCCACAGGGATTGGCGATACAGATCGACAGATCCACAGGGATCGGCGATGCAGATCCACATATCCACACATCCACAGGGATCGGTGATACAGATCCACAGATCCACAGGGGTCGGCGATACAGATCCACAGATCCACAGCGATGGGCAATACAGATCCACAGAGGTCGGCGATACAGATCCACAGATCCACAGGGATCGGCAATACAGATCCACAGGGATCGGCGATGCAGATTCACGGATCCATAGGGATCTGCAATACAGATCCACAGGGACGCAGCGCTACCTAATTCAGCCGACCTAATTTGCCGTCCAGATCCGTCCCCTCCGTTGATTCTCACGCCCAATGCACTCGCCACAGAAAAACAGGGCCGCGGATTCTGAACGCGGGCTGGACGTGGAAAGTGCGGGGAGGTGGCGCATGGCTGATCCCGGTCGGTAGCAACTACCAGCAGGCATGAAATTATCCGAGAGCGGGTCTGGAAGGAGGTCCGTTAACAACCCCATCATTTCCACCGAAAACTCGCCCTGCCGGGTCCAGTTTTCGACGAGACAGAAAATGTTAGGTCAATGTCGTTTTTGTTGGGTCTTGCCAACTGGGACATAGTGTATAAGGGGCGTACACTGTATTGTACGATATGCACCAATAAAGCCAAGGTAACATATAACATATATGATTATGTACGCATTACACAAGTATGCGGCGTGTTAAGATCCTACTTGGGCCCTTAGACATTAGGTACCTGGGGATTAGATAAATGATGAGTCAATAGCTTGTATCTAGCCTAGACCGGTTCTAGTGAAGGCTGTCTCGTTAACAGTACGTTTCACGGGGCGGGGGGGGGGGGGGGGCGTTTTCTTTCTACTCCGTTGTTGGGCGTGTTACATATCAGTGTATATCTGGAAACGATAGCAATCTGCTCTCGCTTTCCTCACAATTACCGCTGAGTCCAGCCCACGTGTGCTGGGCGCACGTGATAGATGGCCTCTGCGGGCCGGTTTTCTACTGGCGGACCGGAGCGCCCCGGCTCGGCCGGCGCCGATCCAGCGCCGCCGCCAGGTGGGCAGGCTCCGCGCGAGGGGCCGGCCGGCCAGCGGCCAGTCGACCGGCCACGGAGAAAGCCGCCCGCGACGGCTGCGCCTCCCATTGTAGTGCGGGGCGGGGTGGCGCGCGCGCCGGCCGCTCGGCTCTGCCGGGGTCACCGGTGCGGGGTCACGGCAGCATGCGGGCCGAGCGGCGGCCGGCCCCCACCGACTGGGGCTGGGCGGGCGAGCACCAGGGGGGCGGTCACCGCGCCTGGGCGGGGCTACGGCGACGACGACGACTGCTGATGGTATACCGTGACAAGAGACACCAGCTGGCGGCCCCGTCAGATAACGGCCGACGTCGGGCCGCCGCCGCTCTGCCGCTACACGCAGCGGGGATCATCAGAAAGCCGTCACAAAGCCATCACGGCTCCATCGCGGCCAGCCCGCGCGTGCGGCCCGGGCCGTGGACGCGGACGGCCGACGGCGCCACCCACCGAGCGACGCGGGCTCCGCTCGTCACGGGTCTACGACATCATCGCCAGCTGTACGGCTGCGCCTGGACCGGTCCTGAGGGGGACAGCGCTCTGTCGCCGCTGGGCACAGTCTGGTGACGCCGTCAGTTGGTCCGCCACCACTGGGCATGGTCTGGTGACGCCGTCAGTTGGTCCGCCACCACTGGGCACGGTCTGGTGACGCTGTCAGTTGGCCTGCCGCCACTGGGCACAGTCTGGTGACGCCGTCAGTTGGTCCGCCACCACTGGGCATGGTCTGGTGACGCCGTCAGTTGGTCCGCCACCACTGGGCACGGTCTGGTGACGCTGTCAGTTGGCCTGCCGCCACTGGGCACAGTCTGGTGACACCGTCAGTTGGCCTGCCGCCACTGGGCACAGTCTGGTGACACCGTCAGTTGGTCCGCCACCACTGGGCACAGTCTGGTGACGCCGTCAGTTGGTCCGCCGCCACTGGGCATGGTCTGGTGACGCCGTCAGTTGGTCCGCCACCACTGGGCATGGTCTGGTGACGCCGTCAGTTGGCCTGCCGCCACTGGGCACGGTCTGGTGACGCTGTCAGCTGGTCCGCCACCACTGGGCATGGTCTGGTGACGCCGTCAGTTGGCCTGCCGCCACTGGGCACAGTCTGGTGACACCGTCAGTTGGTCTGCGTCACTGAGGACGGTCTGGTGACACCGTCAGCAGGTTTACCGCCGCCACGGGCAGTTTGGTACTGCAAGCCGACCCGGATCCCAGGAGCAGCCCCGAGAGGCCTGGCTCGGTGTTCACCGAACAGGGCTCACTCCCAAAGCACGGACCATGCCACCAGTGGCGGCGTCGGACGACCTTCCCCCGGGCTGGGCGCCGGCCTGCAGAGGGTGTCGAAACCTGCGCTAGATCTGCCGCCCCCTGACCTTGAAACAACCGTCCATTCATTTGGCGATTTCGCAAATCGCGCCACGTGCGACGGACAGAAGTAGAGCTAAGTTGTGCGTCCCGCGATGCCCGCGGATGAGTCACGAGCGCTGAGATGTGCGACTTCAGGCAGATGCGGATTCGAAAAGGCCGCATGCGGATCTCGGTGTGGTGACAGTGCCGCGTGGTTTTCCGTGGCATCAAGGACTTGCAGTGCTCCTTGCAGGTGCTTCCCACTCATTTGCTGTGCGGTGGCAGCAACCCCTTGATATTTTATGTTATCCAAAAGGGTACATAGAGTACAAGAGACCACTGAAAAGACATCCAGATTTATCGGAACAACAAATTTGGGAAGGTTCTATGAAACAACTAATAAAGTTTAAAACTGGTTCGCGTTGACTGGACTGGTTAAAACTGGTTGACGTTTGTTTGGACCCCGAATACGTAGCTGGCAATAAGTGAGGGAGTCTGGATAGGCGTGGCTTTCGCGTTAAGATGATGACACGATTAGCTCCGTGAAGTGAGGACCAGTGATCGACCGCGGTCGGCTACCCGCCGGCCACGAAACCGTACTAGTCGAAATCCTCCTCTTCAGTTTAATGGGATGCGCAAGACTTTCTCAGAGCTTTCGCTAAGGCAGCGTTCAGTTTTTTTCTCGTAACAGTGTGCTTACAGTACTGCACCAGAAGCTTCGAAAGGACTAGCATCTTTGTGATCTACATATACCCGCCAGGAACCCATCTGAAGGCTGTCGTCCCATGATTATTAAGCGGAATTTAGGCTGAAATCACACGTTCAGTCTTCCGGGGACGTGTCGCAGCACGCTAAAACCCATCCAAACTGCATGATGTGTTGTTGTGGGCACGGTGAGCTGGCCGTCATCTGACGCGACTCGAGTTTCGCTGCCTACGTCAAGCGGCCATTTTCACAAGTCTGGTGGACCCACATGGCAGCCGGCAAAACATCTCACAAAGCAGCGAAAATTCCGGCGGCGGCTGAACCGCGCTCAGTCGAAAGCCACGCCAGGGACGGCGCCGCAGATAGCGCTAGACTGACATCACCCCTCGCCGGGGGGGGGGGGGGGGGGAGGGGGAGCGACGGCCGTGCCGCCTGCCGAGCTCTCTGCGTCGAGCTCGGGCCGCCTCGTTGCCGACGCCGCCGGAGCGCCACGGACTGCGGTCGGCGCCACTGGAGCGGGAGATCGCGCTCGGCCCGGCTGCCCGCCACCGCCCGTGTCCGCGGTTTGGCTGCCCGTCACCGCTCATGTCCACGGCTTGGCTGCCCGTCACCGCTCGTGTCCGCGGCTCGGCTACCCGTCACCGCTCGTGTCCGCGGCTCAGCTGCCCGTCACCGCTCGTGTCCGCGGCTCAGCTGCCCGTCACCGCTCGTGTCCGCGGCTCGGCTGCCCGTCACCGCTCGTGTCCGCGGCTCGGCTGCCCGTCACCGCTCGTGTCCGCAGCCCGAAGGTCTGCCGTGGCCGGATACGAGCCAGCGCCCAGCAGAGCTTGCGTCACTGGCGTGTCCGCGCCCGCTCCTTGGCTCACGTCACTGGCGTGTCCACGACCCCAGGCCGGGCACGAGCTACCCCGCGCCAACGGCACCGATAAACGCTCTCCTGGCCAAGCATCGCAGGTGTTTTGCCACATAACCTGCTGCTAGACTTGCAGGTGTCGCGCTGTACCTACCTTCGCTCGGTCCGAGTGTCTGACACTCGTTACGGTAGGCTGCTGACTTGAATTATTTAGTTGTTGCCTCATCGTGCACGATTTGCTTACACAATGGGATAAAATTGAAAGGGCTGTTTCCATGCAAGTGTATGCATCGGGCTG
>NW_023597054.1:24135838-24154673 GCF_011947565.3 Pollicipes pollicipes
GATAATTGCCACTGCAAGTCGTGAGTACTGCAACTCCGACAACACCAATGGCAGCGTGTCGCGCCAGTGGTGATCGGTGCATTACTAGCGCAAATAGCGAATGAGGTGACTGCGGTCGCCACGTGGTGACTGGTGTCACTGGTGCGGCCGCTGTTTTTAGTGCAAGGGGTAACTGATGTGCCGCTTGTTGTCATGGCACCACTGCAATCAGGCCTGTCTGAGTGAAGAGCCATGCTCCTAACGATGGCTTCGATAAACATTCCAGTGGGTCTCTCAGACCGGCTGTGTTTATTTACTGCGCGAGGGGTGGGTGTCGGCGTGCACTGCCTGCATCCCGAAAAAGCTGACGTTGCCACGCTCTGTTGACATCAGCACTGGCTCTGTACAAATAAAGGAAGCGGCGTGCCCAGTGGAAGCCGGTCGCACCACGCTCCACCACCAAAACACGGGCGTAGGAGACGGCCGCCGGGTAGCCCATTGGTCGCCGGCTGGCCCATTGGTCGCCGGGTGGCCCAATGGTCGCCGGGTGGCCCAATGGCCGCCGAGTGGGCCATTGGTCGCCGGGTGGCCCATTACCCGCCGGGTGACCCATTAGTCGCTGGGTAGACCGTTGGTCGCCGGGTGGGCTATTGGTCGCCGGGTGGCCCATTACCCGCCGGGTGACCCATTAGTCGCTGGGTAGACCGTTGGTCGCCGGGTGGGCTATTGGTCACTGGGTGGGCCATTAGCCGCCGGGTGGGCCATTAGCCGCCGGGTGGACCATTAGCCGCCGGGTGGGCCATTAGCCGCCGGGTGGGCCATTAGCCGCAGGGTGGGCCATTAGCCGCAGGGTGGCCCACTGCCCGCCCACCTTTAGTTGGAAATGCCTCAGCCCGAGGCGCACCATGGTGGCGATTCACTTCTGAAAGACGTTTATCCCCATCACATCTGCGAGACTCCTACACCCTCGCACCAGAACATATATCTGTGGGAACCGGGCCGCTTGGTCTGGCCCGTGTGTGTCTGCGTGTGGGCGTGGGCGTATGCTCCAGCACAATGAGACAAAAAATCGCACGTGTGGCACCAGAACGTATCTTTGCGGGAACCGGGCCGCTTGGTCTGGCCCGTGTGTGTTCGTGTGTGGGGCGTGGGTATGCGCTCCCGCACCATGAGGTTCACGATCCCACGTGCGGCTTGACACTTCGATGTCTGACGATCCGTTTTGTAGACACGCTTCACCAAACCCTCGTCGAGCTGGCTGAACCAGAACAAGGCCACTTAAAGACAGCATGTGTATGTTAGCTGACAAGACCTGAAGACAGCTGCCGGCTTCGAACAGCGTTGCTGATATTAATGGCATCCTCCCCAGGGGCGGCTTCAGTCGCCGAGAGTTCCTACAACAGACGTGCTCGAGAACCACATAGTTCAGAGGAGCGGTGTTTAAGTTCCCTTGATTTGCGTCCAGTTGGATGAGTTGACATGGGACTACGTGGTCTGGAGTCCCAGTTGATTGTGCGGTCAAGAGTTCAAAGTGAACACTTGGAAGACAAGGTCGTTGATGAAAACCTGGTTTGGTTCTCTTCGTGAAGTCTCAAAAAGAATCATGCGTGCTCAAAACCACTTCAACGGAGCACTTAAAAGCCAAAAGCATGCACATCCACCCAGCGAGACACTGGGGATAAGCCACGAAAACCTGATTCTTTACCAAAACCAGTCACAAATCAGTAGACTTCACTGGTGGCAAGAGGATCAAACAAGACAAACTGGATCCTCTGAATTACCTCGCTCGACGGGCCGACAATGCCCAAGTTTGCACCCGTCCCCCGCTTAACGATGACAGCCGGTGATTAGGCTGCACGCCATAGTGACCTAGCCGGCTCCCTGCAACGGCTTTTGGAATGAGGATTACTTATCGGTCTGAGCGAGGCTGGGTTGGTGTTCCTTAGTTGCGATGTTTTCTGGGCAATACAACTTCAGGCGATTACATAGTAAACGCTATTTATGACTTTCAGAAAAAGCCCGAATAGCAGAAGCATTGAACCGTTGGTACATTTCACCTTGTTTGATCGGATACACGCGACCACAGCTCACAGCTTTCCAAACACACGCCTGTGGGATGCTCTCTGTACGTGTGAAGTCGGCCGGTCCCGCCGGGCTTTGGCCCCATCGGCATGGTAGCCATCAAGATCGCCCGTCGGGCCTCCAGCTGTCGGCGCCTCCGCGACCGCGGGGATCGAGCCCGAGTCGGGATGACCAGTTCTACAGCAGACCCCAGGGGGTCGGCCGGCCCAGGCGGCCTACACCGGGGTCGGACGCCCCTGCAGAGACCGAGGCGGTCTGCCCCAACAGCGACGGGTCCGGCGCTGGCTCTGCCCCAACAGTGACGAGTGTGGCACCGGCTCTGGCACAACAGTGACGGGTGTGGCACCGGCTGTGGCACAACAGTGACGGGTGTGGCACCGGCTCTGGCACAATAGTGATGGGCCCAGCATCGGTTCTGCCCCAACAGTGACGGATCCCACGCCGGCTCTGCCCCTACAGTGACGGGTCCTGGCGCCGGCTCTACCCCAACAGTGACGGGTCTGGCGCCGGCTCTGCCCAACAGTGACGGGTGCGGCGCCGGCTTTGCCCCAGCAGTGATGGGTCCGGCCGCGGCTCTGCCCCAACATTGACGGATGCGGCGCCGGCTTTGCCCCAGCAGTGACGAGTGTGGCACCGGCTATGGCACAATAGTGGTGGGTCCAGCACCGGCTTTGCCGCAACAGTGATGAGTCCGGCGCCAGCTCTGCCCCAACATTGACAGCTCCGCCGGCTCTGCCGCCGATGTCATCGGCTCTGCCGCCGATGCCACACCGCTCACTCCGTAAAAGTCCGCCTGTGGCTAACAATGGACGCCGAGAGCGCAGTCAGAGCACGACAGCCAGAAGCGCGGTCAGGGCGGCCAAGGCACGGCAGCCGCCACGCGTGACGTCACTGGATAATGAGACGGCGGTGCGGCGCGCGGCGCCGCTCGCCGACCAGCCGCCGGCGGTCGGCCGCCGCCGGCGCTCGGCCCACACCGATCGCGGACCGACAGCGACGGAGGACCGCAGATCTCGGTGCGCCGCGCCTCCTGGCTGCAGCAGACCCTGCAACAGCGGGCGCTTCTGGTCCCGGCCCCAGCCGCCGCCCGCCGGCGCAGCACGGACCGGCAGAGCATGACTCAATCACAGACCGCGGGCGGGCTCGACAGAGTGCGTCGCAGCCTGGCCGGCTCCGCCGCGGCCGCCAGCCGTGTCGCGTCCCGCAGCCGGGGTCACCAGCCCGCACGGCCGGGCGAGCAGAGCTCCAGTGACGTCGCGTTGACACGAGCCCCGGCACGCCGGCACGGGCCGCCGCGCGCACGGCAGACGACCCGTGACCTGTCGACGAACTGGACGCGTGACGGTCAGCTCCGCGTGAGGAACCAGCGCCAGTCTGAAGCCCTTTGATCTTCGCGGTGTCGACACCGCAGTCAGGCGAAATGAAAACGAATAATCAATCGCATACTGGTATTGGCAGGTAACGTGTGCAAGCAACTGCAGTCTGCACACGCTGCTACGAAGAGGAAAAGCCTGCCGGAAAGCAATGGACTTTCACGTCCAATGACATTAGTCCGAGCTGAACGCCGACAGTTGCGCACCGGTCCAGGGCCGGACCTGACGGGCACCCAGCGTCAGGAGACCGAGCCGAACCTGACCAGCCGCGCCAAGCCGGGCCGAGACTGGGGGAGACGCGGCCGGGGCTCGGCTGAGTCACGTGCGTGGCTGGCCGACGGCGCGGCGGCCCGAGGATGGACGCAGGCTCGACACGGCAGCGGGACAAACAAGCCGCCGTCGCGCTCCGGCGCCGACAAACAGGGTCCGCCCACCGAGACCGCCGCGGACGACGGCGCAGCCCGGCCCGGTTATCGTCGACTTCGATTTCGGCCTAGGAAGAGGTGGTCCAAATTAGAATGGATTCCGCTTGACACAAACGGGGTACAATTTGTGCTGGACTCCAAGCGGCGGTGCCAGCTCTAACGGCGTAATGGGCTGCTACGGCTCTGCCGGCGAGCAAAACGACCAGCGGTGCCGACTCTAACAGCGTAATGGGCTGCTGCGGCTCTGCCGGCGAGCAAAACAGATTTGGAGACCCCTGTGATGACTCAAGGAAAGATGTGACCGGCTCTCGGAATCAAACCAGATGGAGTTGATTTCGTTGACAAAGTTTTGAGAAATAAATATTTAAACGAGCAACAGCAAACCCCAATGAAACTTGTCACCTATACTAAACCAGCAAAATACCCAGCGCTCCATGTTCTGCCCACATAACAGCTGTAAGAATCGACCATGTCATATTGTCCGCCCGTCCCAATAGCTCAGTCGATCAGAAGGTAGGTAAGAGTATCTATATTGCGGTCTACCCATCGGTGGCGGGGTGAGTTCGAGTCGCTTCAGGCGCTTGTTTCTTATCCCTGATATGTATGACCTGCGGTTAACGGCAGCGATCGCGTTAAAGGTCAGGTGACGGCGAAAGGCAGGACGGACAGTGCGCAATGTTGCGGAACGCTAAACTTCCGCCCCAAATTCTGCCATTGACGTGGATTTTGACGGTCGGATCGCATAGCGGCGGGGGCTTGGCCTGCTACGTCACCTAATTAGTGCACGAAGCAAGGCATTTAAAATATTGATGTTACCTGAACATACAACCCGGTGAGCACGGAATGCTGCGGTTTTCGTATCTGTATAGGGACTCCTTATGTATGTAAGAATTTATTCACGTTTATAAATAATGTATCCAAGTAATAGAATTCAGACCACGGTCCAACTCAGCATTTAAAATGGAGCACGTCGCTCAAGGCAGAACTGCAACACTGCTCTCCAAAGTGTGGAAAAGCTTCGCGGGACCAAGCTCTTTAATGCTTTAACCGAAGTGGCACGTATTTGCATTTAAATCGGGCTAACGTTGTCCATCCATTCAGAACCATATTCGTTTTTCAATCCACTATTGTCGCTGCGTTTTTCTCTCATTATTGCGTTTTTTTCTCCCATACCCTCCGCATTCTTCCCTCCCTTCCTTTCTCGACTCCCTCTACCCTTCTCTCTCATTTTCATCGTTTTCATCATCTTTTGATCTCTCTCCCATCTCTCTGCCTCCCCTCTCCCCTTTTCTCTTCCCCCTTCCCTTCCCTTCCTCTCTCTCCCTCTCCCTCTCCCTCTCTCCCTCTCTCTGTCTCTGTTTCCCTTTCCCTGTCGTTTCCCCCGGTATCCGCGTATGCCTCTCCGCTTCCCTCTCCCTCTCACACGAGGCATTTTAGTCGGCATTGTCGTGTTCACAGATGCTCACATAACTCGTCAGCTACATACTGCGTCCACCATGTCCACGATTTTCACATCATCCATCGGACGATAACGGCTTGACAGACCTCGGCGAGTATCCACGCTGTTGCTCTGGCGTGACATCCAGCGTAGCGTGACCGGTCTGGCGCGTGACTGAGGCGCCAGCGCCGGCCGGCCGACGTCCCGACCTGCCCCCAATCTCTCCTGGCGGGCTCCGGCGCCGTTGCATTAATGCACTCGCGGCAAGCGATCTCACTCCGGCCCCCTGAGCGGTGCAGTTGTCTCGCCGGAGGCAGGTGCGGCCGGTCAGGCCGCTCTCACGGCTGATCATGGCACGCCGGCTCGTGGTTCGCGGTCGGAGTGCCGCTGCAGCTTGACCAGCCGCCGTCGCCCCGTGAGCGGGGCCGAGGTCTGGGCCGGGTCACGGACCAGCTACTCACCTTTGACAGCGACGATACAGACGGTAGCGGCCGCCAGCAGGGCCGGCGGCGTCCACCGGGCCTGCCTCATGCTGACCCGGCCGGTGACTCAGGGGCCGAAGCGCTGCTGCATGTCCATCGGCGGCACCGCTGCTGGGGCAGGCCGCCGCCGCTGGTGACACTGCACGGCTCGGCACGCCTCCGCCGCAGTCTCTGGGGAAGCAAGGCCGGCGGCCGGTTAGTGGCGGTCAGTTTGAACGACTGCGCCGAGGCCGGTTGCGCAACAGCGGGCCTCGGTCCCCGGCCTCTCCCGTGCCTGCGGTGGTAATCAACTCCGGCCACGGCTGCTGGGCTCACGCCTGCCCAGCGAACGCCCGAGAGGTCCGCCGGTGACCGGGGAAACGCCCGCCGTCGACCGACCGCGGCAGCAGCCCGCGGGACGGCCGCTGACCGCAGCGTCCAGCACGGGTGCTGGTCTGCGCCCAGGGACGGCCGCCGACCGGGGTGTCTAGCGCGGGTGCTGGTCTGCGCCCAGGGACGGCCGCCGACCGGGGCATCCAGCACGGGTGCTGGTCGGCGCGGGACGGCCGCTGACCGGGGTGTCCAGCGCGGGTGCTGGTCTGCGCCCAGGGACGGCCGCCGACCGGGGCATCCAGCACGGGTGCTGGTCGGCGCGGGACGGCCGCTGACCGGGGATGTCCAGCACGGGTACTGTTCTGCGCCCAGGGAGGGCCGCTCTTGTATTGTTTATAGCTGGAGCATGCCCCAACTGTAGGACCCGCGCCGACGCTGCCGGTCGACGCATGTCCTGTAGTCGTCCCGCCGCTGCGGGACACTCGCTGATTGGCGTTTGGTCTGTCCACGGCGTGGGACACTTGGGCTCTAGATATGCTATGTCACGCACAGTCTGAGCCTCAAACCCACTTAAAATCACACCGCCCTGTCAACGCTAATGCAGGCCATGGAATATCGCTGAACGTTTCTACCAAGCTTAAAGATAGAGTGCGATTAGAGGAAAGGAAACTAATGTATGATAATGTAACCCAATTAGTGCCAACAGCAGGTAGGTAGACTAACTGCAAATGAATGCTAGGTTTACCCAGCATGATTACCCATCTACTTAGCCAGATTCGCTCCAGCAGCAGATGGTCAACTGTGTCAGGATTTTAATTGAGACTGCACAAATTTCAGTCCATTCGGACGCATAGTTTGTGTGAGGTTGTCACGCATCCGAACGGCTGCCCACAATATGGCCACCTGCAGGGCGCCCCGCACTCAGCGTAGGAGCGGTCGACCGCCTCTGTCTTGGTTTTCCTCTGCATGGTCCGCAGAAGAGAAAGCGACGCTAAAAGCGGACGTGGGTACGTGCGTCATGAGGTGGCGGAACGATGATCAGGTGACATTGAGACACCGCACAGGGGGTTACTGTACTGGTGGCTACTTCGCCGTAGCTACTGCACTAGCATCGGAGGATGGAGTAGAACAGCAAACCTGGAACTATAAGCCAGAGGGAGGAGCCATGGGCAGCTACAATTTACAAGCAAACATCGTTTACGGAGTGTTGTCACGTGCAATGGCGGCTACACCTGTCTTCTCTTCGACACCAGCAAATGCAATTACGCGGATATAAGCCGCCATTTTCACTCAAACATGCTAGATAGCAAAGACGGTGTTCTCGTTGCGGGTTTATTAAAAGCGTGATGTTCTGTCTCAAAATAAGTCGGCTCATGATCTACGCAAGTACTAAGACGGCGCCCGTGGAGTGTATTCATGTACACACTGTATCAGTGCTTGTACCATGCCTGTCAACAGTGGTCACTTATCCTGGGAAGCAAATATCTTGGTCTACACAACCCAGGGAACCGCCGACCACTTCGTGGCGTGTCAACACCGCACGCCCTTGCTTCTTTCCCACACTAACTGGATCGACCACTGACGCTGTCGTTCATGAGCGCCGCTGGTCAAGGCGAACGGAGATACCGGCGAGTTCAAGCCGGTGACTACCGCTTGGTAGCTCGGTCGTCGGAGGACTCCTAATGGGTCTGACTCGACGGCCGGTGGCCGCCTGATAGCTCGGCCGCCGGGGTCTCCTGGTGGGTCTGACTCGACGGCCGGGCACCGCCTGGTAGCTCGGTCACTGGAGGACCCCCGGTAGGTCTGACTCGACGGCCGGGTACCGCCTGATAGCTCGGCCCCCGGAGGACTCCTGGTGGGTCTGACTCGACGGTCGGGCACCGCCTGATAGCTCGGTCACTGGAGGACCCCTGGTGGGTCTGACTCGACGGCCGGGCACCGCCTGGTAGCTCGGTCACTGGAGGACCCCCGGTAGGTCTGACTCGACGGCCGGGTACCGCCTGATAGCTCGGCCCCCGGGGGACTCCTGGTGGGTCTGACTCGACGGCCGGACACCGCCTGATAGCTCGGTCACTGGAGGACCCCTGGTAGGTCTGACTCGACGGCCGGACACCGCCTGATAGCTCGGCCGCCGGAGGACCCCTGGTAGGTCTGACTCGACGGCCGGGCACCGTCTGGTAGCTCGGCCGCCGGAGGACTCCTGGTGGGTCTGACTCGACGGCCGGGCACCGCCTGATAGCTTGGCCGCCTGGCCACCCGCACCGGGCGCCGTGGGAGCTCTGACTCACCAGCGGTCGGGCCAGCTGCCAGAGTGAGCTCACTGCTACGCAGTCGGCGAAGACGGATGCTGGGGGGGGGGGGGGGGGGGCGGGGCACAGGGACGCCCAGAGCACAGGGACGCTCAGGGCACAGGGTTGCTAGGGGCACAGGGACGCTCGGGGCACAGGGGCGGCCGGGGCACGGGGACGAGTGCTCAGGACGCGAGGGCGCGATGGAACGGGCCCGGCGCGAGGCGGTCGTGTTCAAAGTAAATGAATGCGGGATACGAGACATCCCACATTCAAATGGTATGTATTCATATATATATATATATATATATATATATATATATATATATATATATATATATATATATGTGTGTGTGTGTGTGTGTGTGTGTGTGTGTGTGTGTGTGTGTGTGTGTGTGTGTGTGTGTGTGTGTGTGTGTGTGTGTGTGTGTGTGTGTGTGTGTGTTTCGGTAAGCATACTACACATAGGTGCATCTTATCTGAGCAAGCGCACAGAATCGTGGCTATTGGGTCAGTACAGGGTGAAAGAATGTTTGTGGAATATCAACGGACGCTCTTTCTTCTTCCTTTTGTGGTGAAGATGTAACATCGCCACACTACTGTGAAAACCAACACCTGTTATAGGTGAAAACGACATTGGTCTTCGAGCGCGAGCCGAGCCTGATCAGAAGTCGCTCTAGCTATGGTCTGCACGAATAAGTGTGCCACGGCTCGCTCCGTGGACAAGCTTCAGCGCCACCAAACACCCATCATACGAACAAATTCCGCCATAGCCTGACATACACTCTGTGGACAAACCAAGGCACCAATGAGCGTACGCGCTCTGCAGGTCGGCAGGTGACCCGCAAGCAAGTACCACACTTGGTGCACGCGTAGGTTACTGCACCTGAACACACACCGGTGGACGACTGTCACCACAGATGACCTTACGGGGGGGGGGGAGGTCAGTGGGTCGGCGATCGGCCTCTGAGGCAGCCGAGCCATCTGGCAGGCGGCGAGGCCGGCCGTGGGTGCCGGGGGCGGACGGCGCCGGACGCACCAGACGGCGGCGGACTGACCGCGGCACCGGACGGCCCGACACCTGGGCGCTGGCACGCGGCGAGGCCGGCCGTGGGTGCCGGGGGCGGACGGGCGCCGGACGCACCAGACGGCGGCGGACTGACCGCGGCACCGGACGGTCCGACACCTGGGCGCTGGCACGCGGCGAGGCCGGCCGTGGGTGCCGGGGGCGGACGGCGCCGGACGCACCAGACGGCGGCGGACTGACCGCGGCACCGGACGGCCCGACACCTGGGCGCTGGCAGGCGGCGAGGCCGGCCGTGGGTGCCGGGGACGGACGGGCGCCGGACGCACCAGACGGCGGCAGACTGACCGCGGCACCGGACGGCCCGACACCCTGGGCGCTGGCACGCGGCGAGGCCGGCCGTGGGTGCCGGGGGCGGACGGCGCCGGACGCACCAGACGGCAGCGGACTGACCGCGGCACCGGACGGCCCTACACCTGGGCGCGCC
Organism: Pollicipes pollicipes; assembly: GCF_011947565.3. NCBI lineage: Eukaryota > Metazoa > Arthropoda > Thecostraca > Pollicipedomorpha > Pollicipedidae > Pollicipes > Pollicipes pollicipes. The sequence goes on from NW_023597054.1 coordinate 24,145,729, forward strand.
GATCGTGTCCCAGACGGCAGCCACCGCGCAAAGCCGACGGTCCGACCCTCGTGTGCACCTCGACGGGGGGGGGGACGGGGGGACGCAGTGTCCGGCGCCAGCGTCGTGCGGGGGGGAGGGGTCCCGGCCCGCGGGCGTACCAGCTCGGAAGGCCAGGGCCGCCCCAAACTGTTTGCTCTTCGCAGCCCCCGTCTACGAGCCCACGGCTTTCATCTTCATGGCTCCTCAGGAAGTCATTAAGCACAGTCCAAGCAACATACACGCAAATTTGCTGATCAGATGCACGGCGGCTCTTTGATCCCTCTGACGCGAGACGGTATCCGGTTCGCGCGGTGGACTGAAGCCAACTGCCTGGCTCGCGCAGCGTGACTGAAGCCATCTGCCTGGCTCACGCAGCGTGACTGAAGCTAACTGCCTGGTTCACGCGGCATGACTCGTAGATGGCGTGCGCTGCTGGGTAGCGGTCCGCACTGCGGCGGCGGGCTGGCAGCGCAGCCACGGCTGCCGTCCGCCCGACACACCGCGTGACGGCTACCGTAAGGGCAGGGAGGAGCCATGCGTGGACAGGCGCTCGCTCAGGGGAAGCGCCCAATAGGCCACTGTGGCGTGCTGCTCATAGCTCCTGGGCATGTCGGGGGAGGGGGGCGAAAGGCCCCCTGTCCCCGTTCCGAGAGGAGACTGCTGTCAGGCAGGAGAGGCGTTTTGGATTGTCTCTCCTGACAGCGAAGTGCCGCGCGAGGTGAGAGCCGAAGCCTGCAAAAACCAATCGCGCTTAAAAAGAGGCCGTGGCTGCTCCTGGAGTGCGCCGGACCGAACGTGGCTGTTCCCGGAGCGCACCGGACCGAACGCGGGGCCTCGTCAGATATATCAGGTTGGTGACCTCATCAGGTGTATCATGTCGGGGACTTGGTCAGACGCACCCTGTGGCGCCGTCAGGTGCGAGGTCAGGTACGTCAGGTCGGCGGACATCACCAGCGCCACCTCTCGAGCGGTGCTCGCGTGCAGCGGCGCCGACGGGCTCGCCCTTAGCCGCGCGCTGTTTATGGGACGCGCGCTGTTTGTTTTTCTGCTCGGCCGGGCGGGGCGGAGGTGCAACGGTCCAGCCGCGGGATGGCAGCGCCAGCCATCTGCCCGTCGCACTAACACTGCGGGCCGGGATTGTTAGAAAGTGGCGTTGGCGTTAATCGTAATAAACGAGTGAATATTCGGCACCCCGTTTTGTTAAACATGGTTACGTTGTTTGTTTTCCAGCTTGGGGTTTAATTAATTAGCAGTTTGTGTGTCGAGATATCAGCTATTTAGGCATTGCGCATTCGAAAAGGTTCGCATCAATCAAAACAGACTAATTGGGCATGATCTGGCGGAAGTCACATTGAAGGACACGATGCACGGGCCTGAAGTACCCTCCAAAAACAACATCCGCTGGCCCCACGCGAACTTTACAGACCATGTCACCTCCTGGAGGAGCGCCTGTTATCTCCAGAGCTCACACGCCATACCCGTACCTAATCCCAGCAACAAGGAGCTTCTGCCTGAGCTGCGGTCCTGCGCCGCACACACACGGGACGGGCTAAGCGGCCGCTGGTCTTCAGGAATGACGTCAGCCCAGCCTGGTACAGCCAGCGCCGCTCACGGCCGAGGATGATCAGCGGCAGTAATGGGCGACACCGGGCGCCGTGCGCTGCGGAGCGGAGCAGGAGCCGGCGCCCGACGGACGCCACGCACCGGCGCCGCCTGGCGCGTCCTCGGCAGACGGTGCACGTGGTGTGACACACATGGCACCGCCGGGCGCTCGGGTTCCGTGAACCGGCCGCGCGCCTGCTGCCATCGCCAGGCGGGTATGTAAACAGTGAGGCGCGACGCACGAGGTCCGTCTGCCGCTCAGGCTGACCGGCTGATGGGCGCACCGTCCAGGGCGACACGTGCCAGGGCGGCACGCTTCAGGGCGACACGCTCCAGGGCGACACGCTCCAGGGCGACACGCTCCAGGGCGGCGCACTCCAGGGCGACACGCCACAGGGCGATACGCTCCAGGGCGATACGCTCCAGGGCGGCGCACTCAAGGGCGACACGCCACGGGGCGACACGCTCCAGGGCGACACGCCGCAGGGCGACACGCTCCAGGGCGATGCGCCACAGGGCGATACCATTGAAGGCAACGGCATCCAGAGCGATACCATCTCAAGTCACACCATGGTGAGTGACGTCTTCCAGAGCGAAGCCATTCAAAGCAAGACGCCCCAGACCGGCAACGTTCGGAAGGGCAACGTCGAAAACGACAGCGCCCAAAGCAACCCGTCCAGGGCGACAACGTTCAGAACGGCCCTTCTGGGGCGAACGTTCCAGCGCGACGCTGCCCAGAAAAACGTTTAGAACGACACTGTCCAGAGCGACGTCGTTCATAGCCACACCGTCCGGAGCGACAACTTCCAGAGCGACACCGTCCAGAGCGACGCGCTCTCAGCACAGCCCGCGAGGGCCGACCGGTACACAGCCACTCGCCATGCGGAGCGAGGCACCGAGGCGTTACGGTACGAGCCAAGGTATGCTCGTCTGGTGGTCATCACCGGGTAGGTATCACCTGGCGGTCATCACCGGGCGCTCATCACCGGGCGGTTTATCAACCCGGCCGTCATCACACGGCCGTCACCAGACGGCCTCCGATAGTGCGCCGTGCAGAGCCGGGCTCGCTCGGCGCCGCAGATAGCGGCATCGACCGTCGCCTCGCAGACCGACGAATGCCGGCAGGTCGGTGCCAAGGGCGCAGATAATCGCGCTGACAGCACCAGCAAAAACAGAACAGCAGCCCGACGGGTTCCAGTCGTCCCTGACCGAAAGAGTTAGGTCAGCCTCGATTTTTCCATGGTTGTCAAACTCTTGGTGTCAGCTGATCAGGCATATGAGTCTCCCTTGGGTCATTGCACAGTGGGATATGTCGTGAAACTATTGCCTTGAGACCGTCGTAGCGTGTGCCGGTGGCTGCTAAATGCAGAAGAGCTTGAAGGCCGTTAGTTGTTGTGATTCTCTGTCGTCACATACCAGCACATACCAGCTGTCAGAGAGCAGTCTGCCCGAATGGGGCGCGCGTCGCAGTGCGGCGGCCGCCTCCGAGAGATGGTTGCGGTTGGGCCGGCGGGTGCCGTGGTGCCGCCCCCAGGAGACGGCCGTGCCCGGACCGGCGGGTGCCGGGGCTCGGCGGCCGCCTCCAAGAGACGGCCGTGCCCGGACCGACGGGTGCCGGGGCTCGGCGACCGCCTCCGAGAGACGGCCGTGCCCGAACCGGCGGATGCCGAGGCTCGGCGGCCGCCTCCGAGAGACGGCCGTGCCCGGACCGGCGGATGCCGTGGCGCCGCCTCCAAAAGACGGCCGTGCCCGGACCGGCGGATGCCGTGGCGCCGCCTCCAGGAGACGGCCGTGCCCGGACCGGCGGATGCCGGGGCTCGGCGGCCGCCTCCAAGGGACGGCCGTGCCCGGACCGGGGGATGCCGTGGCGCCACCTCCGAGAGACGACCGTGTCCGGACCGGCGGATGCCGGGGCTCGGCGGCCGCCTCCAAGGGACGGCCGTGCCCGGACCGACGGATACCGGGGCTCGGAGGCTGCCTCCGAGAGACGGCCGTGCCCGGACCGGCGGATGCCGGGGCTCGGCGGCCGCCTCCGAGAGACGGCCGTGCCCGGACCGGCGGATGCCGAGGCTCGGCAGCCGCCTCCGAGAGACGGCTGTGCCCGGACGGCTGTGCCCGGGCTCGGCGGGAGTCCGTCCCACACGTCTATTTACGGCCGGGCCGGCCGTGTGCAAACAAGCTCGGCCCGTGCACTGGAGGCGACGGTAGACACGACGGTCGGCGGGGCCCGCTGCGCCCCCGGCTGCGTCCAATCAGCAGGAAAACCTCCCGCGCAGGAAGTTCCGCTGAGATTCGGGCGCGGATTATCTGATCAACTACCGTGCTGCACGGCAACGTCACACGACTTGGCCGCGAAACACATCTACTTTCCCCCAAATGACCAGCCGGATGCACGTTTATAGATATGTTATCCTACCGCCTGGACCTGGGATCTAAGATATTTTAAGCGACACACCGTTTGCCGTGGCGCGGACTCAGAGCATACGCGTCGCCCGCGATGCCGTCAGAATCTGTCCGCACAACCAAACAGTACTGATCCGCCCCCTCCGCAGGATACGCCAACACACAGAGTCGGGATCGGAGAGACTCCGTCCAGAGTCCTGGCCTTGCACGAGCCGGGCCCTGACTTATGCAAGCAGCCGTACGGCAGAGCGATGCTGTTCTCGCGTGCGCTCACAGGCGATGGTCAGCATCACTTATTGCGAAAACAAGCAGCCCACCGCCAGGCCGACGTTGGATCACACAGCGTTTGCGAAGTCTGTGGCGTCGCCTGCTCTGACAGCAGCCAGCCAGCGGTACAGCACCCCGACCATCAGCATCGGTGGCAGAGTGGAGCCACGTGCGGGACGCTGCTCCTCACCTGACGACAGAATCCAGGCAGACCTCGACCGCTGTCCCGAACCGCAGGCCGCTCTCCCCGCGGACCCGATCAATAGCTATCACACTCTGCTCTCCCGAGCCGGTCCTCAGTTCGCGGTGCTGACGGAGGTGGCGTGTCCCCGGCGCGTGCCTGCCGGCGGACCCAGGCACTCTGCTCCGAGGAGCGACGGCGTGCGGCGTGCCCGGCGGCCAGCTCACTCTCACTGCGCGGCGCGGCTGTCGGCGGCGCACTGGCGGCGGGCGGCGCGCGCGCGCGCACCCGCCGCCGACACTTTCTCCCCCCAGCGGCGGCGGCGGCGGTGGCGGTCGAGGCCGACCGCGACCTCGGCACGGCGTCCGTGGTCGGCGGTCAGGTCATCTCGCCACGTCACTGCCCAGTGGTCAAGTGACTCCGTGACGTCACTGGTCAGTGATCAGGTCACCCCGTGACGTCACCGGCCAGTGGTCAGGTCACCTTGTCAGAGGCCGACCAAGGGACAGGGCAACAAGATACTTACGTAATGCACGTATCCCGCCGGAATATCCAAGCTTTGCAACGCCATGGATGAATGGCTTCGTTCCGTGCAGAGTTGGGGCCATCGCCTTACCTACCTGCCCTTTGGCCGAGACGTCAGGGCCGCCATCCCTGTTAAACATTGCATGGCGAACATAGATGTGTCCGTGAACCGCCGAGTCAACGGGACGGCGTCAGTCTCATTCGTTGCACTGGAATGGCACTGCGTGGCGGGCGAGTTCGGGATACAAGCAGGAAGGGTCTGCTTAGTCCGCCAGCCAGGCGGGTTCGGGATACAAGCAGGGAGGGTCTGTTTTGTTGGTCTGCGTTCAGAGTTTGAGCCATTTGTTATCCCTCCTACACATTCCGAAACACATCCTTTAGAAATGCGTTGGCGGAATGCTGCAATTTTCATCTTTCACATGTGCTCATGAATAGCAATCTGAGTTTACTGGAGGCGGTTGCTGGCGGAGCAAGATACGATCGCCGCATCTACGTCACGCAGTCGCGCTCTGGTAGCGGGCAACAACGCTCTGGCCCGCGGCGAGGTGCAGTTCAGGACGAGCAGGGGGGGGGGAGGGGGGAGGGAGAGAGTCACGGGAAGATTGGGACACCAGGCTCGGCAGAATGCCATGATTCAGGTAGATATTCGAGATAATCATGGTTTGAGGTAAAGACCAGTTCATGTAAGAGTAGCTAGATATATGACCGGTGACAGTCGTCTGCCAACCGCTTCCCAGCCAGGCCAGTGTTCCACACGTGGCTGCTCACCCGTGGCTAAGCTGTACCCGAGAGTCAGGTCAGTACTCCACACCTGAGACGCCACGCCCGTCCGGCAGCCGTCTGTGGGGGCCGAGCTGGGCCCGGCCCACGGCCGGGCGTGACCGGCCTGGTCCTGCTGTCCACCGGCGCGGCCGCGACTCCACCGCCGGCGCTGTGGCGGACTGACTGTCGGGCGGGCCACCCCGTCCACCGTGGGAAACACGGGGCACACCGGCAAGGACCGGCGGGCGGACCCCGCCCGGCCGCCGCTGCACGATAGCTGCGGCGAGCTGCGACCGCGCCCGGAACTGGCTGGCGCCACTCCCTGAGCGGGGCCGGAGCTGGCGGTGCTCCTCGAGGAGGGAAGGAGCTGGCGCCGCTCCCGGGGCGGGGACGGAGCTGGCGCCATTCCCGAAACTGGGAAGGTACTGGCGCCGCTCTTTGGGGATGGGGACGGAGCTGGCGCCGTTCCCTGGGCGGGGACGGAGCTGGTGCCACTCCTGAAACTGGGATGGAGCTGGCGCCGCTCCCCGAGGAGGGACGGAGCTGGCGCCGCTCCCCGAGGAGGACGGAGCTGTCGCCGCTCCCGGGGCGGGGACAGAGCTGGCGCCGCTTTGAAGATAAAATCAAAACCGCTACCGTTGTGGAGACAGAAATCCAAACTGGCACCGCTCCGCGCACAGTGACGTGGTTGACACCGTTTAAGGACAGAGATCTGGGACCGTTCTGGGGACAGGGATCTGCCGCCGTTCTGGGGACAGGATCTGGGGTCGTTCTGGGGATAGGGATTTGAGACCGTTCTGGGGACAGGATCTGGGGCCGTTCTGAGGACAGGGAGTTGGGACCGCTCTGGGAACAGACATCTGGAGCCGTCCTGGGGATGAGGATCAGGGCTGACAACACTCCGAGGGCAGAGTCGCCGGCGTCGCACCGGGCACGGGAGTAGAGCTCGAGTATGAAAACGTCAAAAGAAAAACATCTTCGCGGCCGTTTCCACTGACGTGTTCTGCTGTGAATGTTAGAGATACATGTCTTAAAATAATAGACAACCTGACAAGGAACCCAATAGCTTTTGCAAGAGTGAAGACCATCTGGGACCTAATACCTAGTATGTTTTATGAGACAACCAATGCAATGACCTTGGTCAGAATTAATTTTTGCTGATGAATCTGATGACTTAAAAGACCCCTGACTGTGACATGACTAAGGGTGTTCACACGGTCCAAAAACCCAATACACCTCTTTAAATAGGTAGGTTGATGAGAAATTGGCATTCCCACCTCCTCCGCTTTATCATGCCGATATTCATATACTGCCACCACTGTCGAATTCATGGCGGGTTTGTCCTTTGCTGACCATGGAATATATATATATATATATATATATATATATATATATATATGTGTGTGTGTGTGTGTGTATGTATCAATTCATTGCTAAAAATCAGCCATGTTTTCCGCCGGATCAGCCACATTCTCTTTGCGGTGCCGTTTTCTACGCGAACATTACAGTAAGGCGAGAAGCTCATAGTGCCATCACATAACAGCATACTAAGTTCCTACCTATTATCGTTGCAGGTTTCTGCGATCGCTGGCCATTATTTTTTCTTTTGTCAAAACCTATTTCCCGGCCATGGCCTGAAAATTTACGGGGGATATCGGTTCCCACCACCGAATCCCCCAGATCATGTTCGTTGTTCGTGCAACGGAACGACATTTCCGATGACATCCCAGCATTCCCGCTGATCATCCTTGATTATCTCTCGGTCGCTATCCCGGCACAAGCGTGCAGCTGTGTGGTATGCTGCGGACGGATAAAACGGCTTCATCACTAGCGTTTCTTGCGACCTAAATCTAAGCTGCAGCTGGCTGGACTGAAGAGCAAAGGTCTTAATGACTGCACTGGGTATGCATCGGGCGGTGTGACACTGATCGCTGACGCAATGATCACTGGCGGTGTGACACTGTCGACTGCTGGCTCCACTGCACACTGTTGGCTTCACGCTTACGGGGCCAGCTGTGCTAAACAAACCAGACATGACAAGAGGGGCTGTCTGAAGCGTAACCATCAACGCTGCTGCTGATCCAAACTGATCGTCTGTCCAGGAGCGTAACGCGGATAGACGCTGAGTAAACTGGAACCGAAATCCGAAAACGAACTTGATATTTTCACCTAGCGCCGGTAATGATGTCTGCTGCTCCCAGAGTCCGACACATTCAGTATGATACAGTTCAGCTTAGAACACAGCCAGGCACGCCGTCCAGCGCGTGTCACCGATGCTGGAAGGCGGCCAGGCCGGGTGGCCACCGGCCGCAGCCTTGCCCGGCTCATCCATCCATGTGGCGGCGCACCGAGGCGCGCCGCCGGTGGTGGGGTGGCGGCCGGCCGGGGGGGGGGGGGGTGGTGGCCGGCTGGGCGTGGGGTGGCGGTCGGCCGGGGGGCGAGGTGGCGGCCGATAGGGGCGGTGTGGCGGCCGGCCGGTGGCGGAGTGGCTCCCAGCTCGGGGCGGTGTGACAGCCGGCCAGGGCAGGGTGGTGGCCGATAGGGGCGGTGTGACGGCCGGCTGGAGGCGAGGTGGCGGCCGATAGGGGCGGTGTGGCGGCCGGTCGGGGGCGGGGTGGCGGCCGATAGGGGCGGTGTGGCGGCCGGTCGGGGGGCGGGGTGGCGCCCAGCTGGGGGCGATGTGACAGCCGGCCAGGGCAGGGTGGCGGCCGGCCGGTGGCGGGGTAGCTGCCGGCCGGGGCGGGGTAGCTGCCGGCTGGTGGTGGGGCGGTGGCCGGCTGGGCGCGGGGTGGCGGCCCGGCCGGAGGCGAGGTGGCGGCCGATAGGGGCGGTGTGGGCGGCCCGGTCGGGGGCGGGGGTGGCGGCCGATAGGGGCGGTGTGGCGGCCGGTCGGGGGCGGGGGCGGCGCCCAGCTGGGGCGATGTGACAGCCAGCCAGGGCAGGGTGGCGGCCGGCTGTGCCGTTGCGTCACCACAGACGCGTCTGCGACGACAGACGCCATCTGTCGCCGTCACCTCTGCTTGTTTAGCAACACTGGGCCCGAGTCAATCACTTGCATAAATCAGATTAAGTTTATGCAGCCCCTCTGGCCTCGTTGCCATTACAGATGTTATCAAGGAATGCAAAAGCAGAGATGCACACATCTATAGCCACCGGAAGGGATAAATGGTGCACCAATTGGCGA
>NW_023597054.1:24155673-24238678 GCF_011947565.3 Pollicipes pollicipes
GTGGGTGGCCGGGGCCGGAGCCGGCGGCCGGACGCACCAGACGGCGGCAGGACTGACCGCGGGCACCGGACGGCCCGACAACCTGGGCTGCTGTGCAGGGCGGGCTGAGGACCGGCCGTGGGTGCGGGGGCGGACGGCGCCGGACGCACCAGACGGCGGCGGACTGACCGCGGCACCGGACGGCCCGACACCTGGGCGCTGGCACGCGGCGAGGCCGGCCGGGGTGCCGGGGGCGGACCGGCGGGCCGGGACGCACCAGACGGCGGCGGAATGACTCGCGGCAACCGGAACGGTCCCGACACCTGGGCGTCTGGCAGGATCGGCGAGGCCAGTCCGTGTGGTGCGCGGGGGCGGACGGCGCGGACGCACCAGACGGGCCGGCGGACTGACCCGGCCAAACAGGACGGTCCCGACACCTGGGTCGCTGGCACAGGCGGCGAGGCCGGCCGTGGGTGCCGGGGGCGGACGGGGCAGGCCGGAACGCACCAGACGGCAGGCGGGACTGACCGCTGGCACCGGACGGCCCGACACCTGGGGCGCCGATGTGTCCCAGACGGCAGCCACCGCGCAAGAGCCGACGGTCCCGACCCCTCGTGTGCACATCGACAGGTGGGGGGGGGGACGGGGGGACGCAGTGTCCGGCGCCAGCGTCGTGCGGGGGGGGAGGGGCCCCGGCCCGCGGGCGTGCCAGCTCGGAAGGCCAGGGCCGCCCCAAACTGTTTGCTCTTCGCAGCCCCCGTCTACGAGCCGACGGCTTTCATCTTCATGGCTCCTCAGGAAGTCATTAAGCACAGTCCAAGCAACATACACGCAAATTTGCTGATCAGATGCACGGCGGCTCTTTGATCCCTCTGACGCCAGAGACGGTATCCGGTTCGCGCGGTGGACTGAAGCCAACTGCTTGGCTCGCGCAGCGTGACTGAAGCCATCTGCCTGGCTCACGCAGCGTGACTGAAGCTAACTGCCCGGTTCACGCGGCATGACTCGTAGATGGCGTGCGCTGCTGGGTAGCGGTCCGCACTGCGGCGGCGGGCTGGCAGCGCAGCCACGGCTGCCGTCCGCCCGACACGCCGCGTGACGGCTACCGTAAGGGCAGGGAGGAGCCATGCGTGGACAGGTGCCCGCTCAGGGGAAGCGCCCGATAGGCCACTGTGGCGTGCTGCTCATAGCTCCTGAGCATGCCGGGGGAGGGGGGCGAGAGGCCCCTTGTCCCCGCTCCGAGAGGAGACTGCTGTCAGGCAGGAGAGGCGTTTTGGATTGTCTCTCCTGACAGCGAAGTGCCGCGTGAGGTGAGAGCCGAAGCCTGCAAAAACCAATCGCGCTTAAAAAGAGGCCGTGGCTGCTCCTGGAGTGCGCCGGACCGAACGTGGCTGTTCCCGGAGCGCACCGGACCGAACGCGGGGCCTCGTCAGATATATCAGGTTGGTGACCTCATCAGGTGTATCATGTCGGGGACTTGGTCAGACGCACCCTGTGGCGCCGTCAGGTGCGAGGCCCTAAGGTCAGGTACGTCAGGTCGGCGGACGTCATCAGCGCCACCTCTCGAGCGGTGCCCGCGTACAGCGGCGCCGACGGGCTCGCCCTTAGCCGCGCGCTGTTTATGGGACGCGCGCTGTTTGTTTTTCTGCTCGGCCGGGCGGGGCGGAGGTGCAACGGTCCAGCCGCGGGATGGCAGCGCCAGCCATCTGCCCGTCGCACTAACACTGCGGGCCGGGATTGTTAGAAAGTGGCGTTGGCGTTAATCGTAATAAACGAGTGAATATTCGGCACCCCGTTTTGTTAAACATGGTTACGTTGTTTGTTTTCCAGCTTGGGGTTTAATTAATTAGCAGTCTGTGTGTCGAGATATCAGCTATTTATGCATTGCGCATTCGAAAAGGTTCGCATCAATCAAAACAGACTAACTGGGCATGATCTGGCGGAAGTCACATTGAAGGACACGATGCACGGGCCTGAAGTACCCTCCAAAAACAACATCCGCTGGCCCCACGCGAACTTTACAGACCATGTCACCTCCTGGAGGAGCGCCTGTTATCTCCAGAGCTCACACGTCATACCCGTACCTAATCCCAGCAACAAGGAGCTTCTGCCTGAGCTGCGGTCCTGCGCCGCACACACACGGGACGGGCTAAGCGGCCGCTGGTCTTCAGGAATGACGTCAGCCCAGCCTGGTACAGCCAGCGCCGCTCACGGCCGAGGATGGTCGGCGGCAGTAATGGGCGACACCGGGCGCCGTGCGCTGCGGAGCGGAGCAGGAGCCGGCGCCCGACGGACGCCACGCACCGGCGCCGCCTGGCGCGTCCTCGGCAGACGGTGCACGCGGTGTGACACACATGGCACCGCCGGGCGCCCGGGTTCCGTGAACCGGCCGCGCGCCTGCTGCCATCGCCAGGCGGGTATGTAAACAGTGAGGCGCGACGCACGAGGTCCGTCTGCCGCTCAGGCTGGCCGGCTGATGGGCGTACCGTCCAGGGCGACACGCGCCAGGGCGATACGCTCCAGGGCGATACGCTCCAGGGCGACACGCTCCAGGGCGGCGCGCTCCAGGGCGGCGCGCTCCAGGGCGACACGCTCCAGAGCGACACGCTCCAGGGCGACACGCTCCAGGGCGATACGCTCCAGGGCGACACGCTCCAGGGCGACACGCTCCAGGGCGATACGCTCCAGGGCGCCGCGGTCCAGGGCGACACGCTCCAGGGCGACACGCTCCAGGGCGACGCGCTCCAGGGCGGCACAGTCCAGGGCGACACGCTCCAGGGCGACACGCTCCAGGGCGACACGCTCCAGGACGGCACGGTCCAGGGCGACACGCTCCAGGGCGACACGCTCCAGGGCGACACGCTCCAGGGCGGCGCGCTCCAGGGCGACACGCTCCAGGGCGACACGCTCCAGGGCGACTCGCCACAGGGCGATACGGTCCAGGACGACACGCTCCAGGGCGATACCATTGAAGGCAACGGCATCCAGAGCGATACCATCTCAAGTCACACCATGGTGAGTGACGTCTTCCAGAGCGAAGCCATTCAAAGCAAGACGCCCCAGACCGGCAACGTTCGGAAGGGCAACGTCGAAAACGACAGCGCCCAAAGCAACCCGTCCAGGGCGACAACGTTCAGAACGGCACTTCTGGGGCGAACGTTCCAGCGCGACGCTGCCCAGAAAAAAACGTTTAGAACGACACTGTCCAGAGCGACGTCGTTCATAGCCACGCCGTCCGGAGCGACAACTTCCAGAGCGACACCGCCCAGAGCGACGCGCTCTCAGCACAGCCCGCGAGGGCCGACCGGTACACAGCCACTCGCCATGCGGAGCGAGGCACCGAGGCGTTACGGTACGAGCCAAGGTATGCTCGTCTGGTGGTCATCACCGGGTGGGTATCACCTGGCGGTCATCACCGGGCGCTCATCACCGGGCGGTTTATCGCCCGGCCGTCATCACACGGCCGTCACCAGACGGCCTCTGATAGTGCGCCGTGCAGAGCCGGGCTCGCTCGGCGCCGCAGATAGCGGCATCGACCGTCGCCTCGCAGACCGACGAATGCCGGCAGGTCGGTGCCAAGGGCGCAGATAATCGCGCTGACAGCACCAGCAAAAACAGAACAGCAGCCCGACGGGTTCCAGTCGTCCCTGACCGAAAGAGTTAGGTCAGCCTCGATTTTTCCATGGTTGTCAGACTCTTGGTGTCAGCTGATCAGGCATATGAGTCTCCCTTGGGTCATTGCACAGTGGGATATGTCGTGAAACTATTGCCTTGAGACCGTCGTAGCGTGTGCCGGTGGCTGTTAAATGCAGAAGAGCTTGAAGGCCGTTAGTTGTTGTGATTCTCTGTCGTCACATACCAGCACATACCAGCTGTCAGAGAGCAGTCTGCCCGAATGGGGCGCGCGTCGCAGTGCGGCGGCCGCCTCCGAGAGATGGCTTGCGGTTGGGCCGGCGGGTGCCGTGGCCGCCACCTCCAAGAGAAGGCCGTGCCCGGACCGGCGGGTGCCGTGGCTACCCGCCTCCCCCTCAGAGTAAGGCCGTGCCCGACCGGCGGGTGCCGTGGCACTGCCTCCAAGAAGAAAGGCCCGTTGCCCGGACGGCGGATGCCGAGGCTCGGCGGACCGCCTCCGAGAGGCCGGCACCGTGCCCCGAACCGGCGGATTGCCGAGGCTCGGCGGCCGCCTCCGAGAGACGGCCGTACCCGGACCGGGGGATGCACGTGGCGCCGCCCTCCGAGAGACGACCCGTTTGTCCGGACCGGGCGGATGCCGGGGCTCGGCGGCCGCCTTCAAGGGACGGCCGTTGCCAGGACCGGCGGATACCGGGGCTCGGAGGCTTGCCTCCGAGAGACGGCCGTGCCCGGACCGGCGGATTGCCGAGGCTCGGCGGACCGCCTCCGGAGACGGCCGTGCCCGGACCGGCGGATACCGGGGCTCGGCGGCCGCCTCCGAGAGACGGGCCGTGCCCGGACCGGCGGATGCCGAGGCTCGGCAGCCGCCTCCGAGAGACGGCGTTGCCCGGACTGGCGGCTCGGCTGCCGCCTCGAGAGACGGCGTGCCGGACCGGGCTGTGCCGGGCTCGGCGGGAGTCCGTCCCACACGTCTATTTACGGCCGGACCGGCCGTGTGCAAACAAGCTCGGCCCGTGCACTGGAGGCGACGGCAGACACGACGGTCGGCGGGGCCCGCTGCGCCCCCGGCTGCGTCCAATCAGCAGGAAAACCTCCCGCGCAGGAAGTTCCGCTGAGATTCGGGCGCGGATTATCTGATCAACTACCGTGCTGCACGGCAACGTGACACGACTTGGCCGCGGAACACATCTACTTTCCCCTAAATGACCAGCCGGATGCACGTTTATAGATATGTTATCCTACCGCCTGGACCTGGGATCTAAGATATTTTAAGCGACACACCGTTTGCCGTGGTGCGGACTCAGAGCATACGCGTCGCCCGCGATGCCGTCAGAATCTGTCCGCACAACCAAACAGTACTGATCCGCCCCCTCCGCAGGATACGCCAACACACAGAGTCGGGATCAGACAGACTCCGTCCAGAGCCCTGGCCTTGCATGAGCCGGGCCCTGACTTATGCAAGCAGCCGTACGGCAGAGCGATGCTGTTCTCGCGTGCACTCACAGGCGATGGTCAGCATCACTTATTGCGAAAACAAGCAGTCCACCGCCAGGCCGACGTTGGATCACACAGCGTTTGCTAAGTCTGTGGCGTCGCCTGCCCTGACAGCAGCCAGCCAGCGGTACAGCACCCCGACCATCAGCACCGGTGGCAGAGTGGAGCCACGTGCGGGACGCTGCTCCTCACCTGACGACAGAATCCAGGCAGACCTCGACCGCTGTCCCGAACCGCAGGCCGCGCTCCCCGCGGACCCCAATCAATAGCTAGCACACTCCGCTCTCCCGAGACGGTTCCCAGTTCGCGGTGTTGACGGAGGTGGCGCGTCTCCGGCGCGTGCCTGCCGGCGGACCCGGGCACTCTGCTCCGAGGAGCGACGGTGTGCGGCGTGCCCGGCGGCCAGCTCACTCTCACTGCGCGGCGCGGCTGTCGGCGGCGCACTGGCGGCGGGCGGCGCGCGCGCGCGCACCCGCCGCCGACACTTTCTCCCCCCAGCGGCGGCGGCGGCGGTGGCGGTCGAGGCCGACCGCGACCTCGGCACGACGTCCGCGGTCGGCGGTCAGGTCATCTCGCCACGTCACTGCCCGGTGGTCAAGTGACGCCGTGACGTCACTGGTCAGTGATCAGATCACCCCGTGACGTCACCGGTCAGTGGTCAGGTCACCTTGTCAGAGGCCGACCAAGGGACAGGGCAACAAGATACTTACGTAATGCACGTATCCCGCCGGAATATCCAAGCTTTGCAACGCCATGGATGAATGGCTTCGTTCCGTGCAGAGTCGGGGCCATCGCCTCACCTACCTGCCCTTTGGCCGAGGTGTCAGGGCCGCCATCCCTGTTAAACATTGCATGGCGAACATAGATGTGTCCGTAAGCCGCCGGGTTAACGGGACGGCGTCAGTCTCATTCGTTGCACTGGAATGGCACTGCGTGGCGGGCGAGTTCGGGATACAAGCAGGAAGGGTCTGCTTAGTCCGCCAGCCAGGCGGGTTCGGGATGCAAGCAGGGAGGGTCTGCTTAGTCCGCCAGCCAGGCGAGTTCGGGATACAAGCAGGGAGGGTCTGTTTTGTTGGTCTGCGTTCAGAGTTTGAGCCATTTGTTATCCCTCCTACACATTCCGAAACACATCCTTTAGAAATGTGTTGGCGGAATGCTGCAATTTTCATCTTTCACATGTGCTCATGAATAGCAATCTGAGTTTACTGGAGGCGGTTGCTGGCGGAGCAAGATACGATCGCCGCATCTACGTCACGCAGTCGCGCTCTGGTAGCGGGCAACAACGCTCTGGCCCGCGGCGAGGTGCGGTCCAGGACGAGCAGGGGGGGGGGGGGGGGGGGGGGGAGGGAGAGAGTCACGGGAAGATTGGGACGCCAGGCTCGGCAGAATGCCATGATTCAGGTAGATGTTCGGGATAATCATGGTTTGAGGTAAAGACCAGTTCATGTAAGAGTAGCTAGATATATGACCGGTGACAGTCGTCTGCCAACCGCTTCCCAGCCAGGCCAGTGTTCCACACGTGGCTGCTCACCCGTGGCTAAGCTGTACCCGAGAGTCAGGTCAGTACTCCACACCTGAGACGCCACGCCCGTCCGGCAGCCGTCTGTGGGGGCCGAGCTGGGCCCGGCCCACGGCCGGGCGTGACCGGCCTGGTCCTGCTGTCCACCGGCGCGGCCGCGACTCCACCGCCGGCGCTGTGGCGGACTGACTGTCGGGCGGGCCACCCCGTCCACCGTGGGAAACACGGGGCACACCGGCAAGGACCGGCGGGCGGACCCCGCCCGGCCGCCGCTGCACGATAGCTGCGGCGAGCTGCGACCGCGCCCGGAACTGGCTGGCGCCACTCCCTGAGCGGGGCCGGAGCTGGCGGTGCTCCTCGAGGAGGGAAGGAGCTGGCGCCGCTCCCGGGGCGGGGACGGAGCTGGCGCCATTCCCGAAACTGGGAAGGTACTGGCGCCGCTCTTTGGGGATGGGGACGGAGCTGGCGCCGTTCCCTGGGCGGGGACGGAGCTGGTGCCACTCCTGAAACTGGGATGGAGCTGGCGCCGCTCCCCGAGGAGGGACGGAGCTGGCGCCGCTCCCCGAGGAGGACGGAGCTGTCGCCGCTCCCGGGGCGGGGACAGAGCTGGCGCCGCTTTGAAGATAAAATCAAAACCGCTACCGTTGTGGAGACAGAGATCCAAACTGGCACCGCTCCGCGCACAGTGACGTGGTTGACACCGTTTAAGGACAGAGATCTGGGACCGTTCTGGGGACAGGGATCTGCCGCCGTTCTGGGGACAGGATCTGGGGTCGTTCTGGGGATAGGGATTTGAGACCGTTCTGGGGACAGGATCTGGGGCCGTTCTGAGGACAGGGAGTTGGGACCGCTCTGGGAACAGACATCTGGAGCCGTCCTGGGGATGAGGATCAGGGCTGACAACACTCCGAGGGCAGAGTCGCCGGCGTCGCACCGGGCACGGGAGTAGAGCTCGAGTATGAAAACGTCAAAAGAAAAACATCTTCGCGGCCGTTTCCACTGACGTGTTCTGCTGTGAATGTTAGAGATACATGTCTTAAAATAATAGACAACCTGACAAGGAACCCAATAGCTTTTGCAAGAGAGGAGACCATCTGGGACCTAATACCTAGTATGTTTTATAAGACAACCAATGCAATGACCTTGGTCAGAATTAATTTTTGCTGATGAATCTGATGACTTAAAAGACCCCTGACTGTGACATGACTAAGGGTGTTCACACGGTCCAAAAATCCAATACACCTCTTTAAATAGGTAGGTTGATGAGAAATTGGCATTCCCACCTCCTCCGCTTTATCATGCCGATATTCATATATTGCCACCACTGTCGAATTCATGGCGGGTATGTCCTTTGCTGACCATGGAATATATATATATATATATATATATATATATATATATATATGTATGCATCAATTCATTGCTAAAAATCAGCCATGTTTTCCGCCGGATCAGCCACATTCTCTTTGTGGTGCCGTTTTCTACGCGAACATTACAGTAAGGCGAGAAGCTCATAGTGCCATCACATAACAGCACACTAAGTTCCTACCTATTATCGTTGCAGGTTTCTGCGATCGCTGGCCATTATTTTTTCTTTTGTCAAAATCTATTTCCCGGTCATGGCCTGAAAATTTACGGGGGATATCGGTTCCCACCACCGAGTCCCCCAGATCATGTTCGTTGTTCGTGCAACGGAACATTTCCGATGACATCCCAGCATTCCCGCTGATCATCCCTGATTATCTCTCGGTCGCTATCCCGGCACAAGCGTGCAGCTGTGTGGTATGCTGCGGACGGATAAAACGGCTTCATCACTAGCGTTTCTTGCGACCTAAATCTAAGCTGCAGCTGGCTGGACTGAAGAGCAAAGGTCTTAATGACTGCGCTGGGTATGCACCGGGCGGTGTGACACTGATCGCTGACGCAATGATCGCTGGCGGTGTGACACTGTCGACTGCTGGCTCCACTGCACACTGTTGGCTTCACGCTTACGGGGCCAGCTGTGCTAAACAAACCAGACATGACAAGAGGGGCTGTCTGAAGCGTAACCATCAACGCTGCTGCTGATCCAAACTGGTTGTCTGTCCAGGAGCGTAACGCGGATAGACGCTGAGTAAACTGGAACCGAAATCCGAAAACGAACTTGATATTTTCACCTAGCGCCGGTAATGATGTCTGCTGCTCCCAGGGTCCGACACATTCAGTATGATACAGTTCAGCTTAGAACACAGCCAGGCACGCCGTCCAGCGCGTGTCACCGATGCTGGAAGGCGGCCAGGCCGGGTGGCCACCGGCCGCAGCCTTGCCCGGCTCATCCATCCATGTGGCGGCGCACCGAGGCGCGCCGCCGGTGGTGGGGTGGCGGCCGGCCGGGGGCGGGGGGGTGGTGGCCGGCTGGGCGTGGGGTGGCGGTCGGCCGGGGGGCGAGGTGGCGGCCGATAGGGGCGGTGTGGCGGCCGGCCGGTGGCGGAGTGGCGCCCAGCTGGGGGCGGTGTGACAGCCGGCCAGGGCAGGGTGGTGGCCGATAGGGGCGGTGTGACGGCCGGCTGGAGGCGAGGTGGCGGCCGATAGGGGCGGTGTGGCGGCCGGTCGGGGGCGGGGTGGCGGCCGATAGGGGCGGTGTGGCGGCCGGTCGGGGGGCGGGGTGGCGCCCAGCTGGGGGCGATGTGACAGCCGGCCAGGGCAGGGTGGCGGCCGGCCGGTGGCGGGGTAGCTGCCGGCCGGGGCGGGGTAGCTGCCGGCTGGTGGTGGGGCGGTGGCCGGCTGGGCGCGGGGTGGCGGCCGGCCGGAGGCGAGGTGGCGGCCGATAGGGGCGGTGTGGCGGCCGGTCGGGGGCGGGGTGGCGGCCGATAGGGGCGGTGTGGCGGCCGGTCGGGGGCGGGGCGGCGCCCAGCTGGGGCGATGTGACAGCCAGCCAGGGCAGGGTGGCGGCCGGCTGTGCCGTTGCGTCACCACAGACGCGTCTGCGACGACAGACGCCATCTGTCGCCGTCACCTCTGCTTGTTTAGCAACACCGGGCCCGAGTCAATCACTTGCATAAATCAGATTAAGTTTATGCAGCCCCTCTGGCCTCGTTGCCATTACAGATGTTATCAAGGAATGCAAAAGCAGAGATGCACACATCTATAGCCACCGGAAGGGATAAATGGTGCACCAATTGGCGACACACGTGCACACTATCCGGATTCACGACTTATCGCCTGGCACCAGTACACCGTGCACCAAGCTTGATTTCACTACTTGGCCGGATTGGTCTGAAATGTGTAGGGTTTTCCCACTGAACGAAAAGAGTGCGAGAATCTCAAGAATCTCCCCCGTATCTCAAAATTTGCGTGAACTTCAGACATGCAGGTAATTTGGTTTGATCTGTTTGACGTGACCAATCCCACAGACGCTTTATAAGACAGAATTAGGGAGCAAAAGCGCCACTTTTATGCAACCATTTCTTGGACGCACTTCATGGTTTATTTGTTTCCGGAAAAAAATAAAACTAATCACACAGCGAATAGCGATGGCACGCTGTGGCCATGCGTCCGGTTGCAAACAGAAAAAAATCCTGGTGTGTCCCACATGCACTATGCTGCAGTGAGCAGTCATTGGCTTGGGCGTGGACATGGGTCCATCACGAGCCATGCTCCCATTGTTCGGTTCTTACCGCAAGTTGAATTGCGGACGTGGCATGAAAAATGGAGTTGTTTTTGTTATTTCCAAGCATCCACAATGGAAAAAGTACCATCATTGTGTCACGCACCGTCTAATTATTACATTAGCCCATGAGGCGGCCGCCCTGGAGCTAAAGCAGTCGCGCAACACCCTCGGCATGAGACAGGTGGCCACTGCTCGATGGAGTGCTGTTGGCGCTTTGGGTGTGATGTCCCTGTGTTCCATCTCGGGGGCGCCCAGCCGCCGTGCGCCGGAAGCTTACACTGGATGAAGTGCTGTTGGCGCTCTGCTGTGTTCCGTCTCAGGGATGTCTCATATTGCTGTGGCGGCATACTGTGAAAGGCTCAGTGGCCTCCAAAAATACCTCTGCAATGACAGTTCGGTTAATTCACAAAAAACGGCATTAGCCAAAAAAACGCGAAAGCAGCGGCAACGGCAAAAACAGCAGGTAAATTTTGCCCGGGAAACCTTATTTTTACCTTTCTCCTTTTCTCCTTGAAGGTTTACTAATAATATCTATAGCAATCCCGAGATGCTCCACAAATGCCCTAGAGAGAGAGAGAGATGTAGATCTGAAAACGTCGTGAGAGCTTTACCCTTAACCACTACTGGCAGCTACGCGAGCGGACGGCAGCCGTCTACACATCAGAGGTTTGGGTATGTCTTTTGGGCTCCGCTGGCCAAAACCCGTGTCCCTCCCGTGGTTTTGTGTTCGATCATCACCTGTGTTTGTGTTCCGTGGTCTAGGCATCATAGTCGGGAACGCTGTCGACTGGGGCGAGGGCATCGGCTCATCAATAGCCGGGCATTGCTCTGTCCGCGTGGTCCATCAGCACGGTACTCGAGTTTACAGAGCGTAGCCGCGGAAGGTCGGCGAACACGGAGTCGTCGGTAGGCACCTGCTGGTGATGCAGCATCCCCATAGTGCGGCCGCACCATCATTAGTCGCCACCCGGCACTACCGCGGAACCTCCTCGAAATTGTGATTACCTGCCTGACAGTATTCCTTTGTGCGCGTAACGTGAATTCAAACTCAATGTATCGCGCGATCGACAGGCGGTGATTAGCCCGTGCGTAGGTGGAGAGGAGAAGTTGCCGCTATGCTTGTCACGGGAAAGAGCTTGCCTCCGATGGTTTTGGGTGGCGCAAGTCGTGGGTATATTAACAGGGGACAAGAGGCCTTGAGAATGCATGGTAAACTGCATACCAGTAATCATATTGTGAACATAAAAATTATGTTGGGAATATAAACACTGGCATGTGTGTTATTATAACAATGGCTTCAACCATACGCGAGGTGCTACACTTACCAAAAACCGAGCACAGATTATGTTGTGAAGCCGTTTTATGTTTGTTGTATGATTGAACCACCAACGCTGCACATTGTGGTCTTGCCTTATAAGATATGATCGACTACAGCAATTCCTCATGCGTTAGCCGTCTGGTACTCAGCCGTTTCAAATGCCCAATTTATTTAGCGTCCTCAGAAGGGTACCGACACGCCCACGTAGGTCCATGACACGGCCAACAACGACGATCTAGCTTCAGGGACATGGTTCAGCAGGTCGGGCAGCGGTAAAACAACACCATGCTCCGCAAGTGCTGCACGGCGCGCGCATTGTAGATGTTACGATTCGGCGCCCTGCGTCAACAAGTAGAATGAAACAAATGACAAAATTCATTAGTCTCTCGCAAGCGGGGTTTTTAAAGAAAGAGGTTGCCACCTCCTATCATTGTCTGAGCGTGCGTGGAGCCACGTCACCCATGCCAGTGTTTTTCGAAAATACCTTATCCTTTTTTAGTTTGGTCTAGAGGTTTTGTAGACGTAAAAGTGTGAAATTACACTCACCCATTTTGAAAGTAAAGTTTACCTGCAGCCGTCCGGGAAAACCTTTTACATGTTATCAAATGCATTGGCACGGCCACGCCGCATGATTTTGGAAACCCTTCCGCCTCCCGCCACTTGGCATCTGCTGGGTGAAACAACCGGCCGCCTCTTCGACCGAACGCCAGATGCCTCCTACGGAATGGAGCCGGGAGTTTATACCACTTGGACAGAACTTCGAGACCGGCATAAATAGAAGTGTATGCGTAATACCTCAATGATCGACCCCCGAATCGCCAGCATGCAACTGCTGAAAACCACGCATGCGCCGCCTGAGGAGCTAGACGCGAAACCTCAGTGAACAGTATTGGTATTTCAATTGCACACCACACATAAAATGGCAATCCAGAACATTCTATCAACTGTTAAGTCGCCCTTTATTTGGGTGGTGTCGTGGAATTTCTAAAAGTTGTATGCGCCCGCCAGATAAATCAGATGATAATGATGCTCAATGGTGATCACTAGAAGGTATCCGGTCTCTGGTAGTCATTTTAAATAGCAACCGCTGATGGTCATTTTACGGACCTGCATGAAAAGTCGGTAATGCATGACAGATGAATCGCCAACACGTTTCCTTAAATGCCAGTTACGCTGAACAGCCCATTTCATTCATAGATACACAACCTGTTTAAGAACAGTGTGTACCTTCGTCCTACATGCAAAAGTGGGTCAAGTCGGTCGCGCTGAAAAGGAGGCAAGAAAGTGCCCGGTAAACCAGTTCATGCCTGAGGCAGGCAGCTTCCCAGAAAATGTATGTTCATGGTGTGGCGTAAGGGCAAAGATGATTCGGAAATAGGAACTGCAGCAGGCGTCCCGCAGCTGCTTTACGCATAAATAAGCAGTGGTGCGGATCCATAAACATGCGGTAAAAACAGTCAAAATAAATGTCCACAGTCGGTCATGCGGGTGGCGGCCGTCGCCGACGGACATCCGGTACAGTGGCCGCCGACGGCGGACGAGGGCACGGCTCAGACAAGGAATATTAAAAAGGGCCAAAGTGTTCTGGCTTAGTTTTTACGAGGCAGCCCCCGGTTGCATCGCTCTTGTCACCTGTTTTTTGGCTGGCAGTATTGGATGCCTCCTGATTTGTTTTGCCTAAAATGCTGTGAAAAAGTTCATCTCCTGAAAAGGAGTCGGTATAATTCATGCTTATGAAAACCTTCGGAATTTTGGGATGAATTATAATTCAAGCCCCGAACAGTGTGTACCCGGGTTTTATTTTGGTGCGTAAATTTTGGAGTCAGATGCCTCCCTAATGACCCGAAATCGTCCCTACTCATAACGTTTTGTCCTCCCAGTGGACACAATACCGAGACGAATGAGTTACTCGGTATTCCAATTTGCCAAATGTTATAGTTGAGGCCAGCAGGCATGACATTGTACACCAGCCAAAAATAGTTGCAGGTGTATGTATATTATAGAAACATTAGTCCATTTCCCATACGTGGTGGATCTTGAGCGGACAAAGTCCCACGTCCCCCCCCCCCCTCTGGTCTTCCGGGTTCGCCCCCCAAAAGACGTTCTAAATAAGCCCTAAGCTTACTTAAGAACTGAGCTTAGTAAGCTCTGGGCTCAGGGGTCTCATAAGTGTCTGACATTAGAGTGGGTCGAAGTAGATTGCAAATGAAAGAGTCGACCCATGTTAGCCTGAGAATGTTCATTTTAAGCAGAATCAGCTAGTGAACAACTGACATCAAAAAATTTGGAGCGTGCGCGCTCACAATCTCGGGAACAGCGATGGCCGGGTTGCAGTTCAGTAAAACCGGACGGTGTTGGCTACTGCAGGCAACACCAGGCGCCGCGCGTGCGAGAACGACCGTCGTGAAGTAATCGTACCATTTCATAGTTAGACTGGGGTATGCCATTTTTAGTTTGAGGCTGTTCTCTTGGCATATAAACAGTGACAGGTACACGAAAGATAGAGATTCTAACCTTCACTCTTTCAGTTCCATCGCCAGATTCCGGTGGCGCTTCGCCGCGCTGTGGAGGGCATCCCTTTCTTATTATCAGTTTAAGAATGGCACAGGTGAAATATTTCCCTGCGCTACCTTATAAATAAATGAAGTAATATCCTAACGTGTTCAAATGTTCTTATTGCAGCTGCGTCATCACTTTCACTCGCCGATTAGCCACCGCTCGGTGTTAACCGCGAAGCCAACGCCGCCCGCACCGCCAATGGAGACTGCAACACTGGGCGTAAATGCCTTTGTTGCTAGGATTTGCAAGTGTGCTGGCTTAAAACTACGTTGCATAATTTTCTTACAAATTAATTCTGACTGAATGCTAAAAACTTCCGGACCAAAATGGAATGGTCAAGATCATGCATTTTTTTCCTATTTCGGTTTATAATGACCGCTCACGGGTTCCTCAATATTTCTCACAACCTACGGCAGTGTAGTTGGCGCGGGCAGGCGGCCCACCGGCATCAGACGGCACCAGTTGGGACGCGACAAGCTGCCCGTAGGCATCAGACGGCACCAGTTGGTGTGGGGCAGACGGCTCGTCGGCATCAGACGGCACCAGCTGAGGTGGGGCAGGCGGCACACCAGTATCAGACGACACCAGCTGGGGCGGGGCAGGCTGCTCGCCAGTATCAGACGACACCAGCTGGGGCGGGGTAGGCAGCTCGCCACCGTCAGACGACACCAGCTGGGGCGGGGTAGGCAGCTCGCCAGCGTCAGACGACACCAGCTGGGGCGGGGCAGGCTGCTCGCCAGCGTCAGACGGCACCAGCTGGGGCGGGGTAGGCTGCTCGCCAGCGTCAGACGACACCAGCTGGGGCGGGGTAGGCGGCTCGCCAGTATCATACGGCATCAGCTGGGGCGGGGCAGGCTGCTCGCCAGCGTCAGACGGCACCAGTTGGTGTGGGGCAGACGGCTCGTCGGCATCAGACGACGCAGCTGGGGCGGGGCAGGCTGCTCGCCAGCGTCAGACGGCACCAGCTGGGGCGGGGCAGGCGAGTGCCGCTGCGTCGTCCGCCGCTGGGTGAGACGGTGATTGCCGGGCAAAATGCCGGGAACACTCCCGAGAAAGCGACTCGAGAGCGTCCTCGGTGGCTACGACAGTCGTGTTCAGGCGAGTCATTCGGGCGTGACACCAAACGGAGTGGTGGAGGTGAGCATGATGAGCCCGCCGCATTGTCTGCGTTATCACCCATCGTAAGACCAATGGGCATGTGTTAGATTGCATGTGCAAACGACGTGGCGCCCGCCGGTTCACCGATGGGTTCATGGAACGACGAGCTGGGCGGAAGGCGTGAGGGGCTTCCTGCGTCTCAGCCCTCCGATTAGCGTTCAACTTTAACCGGAGCATTTCATCACTCTCGGGCTGACAGCCATGGAAAGCGGATTTGAACCGGAGTCCTATATGGATGCGTTGGGCGCCCGGCCTCAAGTGCCATAAGACCGCGTGGCAAATTGAATTAGCTTGAATACCGCATTTTGAGGCATTGAATGTAAATAGGGTGTGCTTTTTAAAATTGGTTGGGTGCCGAGCCGGTAAGGTTGGCCTAACCTGTTCCCAAACTAGACTTTTTCAGGACTTCGATCACCTTAATTTGCGTGCCCGGAGTTCAAATTTTGAGAAAACCACTGTCATATTATTGTGTTGATTCCCGAACTGAAAGTTGGTATAAGCGAGGAAGGCGTGGCATTGTGGTATTTCGGGGTAATCAATCGTGAGTCCTCATGGTGACAATAGCTGACTTCCAGTTTACCAAGAGGTGGTGGATGCGGGGGTTATCAGACAATATTGGTTTATTGACGGAACTCGACGGTTTGGAGTCTGCTTGTGGTAAGCTTCTCAGGCAAGGTTATCAACACCACCCTTAATACTGCTTTAATTCTGGAATGCACTGTACAGCATGTCTTGATTCTATTTCCAGAGCTTCTTTGTGTGAAAGATACGCCGCCGAACTATGCTTTAAATCATTTTATCCGCAATGTACTTAAGTCGGTCCCGATAGCTGAGCTGTTAAGAACGCCTGCCTTCCGATTCACAGGCCTGTGGCGGGGTGGGCTCGAATCGTTTCAGGCTTTCGCTATATGTGCCCGACGGGAATGTCATACGGCCGGTGGCAACGACCGCGCTAATGGTCAGGTAATGTCGGAGAGCATGATGGACGAACCGAACATTGCGGCGCGTTAAAGTGTCGCTGCAAGGTTCTGCTGTTGAAATGGATTTTACGACCGGGTCAGGGCTCACCGAACAAGCACTGCCCAGGCGCATATCCTAGAAATTCCTCCATTCACCAGGTTCGTAGTAAATCTTTAAATAACACATGGCCGCTCCAACCACACTACATTACCATTCCGCACACACCATGGTTCACAAAGAAAGCAATCCTTATATCACAAATGGGGAACAAATCACAGATTATATCGCAACTTATATCCGCATATCTTCTGAACCCCCGTCGTGTGGGTGTAGACGTGCTCAAGCATTCCTTTTTATCCGTGAGAACGAATGAACGAATGCAGCTGCCATCGTGTGGAAATCTTGTCGAATTATTTGCAGACTAGCCTAACATACGACGGAGTTGAGATAACAAAATGTTAGTTACTCACCGGGCCGCTATTTAATACAAAACCAATATGATATTAGTAGTGGCGTGTCTATGTGAGACGTGTGTCAATAGTTGGGCTAATTGTTGTACAGTCCTTTGGTCCAAAGCTTCTTCTTGCTCATATGCATTGATGGGATCAGCATTGGGGGGGGGGGGGGGGGGGGCTCAGCCCCCAAGTCTGCCTTATTTGTTTATTCTGATAGCAGGTTGGGTTATTTTTCACTTTTCACCCTTCCCCTAAGCTATTTTGTGAAACTACACCCCTGCCCCAAAACATTGCCCAGATTTTGGTTTCCGGAACAAGCGGGTAATTTTCATTATCTAAACCAGCGGTTTAGTCACAGGCAATGCTTAGTAATCACCATTGCTACATTGAGGGTCCCGGACCGGGCGGGCCGTGGTTCTGTAAGAATGCATCGTTTAACTTCGTACAGCGTAAGGAGAAGCACACCTTAGGGCTTTGTATGTGAACCGGGTTGTTCATTCAAATAAACCGCGATCTCTTGTTACATGCTGAAGACATGGCGGGAGAAATGTTTAAGTGTAATTTGTGAGGTATGGCAAAAGTAAATGCTTAGTAGCATAGGAACATAACTTAATGCCTGTAACGTAAAGACAAGACTACGGACAAAACGAGCATAATCAGCATATTGAATGAATAGAACAATCATGTAGACACATTCCATTCCCCCTACGTGGAGACCAAGGCAGGACTAGGTCGTACGGGCCATGCCAGACAGGACAGCAGCAGGACACGGTATACAGAACGGACGGCGCGGCTCGCATAGCCTGTTTTAGGACAAAAGTCGTAAGGGAAAAGCACAAATGCACACAGAACGTGCGCAATTGCTCGTAAGAAAATGTACGGAAGGTATAACGCTCGAATGGCAGAAACCCGGACGCAACAGTTTGCTTTGACAAATTTCGTCAGTACAAAAGTTCGTGGGGAAAATTTTGAGTTGATAATGCGCGCATGCAATTGTTCGTAAGAAATTGAACGTACGCAAATGTTTCGAACTGATAACGCTGGTTTGACAAAAATGCGTATGAAAGGGTTTATGAGCGGCGTAGGCGTATTACCGGGTGGCCGTGAGCGAACTCAAATTTACGACAATTGTTAACATTATGCATTTGGCAGTGAATGAGGAAAATTGACTTCGGAAGGATGCTTCTATGGGGAGTGTTCCAGAACAGATCATTTAGTTACTAGCGTCCCAAATTGTGCACCTTATATTTCGCAGAAATTTGGTTTCCGGGCATGACCAAAGGTGTGAATATGAGCAAGCAATTTCTAGGTCTACCCAGCGCACGGTTTAAAAGTAACGGTCACGGGTAATGTTGGGTGCGTTGCAAACATGCTCCTTGTCAAAGCGGGCCCAGCTGGTGCATAATTATCTCTGAAATCCGATTTTCTTTATACAAGTAACCATTTGCTTATACAACTTACGAACTCACGCGTGACTGGCGAGTCTGTCCGCTGCATTCCACAGGCGAGCTGACCCGTCGCGTTCATCAGCTGGCGCTGGTGGCACGCTCAGGAGGCGTCAGGCGAAGTCGTCGGCAGAGGCGTCGCCAGGACAGGGATGCTGGGGGAACAGAATAAACTCGGCTGGTGATCTCCAGTGGGCACGCTTTTTTAACGCCTCCAGTCCCCTCCACCCCAGGATCATCTTACACCACCCCAATCAGCTGAGCTAAATCTTTAGATGTTTCAAAGCGTAAAGTTCACGTCATGAGAAGTTGGGTTGATCGCAATACCTGGCTTGACCTGTACCATTATCACCGCCCATCGTCGACCCGGCTACCCCTCCTTTCCCCAGTCAACGGGATGCGGTGGCCCCCGCAGGGACCAGTTATCCGTCACCTGGCACCAAGAATGAAGATCTGCATTCCACCGTTCCGTGCACATCTGCATGCGAGGTTTTGCGTACATATTAGTTCATCCCTGGCGAAAATTTTCACCAAACTGTGCACTGACACCAGACATCGAAATGTGAGCCCTTGCTTACGTTCTTTCGTGAAACAAACGCTATTATTCACTAACAGTCACTCCAAAGCATTTGGTACAGATAATTACCTACGACCTTTTTCCATACGAACTTTAGCGCTTTCGAGCATTTCCGCAACGAACTTCTGCCAGACAACATGTTCCCATGCAATGTATATCGAGACATACTTTCACCAAAACGAACTTCACACCCAATATACTTTACCCTAACGAACACTACGCATACCTTCTTTACTCTGCGAACAGTTGTGCGTACTTTTTTGCTCGAGCTTTTGCCCGCGGCCCACACAGTTGTCCTAAAATACTTATCTCAACGTATTTGCAGCTACAGCGACACGAGCCATCGTGATTGCGCCACTTCGTCATAATTCCTGGTGCTATGCGTGCTTATCTGTTCCGAATATCAATATGAAGCCACACTGATGAAATTTGCGGCCTGAAATGCCTTCTATACATATACGAACAAATTTCTTAACGAAATCGAAAGTACCATTTTCCTATAAGTAGCTGTTTTTTTGCCCATCCTTTGATCCCTATCGAGTGTTAGCTGCGGGGGCAACGACGTGAGGCCCACGGAGGCTGCAACACCGAGCGTCGGATTATTTTCCTAAGACATGCTTTAAGTATGCATCCTTCAACTATCTTGTACAAATTTTCACTGGGATGTTCTAAAGAAACGATTATTTTTTTCCAGGCGAAAAAGGGTCAGGCATATAAATGCAGATATTCGATCTTGTTTCGATTTAAGTTGGCCTGCAACCTACGAGCCTCCTTGTAAAACTCCTAGTAGGACCGCCAACGTCCGTGACTGTTATCGTTTTATCGAAAGCACATAATAAACCATTGTTAACTGTGTAGCGCCCGCGTTTTATTCCATGCAGATTGTAATCATTCAATTCCTGGCTTATTCCTCCTTGCCTACTTCTACGTAAGTTGGTAGGTGCATTCACCAGAAACCTTATGCATATAGATATGATAGAATACACAAGTGGTAACATATATATATATATATATATATATATATATATATATATATATATATGATAGAAATAATAGCCTTATTCTCGTAAAAACCAGAAGGATGGAAAAATAGATGCGTTGATATTTGGGAAACATGCCTCTATCGAAACGAATATCATAAGTAAATTTCATTCAATTCTCCCTGTTTTTCTACGAGGGATAATGCTATTACTACTGTCTTATCGCTTACTTCTATATAAGTGAATAATTATATCTTCCGGCAATTATAAATCCCCTTGCAGTCAAAGACGCGCAACATATCACACACGAAACGTGATCTCTCCACAACAACAGTAAAATCTGTGGTCTTTTTTATATGTTTTTGGGGACTGTATTCCCTTCTGCCTATCCGCCATTAGGAGCCTTTGTTAACCGCGGTGCCCTTTCTTACTGGGACGGCTGGCTTCTGTCTAGGTCAGTGCAGTCAATGGGAAGGGGTTCGCAACTCCTTTTTGGCCCGCATTTAAAAAAGGCACTTGCCAGAAAGTTGAAAGTCAGTAAACACGTTACATTGGACGGTACCTACAGTAAGATCCATCATCATTGAGGAGATGTAGGTGTAAGGCAAAAACACTGGCCAGCAGTTAATGGGTTCAAAATCCATCAAATACAAATGTTAAAGACAGGGCTTAAGCGTGAGCAAACTAAATCTTCCATCAATGCGCACGAAATCCTACATCTGCCCCTAGAGGTACGTCTAAAACTAAGGATTGTTTTGTCGCTCGCACTGTGACTGTGGGACATTCATGGCTCAACTAGTGACCTGCACAGCACGAGGCTCATTGCAAAGATGCGCTTAAATTTCACATTTTTCACAGTTGTCCAAAGTTCGGTGTTTGCGCTGCATTTCACCAGCGCAGCACAGCAGCATTGTGAGACAAACAGTTCAGTAATAATAGTTTTGATGTGCTAGGGGACACATACCTAAATTACCATGGGTTTGAAATGCATTTCCATTTCGCCAGACTTAGTACAAAACTCAAATTCACCTTTATCTTAAAGAACGAGTACTAGGACCAAGTTTTCAGTTATGGAGGTCGAGCCCAATATTGCCGAGCCCCAGACCAGTATTGCGGTGGCCCAGCCCAACATTGGAGAGGGGGGGGGGGGGGGGGCAGGCCAACATGAAGGGGGAGGCGGACCAGCACGAGGGGGGGATCACGGCCCCACCAAAATTACAAAGTTCGACCTCTGGGCGGTGATATGAACCTGTGTCAAAATCATCAGTGGGGAGCACCAAATTGAACTGAAGTTGAATTCACGTGTTTTGAGTCGTTAATTGACCATTGCAGTCGGTCATCAAAAACGCCTTGGTGGTTTTTAGCCAGCCCTTTTTAATGTTTTTACCATACCACATATTTATGTTGCGACGTATATCCTCGTCATCACAGCACATACTGAATATGTTACCAGACGGTGTCACACACTATGCGCCGCTTGGTTCCAACATTCCGAACGTCGCGCAGCCTCGCCACCGTCACCCCCGACGCCAGCACCACCTATCGGCCGTGTTAGTACCTGCCAGGCCGCACGGTGTCGGTCGGGTCGCGAGTGTCGCGGGTAACCCACAATGCGAGGTCCCCGCCTCGGCCTGCGTTGGTCTGGTGAGCTTTCTGCGTGAACGCGGCACTCTGGTCTGACTCGATGTGCTCCGGTCGGTTTTGAACTCCTGGCACCCCAGATTGAAGCTCTTCCCGGAGGGGAGCGCGGATCGCAGGGACGTGCTGCCTCAGAACCATCTGCATAGCCTATGGAGCCTTTTGCTATTAAGCCACCTCCCGTCCCCGCCCTCAGTCATCGAATAATGCGACATAGCATTTCTGTGGGATTCCAGTGTCTGCACTTATTTGACGGCGACATTACTGAGCCAAGGAGAAGTACCCGGACAATCGATCCTCAAACGTCTAGCGATCAGAGATCAGAAACATGAGAAGGCCAATGAATAACGAACCGCACAAGAGTAACCCGAGAAAGATACGTCCAGGGCACGATTATGGCGGCTTCAGGACAAAGGGCCGTATGAAAAAGGCAACTGGAGGAAACTAAAATAAGAATTCGGAATTCAAGTAAAACGGCTACACGTCACCGGAGACCAAGGACCTTAAGGAAAAAGTCCGAGGACAGCAATTCAAGATGAATGAATGCAAGCTAAGCTTCAAAAGTTTTTTAGTCAGAGTGGATAAAATTCAATGAACCAAAACTAAAGGAGACTAAGGGAGACAGTTGTGAGAAGAGAGTTGAAAGGCCAAATAGAAAACGTCGAAGAAAAGGCGAACAGAGGTGCATCTAAAGCGGAAAGAGACAAGCAGGGAAAGAGACAGAAAGAACAAAAACTGCAACCCAAGATTATCCTTAAAAATTGGAACGCATGTCTGATAAACATCCAGACGGGACCAGATCAGGCCGAATTAAACCGAACCGAACCAAATCGGACCGGACTGGACACGGACCCATGCCAGTGTAGGGAAGAATAGAGGCATCTATGATTATGACAGATCCTGACCGGAACAGCCTGGACCAAACCTTAGTGGATCAGACCGAAGGGAAACAACCAGGACAGGGAAGTGCAGAGAGACGAGGTACACTGCCAATCGGAACAGGACAGGGCAGCACATGGACAGACATAAGCTGACCGAAAACAGAGACGGACAGGATAGGTCAGGACGAGGCAGAACCAGACGGGCTGGACTTGATATAGCAGGGCAGGACAAGATAGGACAGAACAGAACAACAGGACACTCCAACACAGGACAGGGCAGGCAGGACAGGATTTAACTTGACGGGACATGGCTGACCTGCACAAGACTGGACTAGACTGGACTGAACTGAACTGGACTGGACTGGCCCTGACCAGACCGATCTAGATGAGCCTGCAGCAGGCCGGACCGGACCGGGCTGGAGACATACAGACTGCGCCCAGACTGCGCCACACCGCAGCGAGCCGTGCCGGTGCCAAGCAGAACAAGACAGGTCGGCAACTCACAGGACGGGCCACGCCAGATAGACCAGACCGGACAACCCCAGGCCACACTGAACATAACCAGACTTAATCGGGCTATAACAGTCTCTACCAGGATGGAGACGGCCAAATCAAAGAAAGAGAAGAGCGAGCTAAAATCAGGCAGGACCAAACAGGACAGAACAAACCTTGCAAGACCGGGCAGGAAATAACAAAATCGGATTGAGCCAAATCAGTCCAGACCGGAGGCATGAAAACGACCCATATGGAGCAGGACGTTTAGCCAAGTGCTTAACCTCATCGCGATTATCCACCACTGACATGCTGTCTTGTCGTTGGTATGTTAGTGCCTTGTGTTGTCCATGGACCCAATTGACCTATGTGGGCCTTCTGCCTGTTCACTTTTATTCAAGTTGATAGTATCATCGTGTCTGTCCCGCCTTTTAATTTTTATGCTTTGTCCTGTTCGCGATCTGACTGTTTATCCCTGGACTTTGACATTATTTGCCTAGCTGCCGCTGCTTGTTTCATTTTCAAAGCAAAAATTGATCCGTTTTTTGCTCCTCTTGACTTTTACGTTTTTATTTGCATTTCTGTTGCCTTTCGATTTTTTTACCCCTTCCATTTAAAGATGTTTGCCCGGATGTAAATTCTGTTGCGTGGATCACTGCTGTAGGAACCAAGCGACACAAGGACAAGAGGACCTGTTAGTGGGCGGGCTCTCCGACCCCCAGTCACCGGAGACGCAGCTCAGAGCCCCCGTCGAGCGGGCGCCGGCCGGGAGAGCCTTGATCTCAGCATGACGTCACAGGCCGGCCGGCGTACTGTCCGACTCTGAGCCGGATGCCGCTCGGTCCGACTCCGGGCCGACGCTGACGGGCTCCAGGAAGTACCGGCGCTCTCATCGCTCGTCGATCTGGACGACCCCCGGCTGGCCCGACGCTGGGAAAACAAACCGGCTCCGGGAGCGGGAAGTCTAGCAGGCCCGCGGCGAGGGCGAGCCGCTGCCGGTGTTTTTGTGACGGCCGAGACTCCCGGCGGATGGCGTCCGACGCGCCCCGTAAATACCACTTAACGCGCTCGTTCATGTATCGCCGCGGCGGTGAAGAAGACCGACGAGGCGCTACGGAACACGACACGGCTGGGAAGATGGAACACCCATGGCGCACCGAACCAATCTCAGCCGACCGGTGTAGACGGAGATACGGTGCCGCTGCGGTAGGTGCGTACATCGGCAGCAGTTCCCAGCCATTCAAAACAACGTCACAAGGAGCTCGCTGTGTTTACTCTTCAGTATGTGAATGACATAAAACATGCTGTACGCGTGACGAGTAATGAAACACTTCTCAAACCTGCGGCATTTATCAGGACATCAGCAACACAACATGCCGAAATACGTGCACCAAGGTGTTCTTGAGGCCCCCAGGTTGACCAGCGCACCGCGTTTTGTACGGACGATTATGGCAAATGAGCAACTTCATAAATATGTCTTCATTTGGATGCAACCAGAAACAGTGGCAATCCTTGCACTGCATGCTACGCTGTTTAGTCAGTCGGCTTTTGTGACTGGCTAAACAGCCAGTTTAAAGCCGCCGCCCGTTGTAACGTAAGGCTATAATAGACGGTCCTTGAGCGCGGCCACACTTAGTCTCCGATATTGTCCACTCTCCACCT
Source organism: Pollicipes pollicipes (assembly GCF_011947565.3). Taxonomy (NCBI): domain Eukaryota; kingdom Metazoa; phylum Arthropoda; class Thecostraca; order Pollicipedomorpha; family Pollicipedidae; genus Pollicipes; species Pollicipes pollicipes. Next base: position 24,180,073 of record NW_023597054.1, read on the forward strand.
GCAGCCACCAGCATTGGCGCCGTCCAGCTCCAGCCACCGCCAATGGCACCATCCAGCCAATCCCACCGCTTATGGCCGTCCAGCTGCTGTCACTGTCCGTGGCACTGTCGGGCCCCAGCCGCCGCCAGTGACACCGTCCAGCCACAGTCACCGCCGGCGGCACCGCCCAGCCACAGCCATCGCTTGTGGCCGTCCGAACTGCTCCATCGCCTGCGGCACTGTCTAGCTCCTGCCAGTGACCAGCTGGGCCCGCTGGTGGAAGGCTGTGCCCTGGACGGGGAGGGACGGCCAACCGACCGGTCAGAGCTGCTCCCCTCCCAGGCAGCAGCGCGGTCGGAGCGCGCAGGGTGCCCCCGGCAGCCAGGCACCACGCCCCGGCATCAAACGGCACGGCTTCGATGAGAGATCGTGTCGTTGGACTTGTACGTGGTGGAGCTCGTGGCAACATTTGCTGGCAGCTTCCGTGAGCGCTTCGGAGAGTCGCAGACTGTCTTTCATACCAGAAAACCCCAATCTGATTTGTACCGGATCACAAAATCATCTCCGTCGCCGAAAGTACAGGCGAGCATTAACAGCATGCCCGTTCTCTGTCGCTTTCCGTCCTCTAGTCCCAAAGCAATCCATAGCGTCTAGACACAAAAACGTCCACCAAGTGTCACCAGTTTATTTCGGCTGCGACTGGGTTTTCCACGCTCCGGATGGGTTTTCCACCCGTCTGACATAAACATTGGGCATGAAAACAAAACACGCCTGCGGCAGCCCACACAAGCAAGGCAGCAGTCCACCACAAAAACAGCGTCGGCGCCGACAGCCGAGGCCAGACCCGTCGGCCGCCGGCTGGGCCGGGTCTGCGGAGCAGAGCGGACCGTCAGCCGCCGGCCGGGCCGGGTCTGCAACGCAGTCCGGACCGGGTCTGCAGCGCAGTCCGGACCGTCAGCCGCCGGCCGGGCCGGGGTCGGGCACGCGCCGGTACACGGCCAGCAGCTTCTCGCCGCTGTTCCGAGTCACCTTCTGGCCCTCCTCGGAGCTGTCGAACAGCTGGCTGACCACCGGGTCCTCGCTCTGAAACGGCGGGCAGGCGGCCGCCTGGCGTTACCTGGTGTGGACCGGGGGTTGGGGAGGGGAAGGGGAGGGAAAGGCGAGCTCCAGCTGCGATTAAGGCGGGCCGGTGACAGCATCCATACCGACCGTCTGACGTGTCACCGCCCGCCCTGAAGCGGACGACAAACACGGCGACATCAGCCCACACGTCCTCTTACCACCCACGTCTGTGCAGATGTCAACAATGCACGCCCCGCGTACAGAAGTGAGCAGATATGCCAATGAGTTGTCATTCGCACAACCGCTGACAAAGACAACATACGGCTTGTTTGGGTGACTTCCACACAGTGCTGTTTTTATCACACGCAAGTGTAGCAGATGTCTTCGCGGGAATCCCCCATGGAACATAACAGCCGAACAAACACGGCCCTGCCCTATCAACGGCAGGCGTTTTTTCCTGCGCAGCTTTACTAACGGCGATCCGTTTATGCTCAGTTTTGCGCCCCCCCCCCCCCCCCCTAACGCAGACCCGCACACCCGGAGGAGCGGGAGCGGTCACAGGACTCGGCGCCGGCGAAAGCCCCACGGTCGTCTCATTTCGGCACATATTTGATTCCAAGTGTGCATTCAGATTATGTGGGTGTCACCTTACACATACTCTACTAACAATATACAATTAAATCAAATAAATATGCACGCATCCTTGACCCTGTAGACCCACAATACCAGGGATGAAAGCCATCGCGCTCCTCGCGGAGTAGGCTAGCCAGCCTACGGTGTTCTGTACTATTTATGGGCCGCCGCGAGTCAGTTACATGCAAACACGTAACAAATTGCGTCCAAAATATCACAGTAATTCTGAAGTCCTGAGGCTTCGGAATATTTCAAAACAGAGAAGAGAGGAGAACACCTCTTTGGCAGGTAACGCTTACCGCCACAAAGGTACCGTAAGCCGAGGCTACTTAGCAGTGTATTTACGTTTGCAGTGTTACGTAAGCAGTGTATTTACGTTTGCCCGTGTGAGCCCATCCTATAAGGTCATTTAAAAAACTGGATGGCCTGTGAAGAGACGGGACAAGACTGGGGTTCGACCGTGACAGGTGACATGACCTGATCCGAGAAGGAGTGACAGACAGCGCAGCTTGAGGTCAGCGAACGACAGATGACGTGACCGACATACCACTGCACGGCTCGACGGCTGTCATGCCACTAACCAGCTCCTGTTCTGAGAGGCGCTGGAACAGCGGGTGGTCCTCCAGGTGCCGGACCATCCAGTCGTGAAGGTCCCGGACGTCGGTCAGCGTGTAGAGGATCCCCTGCAGTGCGGACAGCCACCGCGTCTACGCACGTCCCCCGCCAGTGACACTCACCCCCACGCGCACACACGCCGGCACGCACTGAGCCGGCGCCAGCGCGGTCACCGCGACGACACACAACAAACGTACTGCTCTCGTCCTGAGCATATGTGCGCGCCCACAGCCGTATTTTGGATACCTTTCGAAATACGTTAAACTTCTGAAGAAATCTATACGAGAGGTACGACCTAAACACATCCAATATGCTGATGAATGGGATGCCACCCTGATGCCGGTCTGCATGCGATGCGCAGCGAACAACGACAATCATCTTGAACGAGTGACTCACGCTCCGCAGCTCAAGGGCACTGAAAGCGGGCATGCTTCATACATCACGCGAAGCACACGAGACGGTAAGCCCCGCACGGAAGGTCAGGGTCGTTGCCGGCCGGACTAAGACAGCACAGCTCACCCCTTCACGCAGGGCGTAGGCGTACTCGCTGAGCAGGGTCGGGCTGATGATGCGCCACTTGTGCTTGGCCTTCTTGAAATGCGGGTCGGGAAACAGGAAGAACATCTTCGTCAGCTGCCGGGGGAGAAGAACGTTGCAGACTGAAGAGAAATAAGCTAGGCAACCAACACACAGCGCAGAGATGAATACGGCATCCTGTAACTGAAGGGGACAGCCCCCTCCCCACCATTACGGAGAGTGCGGGCGCCCGACGCGTGGAATGGGGAGGGAGGGGAGGGGGGAGGGCCGTTGCCCATAGAGTGGAAACAGCCTCCAGGCTCCCACACAGACAATGAACGCGACCTCAACGTTCGACATAAATACCCGTAACCAAACATCAACTACGCTCAGCAGAAATCGAACGCAAGTGGCATCACAGAAGCCGGGTCAGGCTCTGGCGCAGGGATCGATACCAGATGTCAGAGAACTCAGACCAAGTTGGGGCACGGGGTCCGATGCGAGGTGCCACAGACCTCGGGCCGAGTTGGGGCAAGGGGCAGTGTATCAGATAACTCGGGCCAAGACGGGACACATATTCCTATGCGGGATGTGACATCGATCCAGCGAACCCACACAACTCACAACCCGGGGCGCCGGTCGGGCTGGGCCAGCCGTGACCTCCCAAGGTCAGGCAGGCCGTGCTGGTTCTTCACGTCACTGATCCTTCCAAAACCCGCTCATTTGCAATTCCCTGACAGGCCGCGATTTTATCTCAATTTCTACACGTCTGGTACACAAACGCCCGACGTTTGATTTCTGCCAATTTTCTTATGTATGCTTCAATCTCTCTCACAATCTCAATCTCAATCACAATCTCCAAATGTGAAACATTTCCTTCAACACCCACAATCAACATCTCACCTGGCCTTTTCGGAAGAAATTGGGCAGATGCTTCATGGCGTTGGAGCGGAGGCAGGCCACGTTCTGATACTGGCCCGGGTTCTGCACGCGGAGAGCCTTGATGCGATCCGTGACGTAATCGGCCACCTTCACCCGAATCTCCATACCCAGCATCAGCACGTCGGGAAACATGGTCGACAAGCGAACTGCGAACACACGCACAAACCAAAGCGGCTGACAACAGCCACAGTGGCAAGCGTTCGACCGCTACCGACTGCCGTATAGGTGCAGGAGTGCGCGTGACTTTGGCCGGTTCAGTGAAGTGCTCGGCATCCACCTGCATCTTTTTTGAACGTATCGACACCCCACCGTATCACGTTTGTCTATTACAAAATCGTATCTTGAAATTTGCATTATAAACCCCCGGATGAAGCGGCTTCCAAAAGATCAAAGATCCAAATGCTGACTGCATGACAGAAATGTCGAACAATGACGCCCAGCCATGCTACACATGGGCCAAAACGTCCACGATCTCGGCGACCCATTCGGGATCAGAGTGAAACGAGACCAACGCCGTCTCATGCTGGAAACAACGGACCGTCGCGCAGCCAAAAACAGGGCTCGCCGTGTGGAGCCGGTCACGTAACAGCCAGCCGTGGCTCCGCCGATGTTAGTGCGCTTTTAATGAGTGATGCTCGTTCTCAGCCGGCGACTGAGAAGATCACGTGAAACAAAATTGGGTGGTATAAACAGACGAACCGGCGGCGGAAAAGATCACGTGAAACAAAACTGGGTGGTGTAAACAGACGCAACAGCTACAAAACGCGGAGGCGGTCCAATACCGTCTGGGCCCATGGAGCGTTGTCGCTGGGTGCTTCATGATACATTCAGCTGCTGAGGCTATGGAAACCTCGTTACGCGACCACGGAATGCTCAACGTCACCTAAAATGACCAGGACTTGAAAAATGCCAAGCTCAAGTCTAAAGCCCGCAGGATTGAGCCATAACAACCAGACGGGCGTAAGATCCAACTCGCGGTTACCAGTAACCAATACAAAAGTACTCGCGTTTCGCAACACTTCGGACACGGCCACCGTTAGCATAAATCGTTCCAAACTCTTTGACTTCGTCGACTTCGATGGCCGGGTCTTGACAATAGCCAGCTAGTAATTATCACTTGACATTTGTGAATAAGCGCGCTAACGTTACACATCAGACACAATGGAAGCACAATCATCGTCATGGCGTCGCATGGCCGTCAAATGACCGGCAATCAACGTTGAGCAAGGAGCGATGACGTAATCAAACAGCAACGCATTGAGGAGCATGTTTACTAGAGACATTGTGTTGCCTACAGTTACGTGTACGGAATTCTATGGGCGCCACGTCTCTTCTGCATCTTTTTCGGTACAATTGACATCATGATAATGTCCACGTCTGCTATGTCCTTGCTCGTCCCAGGTCGTACAATACATGGTTTAAGCTCCACGTCGTACAAGTGGTTCAAACATTGGGAAGAAGATGAGCTACCTTAAGCATGGAAGTATCCGCCCCCGGTGGTCTGAGGTTCTTACAGGATAGAAACAGCACGTTCAGCTCCGAATATCATTCAACGTGATCTTTGTAGATCACTCACCGTATGCCAGCCGCAATAATACCCGGGTGCGCCACGTTCTATGTCACACAATGTTGGTCACTTAAAGTCAAGCTCCAAATGATGTCCCTGAGAATCGTTTCCACATTGGTCGACGCATTTGGCTGATCACCATCATATCCTCGCACGTCTGCCAGTTTTAATAGGCTCTCTGAAACGTCATACGAAGCGCAGTATTTGAACTAGGGTCTCGTGATCCAAAATATGCCGCCCTTTCGACTCCGATCCTTACACCCTCCCCCGGGCTACAGTCATGGTGGCGATGGTCACCAGTCAGCAGCCTCGACTGATCTTGCTTGATCACCTGGAAGAACGTTAGACCCATAGAAAATACATTACCATGGAAAAGAACAAAACCCTGACTTACGCGAACAAGAATACGGCTTAACTAGGTTGGTCCTGGCCTGCCTGCTCTGACTTGACAGGTCAAAATTAAGGTATCTCTTAAAACAACTTCAGTTAAACCTCTTCATGCCATTACCCAGTGCCCCTTGCTTACTATGCACAGCTGGCATAAAATGACAAAACATAAAATGGACTGTTGATGGCAACCAGATATTAAAGCTCATAGTTGCTCAAGTCCTTTTGATTTTGGGTTGTTCGCCTTTTAGATAACACCATTTCACATGAAGAGAAGCTCTGTCATGCAACTACATCAATGGGGGCCAAAGGTGTGTCCAGTATTACCATCTTACCCAAAAGACCACCATAGCCGCATCCGACATCGGCAAAGCGGACCAGGTGCAGCTGCTCTTCTGCATTCTTTTCAAAGAATTGCGGGTAGTATGGCGACCAGTCCATGGCATCAGGAGCTACAGGACTGGAAGACAGCAGCATAACAACACAGCTTGTAAAGTTTAGGCAGGTCCTCCACAAACATGCAGGAAGTGTTAAAATGTATGGTTAAGACAAACAACAAAACCAGCCATGGTCAATAACATATTTTTGTTGACATTCCGTAATGAGAGCTTCCACCACAGGACAATGGGAAATGCAACAAGGAAAGCATCTTGATCCAAATTTAACTATAGATTGGATATCCACAGTGAAAGAGCTTGAAAGAGGTGAAAAGCAAAAGTAAATCCTGACAAATTGCTGGCAACACAAAATGTTGTTGACTGACACCCTGTTAGCATGCATGACAATATCATCCACTCCCTATTTCCTACAGATACTGACAATACCACTGGAACACATTAGAAAGGAAGAACCTGACAGACAATGCATGATGTAAATGGCAATAGGCCTCACACAAATACAAAAGTGCTAATAGGGATTTGAGATCACTGAAACTAATCCAATTATAAACATAGTTGATCTGATTATGCCATAGCACAGTGGTTGTGCAAGGCTAAACAAAACATGCAGGACAATAAACTGTGAAATCCTGTGGAGCTTATGCCAAAAAATTTAAATGAAGCAAATGGGATAGCCTGGCTGTTAACAAGTGAAGGCTTCTAAAGGCAAAACAATCATATACATTTTAGCAGTGTGCTTAGAATCTTTGGGTTCTGTATCATTTCCAGATTGTATAGCACTGGCTTATTAGTGATCATGTCATCATATGCTACAGCCCACTGAAAGCTCGGTGAATATTGCTGAAACATCAAATTATGATAATATTCACACTTTTGCACATTTATAACCATACTTACTATTCAAAACAATGGTCCGCAATTGGGTTGGAATGAGCTCTTTGCCTATAAAATCTCTTCTGTGGTAAAGCCGCCATTTCTGAAAAGGATCAACTGCTTGTCATTTCAAGTGCTGCTTCACAACAAGTACAGACCCTCAAGATTGAGAAAACCTGCTGTGTGAACATAGGGCATGCAGTAATCCGCAGGGGAGCAATTGAGTTCCTGTCTTTGTCGGTGATCTTCAACAATCCGAATCATTACAGTAGCTCCACAATGCCCAAATGGCTACATGGCTAGGCTACAAATGACATGCTTAATTTTTGCATTTCAATTTTATACACAGATGGACAAAACAAAGTTAAGCAACACTGCGGGCTTCTTGGAACACGAGTGTTGTTTCGACCTGGTTGTTTGCTTTTCAATGAAAGTAGACAGGTATGAGCACCTATCCTCCTGCAGATATTGTACACAATTCTGGTAAGCTTGCACCTATCTCTTTGAATAACAATTATATCTAGCATAAGTGAAATATATACATCATTCAAGGGCCTTGTAAATAATTAATTCCCTCGTGCTTCAAGTCTCTATGCCTAAAAGCACCAGATCTTCCCATAGCAACTAGACCACGAATGGAATGCCAGCAGCACCTTACTATAGCTCACACACACTGGGCCTGCTCCTGTTACTTCTCTAGCCAGCTCACAGCTCCTTCAAACTAAGCTGACTGTTCCTGAGTCTCTTCCAACCTCCTCCAAGCTCCTCAAAGCTTACCTCAAACCTACCCCAAAAGGAAAGGTGGGTGTTCTGATGAGCTTCAAGGAGACTACAGTAGACAGTATTAGTGCAAACTACACACACACTTTTTGACCCCATTAGTTCTCACTTAGCAAAAACAGAGGGCAGGTGTGTAAACTCAAGAAGGTAGATAAATTTGCAAGTTGTTTATATAGGTAACTTATGCACATACTTTTTATACATAATACACCTCTACAATATTGAATATCTCCCTTTCAGTGAAATCCCTTTGAAGTTAATTGCTTTCCATCTGCCAAAACTGTTTGGTTATGTTTACACAATACAACTGATAACTCTTCCATTGTGGCAGCAGATTTTGGCATTCTTCCAGCTGCCTCCAAACTCATTTCATTTGTTATGAGAGGAGCAAAAGAAACAGAAACATTATCAGCATACAAACCATAATGTACAACATACTGAAACAATGCACAAGTTCATTTAAAGCACAAGCCTTCCATAGGCAGAATCCGAGGTACCCAAGCAGTCTTACTTAGAACACAGAACAAAAAATATCTGATCTAAACAAAACATAAAATAGCTAGCAGTCCACCCACACACAGTACACGCTCAAAGAACGGTCAACAACGGAGCGCTCTACACTGCCGGTCAACATGGGCAAATCGGACCAAAATTATTAAAATGGCTGGGAAACTTCAGTTCATGGAGAAGTTGCACACAACTAGATGTTGTGTGTGATACTGGTCAATACTTACCCAATGAAATGACTTCACCAGATCTATCCCCACCGCCACACCGCGCACCGAAACCCATGTAGATTGCCCTGTTAGCGTTGTTGTCAGCACGATACCACCATGCACCTCTCATGTAGCTAATGCGTCGTAAAGGACACCATTTCCCGATCCCGTTCAAGTTCCCGTAAAATGTCTTAAAAGGGTAATTTTGGGACTGACTTGGAATTAAGATGATAATGTGGTAAAATCACAACAATTGTGATTTCATTGAAAAAATTGAGACAAAGCAAAAACATTCAAAAAGTTCCTTTTAGGTCAATGACTCATAACCACGTAGATGAACTCCGTGAATAAACTGACCTTGAACGAATGGCCCACAGGGTCTCATCTCACGGTCGGTGCAGAGTCAGTGGATGATGAGGGCAGGGCTGGGGGCGGACCAGGAAGTGGTTACCGTTATCGCAGTGCAGGCCACCTACAGGCTATAGGGGGTGTCCAGGAAGTGAGCCGGGCAGGCAATGCCCGTTTTTGCTGGCTTCGCCAAGAGGTAACGCCTGAGCAGCCCACTCGCTCTTCGTCCTGTTCACTGGTGGTTGGCGCTCGCTCAAGACTTGTGTGGTTCTGTGTGGTGTCTAACCAGAGCAAGGAGTGCCCATGCCATTTGCACTGAGGAAGGTTTCCTACAAGTGTGCCTAATTCGGCAATAGTCATGGGACGTTTGAAGCAGTTAGTGCCTTTATTGTGCCTATGCATTGTCCTTGGAGCGACGGCGATGGACCTACACATGGCTGAATTCAGTCAGCGAAGATCCAGGTCCCTAGACCTGTTGGGCATAGAAACAAATCAATATCACAAGACTGCATCAAGAATGTCCATACTGGCAAAGTTGACCAAAAAGTATCCACAGCTTGCACAAATGTACTCAATTGGAAATTCTGTGCAAGGTCGTGATCTGGTGGTCCTGAAAATTGGAACAGATAGTGGAGAGAGAAAGTTGGAAAAACCCATGTTCAAGTATGTGGGAAACATGCATGGAAATGAAGGCCTCGGACATGAGCTGCTGCTCAACCTTGCAGCATACCTGCTTGTCAATTATGGCAAGGATGACAGAGTTACACAGATTATCAACAGCACGGAAATCCACATAATGCCAACTCTGAATCCAGATGGCTTTGAAGTTGCAAAGGTGAGGCTATTTTCTTTAGATGATTATTTAGGACAATGAAAAAGCAAACTAAGTGTTCTTGTATCTGTGTGCTACCATGTGATTTATGAGGGATGTCCATCTATCTGCAAGTTGCTGGGGGGAAGGGAATTTGGTCAGGGTGTACTTTCCTACTGACCATTAGAAAAAACCATTGTACACCATTTGTTGTGTTTAAGGAAGGACATATCATAAATAATCACAAAACAGGTAGATTCATGCTCTTACCTTCAAATTTTTTTACAACTACAATGGTGAGCTCCTGAGCGCCGCACACACACAGCAGCAGCGACACTGGCATTATTACTGTGTGCGGTCACAACATTACTGTGCATCAGGCAGCATCAAGAACCATAAAAATGTACAGGGCCAAGGTAGCAAGAATCCATGAAATTTGATCCTTGATGCCAATGGGACCATGGGTTGCAGGGGGATTGGGTGGAGAATGTAAAGCAAAATGAGAACATAGCTGCTAAATAAAAGCTCACTATATGGTACCTATATATGGCATGGAACATGAATGCCAATGGGATGCTGGGTTGAAGGGGATATAGGGTGGGGAGGTTAGGTTAGGTTAGGCTAGGTGTTAGGTTAGGTTAGGTTAGGTTAGGTTAGGTGAGGTGAGGTGAGGTGAGGTGAGTGAGGTGAGGTGAGGTGAGGTGAGGTGAGGTGAGGTGAGGTGAGGTGAGGTGAGGTGAGGTGAGGTGAGGTGAGGTGAGGTGAGGTGAGGTGAGGTGAGGTTAGGTTAGGTTAGGTTAGGTTAGGTTCAGTTTGGTTTGGTAGGTTAGGTTAGGTAGGTTAGGTTAGGTTAGGTTAGGTTAGGTTAGGTTAGGTTAGGTTAGGTTAGGTTAGGTTAGGTTAGGTTAGGTTACATTAGGTTAGGTTAGGTTAGGTTAGGTTAGGTTAGGTTAGGTTAAGTTAGGTTAAGTTAGATTAGGTTAGGTTAGGTTAGGTTAGGTTAGTAGGTTAGGTTAGGTTAGGATATGTTCTGGACAATTCTGGCCTGTGTGTTTCATAAACGTACTTAAACGCGATAAGAAACGATTTTCATTGCATTATTATTGTTACCTTGTTCCCGTACATTTTTGATGGTTCTTGATAAGCCGAAATATTGTAATTACGCAACAACGCAGAAATGACGCTGGGGAGTCGAGGCGGTGCGGTGCCTTGCGTGCGGCGCTCGGGAGCTCGCTATCGTATTTATTAAAATTTGAAGGTAGGAGCATGATTCTACCTGTTTTGAGATCATTTACGATATGTTCCGCCTTAAACACGACGAATGGTGTACAATGATTTTTTCTAGCATTAGGCAGCAAAGTACACCTACACCGGGAATTTCATTTTGCCAGCCTCCGAAATCATTGAACTACATCTCTATCCTTGAGGTGTATTCAGAAGCCTTGGATTTCATTACCTCATTAAGAACACCATAGGCATGGCCAGATCCAAGCATTTTGACAGGCATGGTTTTGGTGTTTGTGTGTAAGATATGTTCAGTGTAAAGCAGCTTTTCAGTAACACTTAAGCAAGTAGCCATTTACACAAATTTCCTGAGTGGGAGGCCTATTTGAAGGTTATGTCTGCCTTATTTTATATACATGTTTGGTTGTTAAAAGGGGCTTCCACATTGGTATGGGGTTTTGAACTCAAATAGCTATCTTGAATACCTTTCAGTGCTGTTCAAAACCCTGCCCTTCTGAAGACCTGAGCCCCTCTAGTTTCTGAGGTGCATACCCATGAAAATGGGGAAAGGTCTGACATTCCTGAGCATGATTTCCAGACATAATGCCTTTTCTGTATATAGATATGATAGCCACCAATCAACTGTCAATCATTGTGGGCAAGGTATCATGATGTAATCAAACCATGGTACATTGAGGAGTATTTTTCCTTACAGAGTATTGTGTGGTCTAGGGCAGTCATTTCCACTTAAAAAGTACGCCAATAGCTATAAGTGAGTTTGTTTCATCATACTTTATGCCTGCTCCAATATCTTAAAATGATAGCACTTCCTTTAACAGCACATCTGAGTGCAGGTCAGTGTTATTACACTTGAACATTAAAACATAAGCAGTAAACTAAAGTGTCTTAAGACACCATCCGGCTAACATTCTTGGTGCTTTGTTTTACCACCACATGGCTGCCTCCCATGGAACAATCCCAAGTCAAAGCCCCAATCAATCTGCATATGTTAAGATGACCCCATCTTTCCATTAGGCCTTCTCTGTTCTTTCCCCAGGGAAGGATGCCATGCTCTGCCACACCCCATGATTTTGTTGTTTTACTGCTTGACCAGCATCCAATGCACTGGGCTGACATCATTGGACATGTTTATGCTATGTGATTTGGTGTAAGATGCAGTTTATGACTAATGGTTTTAACACATTCTCTTTCAGCCAGGGGACTGTGTAGGAAGTGACAAGGAAGCTGGAAGAACAAATGCAAATGGCGTGGATCTCAACAGAAATTTCCCAGATCAGGTAAGCCTTAAGGTTTTAACATGAAGCATGTTATGATTATGCATCACCACGCATACAAATATAGTGCATCTTGTGCTGAGTTGCCACATTGCTGAGCAGAAAACACATTTCATACCTGCTCTTTCAATGCTGCAGCACTACCTGAGCATGAGCACGTGAACGCAGTGGGGGCAGAGCCTGACCGAGTGTCGCCGCTGCGCCCAGTTCCGCACGAGGCCGCTGAACCGGCAGACGATCACGACCGGCCGCCAGCCGGAGACGATGGCCGCCATGACCTGGATCATCAACAAGCCGTTCGTGCTGTCTGCCAACCTGCACGGCGGCTCGCTGGTGGCCAGCTACCCGTTCGACGACACGCCCCAGCCGAACGTGCGGCAGTGCTGCGTCGAGAGCAACTCGCCCGACAAGGCGCTCTTCCGCTCGCTGGCCTCCATCTACGCCGACGGGCACGCGCTCATGCACCGCGGCGACGACTTCTGCCATACGGGCGAGCGCTTCGCCGGCGGCATCACCAACGGCGCCATGTGGTACGACGTGCCCGGTGAGTGCGCCGGGAGAGCTGCAGCTCCCCATGACGTGCCCACTGAGTGCGCCCCCTCCACGCTGACGCGGCAAGTGAGTGCGGTGGGAGGGCTGTAGCTCCCCTGTCCCTCCAAGGGCCGTGCCACACCGCCCTGTTCGCTGCCTTCCGTGTAGGGCGTGGGCGCCAGACGCGTCACGGGGGGGGGGGGGGGACCGGTAGCAGGACCAAGACGCATACAGAGAGACTCACAATGTAAAGAGCTCATACAGTAACAAGTTGTCGGGGCAAATATTCATAATGGAAAAGGTCGTTTGTAAAAGATGCCGATGGGAAGCACACTTACAAAGTTTAATTCATCTCATTTAGCAAAATATGTTATCTTCTATGAATACCATGCATGTGGATGTTGTATGCTGTGGAAGTTATCCATGATGAGACCTGCCCATTATAAATGGTAGCCGTTGCAGTCTTATTGATCGCGGATTTCCCACATTCCGTACCGTGCTGATCACAAAATTTATCAGCATATGGGTCAATTTCAAGCAGCACACGTCATGAATCTAAACCAATGAATTGAAGTCAGTGTTTCGTTCCAACGTTTTCCATTTCGGACGGGACGTTTACGGACGTTGGTCGAGCATAGGCCGTCATGCTGGAGCCCAGTCGAAAAACTCAATAAACGTGCAGTGGTATCAAGAATCAGAATTATATATGATTTGTCGAGTGTTGGGAACGATTACACTTGCAAAGCTATTAATGTGGTTGTGCTCACTGCTTGGGTTCACTGAACTGCTTTTGATGTGATCATCCTGGTTCGTGAAGAACATGCCAGTTCACTCTTTGGATGTTCGTTGAAAGTAAGAACAATGGTCAACCAAGCCATCACAACTTTCAGGTGGCATGCAGGACTTTAACTACGTGTTCAGCAACTGCATGGAGATTACCATTGAGCTGAGCTGCTGCAAGATGCCGGCCGAGTCCCATCTGGCTACGGAGTGGAAGAACAACAAGGAGGCCCTGCTGAGCTTCATGGAGGCTGTCCACATGGGTGTCAAAGGTGGCCAGCGCGCCAGGAACCGCCTCCGGGGGTGACGACGTGCTGCTGACGTGATTCATGTCATCCTCGGAGCGTGTTCGTGCCCCAACGGGTCCTGTGCTACTTCTGACACACCTGAGTTATGACGTGGGTGGGACTGAGACCCCCCCCCCCCCCCTGTCCCAGTTTAGCTCTCCAACTCTTGACAGCCCCCTCTCCCTATTGTTTACTATGTGCCAGGGGCTGAGACTGCCTGTCCCAGTGTAGCTCTCAAGCTCTGACAGCCCCCCCGCACTGTGTGCTGTTTGCCAAGGCCTGAGACCGCCTGTCCCAGTGTAGCTCTCAAGCTCTGACAGGCCCCCACTGTGTGCTGTTTGCCAAGACCTGAGACTGCCTGTCCCAGTGTAGCTCTCCAGCTCTGACAGCCCCCCCCCCCCCCTCCCCACTGTGTGCTGTTTGCCAGGGCCTGAGACTGCCTGTCCCTCCCAGTGTAGCTCTCAAGCTCTGACAGGCCCCCACTGTGTGCTGTTTGCCAAGGCCTGAGACCGCCTGTCCCAGTGTAGCTCTCAAGCTCTGACAGCCCCCCCCCCCCCCCCCCACTGTGTGCTGTTTGCCAGGGCCTGAGACCTCCCTGTCCCTCCCAGTATAGCTCTCCAACTCTTGACAGCCCCCTCTCCCTACTGTATACTATGCGCCAGGGCCTGTGACCGCCTGTCCCAGTGTAGCTCTCCGGGTCTGACAGCCCCCCACTGTGTGCTGTTTGCCAGGGCCTGAGACTGCCTGTCCCAGTGTAGCTCTCCGGGTCTGACAGCCCCCCACTGTGTGCTGTTTGCCAGGGCCTGAGACCGCCTGCCCCAGTGTAGCTCTCCAGCTCTGACAGCGCCCCCGCTATGTACCGTGCGGCGGGGCCTGAGACCCCCTGTCCCAGTACAGTTCTCCAGCTCTGACAGCGCCCCCGCTATGTACCGTGCGGCGGGGCCTGAGACCCCCTGTCCCAGTGTAGCTCTCCAGCTCTGACAGCGCCCCCGCTATGTACCGTGCGCCAGGGCTCGTTCTGGACTCCGACGGCAAGCCGATCCACGGCGCTTACGTCAGCGTCGACAGCATCGCCTACAACGTGACGACGACGGAGCGCGGCGAGTTCTGGCGACTGCTGCTGCCCGGCCAGTACTCGCTCACCGCCAGCGCCTCCGGGTGAGAGGGTGGCCGGCAGTGGCGGCGCGAACCGCGCGCCAGGCGGCGGCGTGGGCGGTACCGGATGTGCCGAGACTGTTCCCGTCGCACCGGCACTGGTGCCGCCTCTGATCCCATCTCGACCACCAGCTGATGTAACAGCTGCTGTGCCATGTGTGCGGTGGCCGCCGTCGTCCCCGCTCCCTGACGCCGCCTCTGATCCTATCTTTACCACCAGCTGATGTGACAGCCGCTGTGCCATGTGTGCTGTGTCCGCCGCCGTCACCCCACCCCTGACACCGCCTCTGATCCCATCTTTGCCTCCAGCTGATGTGACAGCCGCTGTACCATGTGTGCTGTGTCGGCCGCTGTTCCCCCCACCCCTGACGCCGCCCTCCCCACCCCCCATCCCTGACGCTGCCTCCGGCTCGGTGCGTTCCAGCCACCAGTCGATGCGGGCGTCGGTGGTGGTGACGGAGGGCCAGACGGTGCGGCACGTGTTCCGCCTGCCGCGGCAGAACGGCTCGCCCGCCTCCGTGCCTGAGCAGAGTACGTTCGACGGAGCACGCTGACGACAGCGGCCGCAGCCGGCTGCCGCTGTCGTCAGCGCTAGACGACCGCAGCGGCCGCGGCCGGCCGCCGCTGTCGTCAGCGCTAGACGACCGCCGGTGCGCCCAATTTAGCCGCGCTGAGTTGCAGCAGCGGCGTCCCGCGGTCCGGCGGTGGAAGTGACGTGAATGGAAGGCGGAATTCTCGGCGTGTTGTCCGCAAAAGGCCTGCTTTGATACGGGGCTTAGCCGCCTCGTCTCAGGCTGAGGTTTCTCTTGCGCGACCAGATAAAACCGGTTGAGCACGTGCGTGGGAACAGACGTGATGCCCCTGTGATGTCCTTCGAGAGGGAGCGTCGGGAACGGACGCCCAGTAATCCCTGGATCTGTGCCGTCTTTGTGAGGTAATACCTGAGCATGCTTAATGTCAGTTAAGTGGAAGTGCTTTCTGTATCGTCTTTAAGAGGTAATACCTTAAGCATGCTTAATGTTAGTTGAGTGGAAATGCTTTCCAACTGCATGAGGGACTCGAGGAAATGCTGGCTGTTTCCCGCTGAGTAATGCTAGTTTTTGCGATCGCAGGTGGTGTAGGGATAATGATTTCGATCTTGTTCCGGCTGTGGGTCCTTGGACCCGCAGCCTTGCCCAGGGATGGGATTATCAGTGCTCCGGACGCCCCGTCGGATCAGGGCCGGTATTTCCGCACACCTGCCTGCAGTGGCCGGGTGATCCGACCAGGACGGGCCCGGGCCGTCCGCCGACTCCCGACGCTCGGTCGCCGGCCCAGCTGCGTGCGGTGGGCACGCGGGTTTTCCAGCGGCGGCGGGCGTCGCAGAAGGCCGCTCGGTCGCCCGCCGGCCGGCCGGCCCCAGTCTCCGGGAGACCGCCGCGCGTAGGCGACAGTGTAGCGTCGACTCGGCTCTCGGCTCGCCATGACGCCGTGCGCTCTGACGCTGCGTTGTCTGACAGTGGCGGCCGCCATCGCCGGTGGCGAGTTCGTGCCGAAGGTGGGTCCGTCAGCCACGCCGCCGCCGCTGGCCACCACCACCACGGCGGCGCCGGCGCCGGACGCGCGCGCCGGCGGTGACGCCGAGCTGGCGGCGCGGCTAGCGGCCGAGTTCGTCACGCCGCCCGACTGGCAGCACCACAACTACCTGGCCATGGAGGCGTGGCTGCGCGACCTGGCCGACCGCTTCCCGGCCATCACGCGCCTGTACTCGGCCGGCCAGAGCGTGCAGGGCCGCGAGCTCTGGGTGCTCGAGATCTCCGACAACGCCGGCCGCCACGAGCCAGGTCAGCGCCTACCAGGCCGGCCGGGCCCAGCGTGGCGGCGGTAACGTGATTGGGACTCTGGCCTGCACCAGAGCTAGTTTGATCTTATGGCGGCGCGGCTTCTGCCCGTAACTCCCAGCCAGCGTCCGGAAATCAGCAGTGTTATGCAGTGCCCATGCCTGATGTAAAACAGATTGGATGGTTGTTTTGCAATGTTTGCATATTAGCATTCTGCAGTTGTGACCATCCGAAGGTGTTATGTTCTCAATTTTGTCATTCGGGTAGGTGGTTCTGCTCTTCGTTCTGTGATACCAGGTGCCCACGAAGCCGCACACCCTTTGCAACATGATACGCGAACTCCGAGATGGACAGAGCGGCCCACCTGTGTTCAGTTAATGCGTGTCATGTTTACACTTGGCCAGAATGGCCGTTGTCCCGTTACCATCGCACACCTGGTGTCACCGGCGCCACGCTACCCCGCTCCCTGGCCATCTCCGGAGGCACGCGCGCCGCGAGCGGGCGGGCGCGCGGCGCGGTTGCCAGCCGCTGATGGCGTCCCCTCGGCCGGTGCAGGCGAGCCCGAGTTCAAGTACGTGGGCAACATGCACGGCGACGAGACGGTGGGCCGCGAGGTGCTGCTGCTGCTCGCGCGCTGGCTCTGCGAGACCTATCCGGCCAACAACCAGACGCGCCACATCGTGGACAACATGCGCGTCCACATCATGCCGTCTATGAACCCGGACGGCTACGAGATGGCTACGGAACGTGAGTATCCCATGGCCGGATCGCGGCGGGTCGCTCAGTACGGGATCGTGTCGTCGCGCAGCCAGTGGGCCGCTGGAAATCCCCGTGAGGGACGTAATCCAAAGCTAGCGGTCAGGCACCAGGTGAACGCGGGAGTTATCTGACCTGCGCTGCGTTTTTCAATTTGTCGCGTATGTGTGGTAGAAGTTGGGCAGTACACCTCGACCGGGGCTGCCGTGGCGGCGCCGTGACGGCCCCGGTCCCTCCTGACTCCTGATTCTGACCCCTGACCCCATGACCGTCCTGACCTGATCTGATCCTCCGACCCTCCAGACCTCCTCACCTGACTGTCTAACCCTCCGGATCTCCTTGACCCTCCAACTCTACTGATCCCTTGAGCCTCCCAATCCCCGGACCCCCAGCCCTTCTGACCCCCGACCCTCCTAGCCCCTGACCCCTGACCCGGACCTTCCCGACCCCTGCGACTCCTGACCCCCTTGACCCCTTGACCGCTGACCCCCCCCCCCCCCTCGTCCGGCAGACGGGTCGTTCTCGCAGGAAGGTCGCAACAACGCCCGCAACGTGGACCTGAACCGCAACTTCCCGGACCGACTGGGCGTGTTCGCCGAGAACGGCCGCCAGGAGCCCGAGACGGAGGTGGTGATGCGCTGGAGCCGCGAGTACCCGTTCGTACTCTCGGCCAACCTGCACGGCGGCTCGGTGGTGGCCAACTACCCGTGGGATTCGGACCGCACGCGCACCACCGGCATTTACGCCGCCTGCCCCGACGACAGTGTCTTCAGGAAGCTGGCCAAGGCGTACAGCTTCGTGAGTTCGGGGTGGCGCGTGCTGAGCGCAGGAAGGGACAGGTTGTCCGGGCTGAAAACACGAATGGGATGTAGGCGCCAACAGGGTGATGCAGATGTTACTGTGCCTCAGCTTTTTATCATAGATTGGCCACGCTGTACGTTTGAACAGCGTTCAGCGATGCTGGAAGCCACCACACATTAAGCAGATACTTAATCTAGCCATTGTTAGAGCGCGAACAACCTTGAAGCTGGCTTGGGACGGACCAGCAGAATGCGCAGCTGTGACGCGGTGCGGAGGCCGAGTGGCTTATGTCCGGGTGTTTGCAGTCGCACCTGACGATGCACGAGGGGAAGGGTTGCGGCAAGATCGATCTCAACGGCTTCAAGGACGGTATCACCAACGGCAACCAGTGGTACTCGCTGACCGGCGGCATGCAGGATTGGAACTATATCAACACCAACTGCATGGAGCTGACGCTGGAAATTAGCTGCGTCAAGTACCCCTTCGCCAAGGAGCTGCCGCGCTACTGGAACGAGAACAAGAAAGCTCTGCTCTTCTTCATAGAACAGGTCAGCCGCACTTTTCGCGAGCGCTGTTTTGAAGGCACTTGTGTCGCTTGTACGTTGGTGGTGTCGGCCTGCTTGGTCGGGCTGATCCGTGGTCGAAGCGTAAGACATTGCCAGTGGGTGCCTGCGCGGTTATGTTTGGTATGTCAGGTCTTCCTGCCCAGGCGGAGGACGCTGAAGCCGACCTTGGCGACGTGGATCGTCAGGTGGGGCTGGACGCCACCGAAGATGTTGTCTGGCATCTCACACACTGCCCTTTTTTGTCAAAGCCCAGGCCCAGACCTGTGGAGCGTCTACCAGAGGTCCTCATCTGTAGTGTCCTTTACCTCAGAGCCAGGTCTGTGGGATCCGCCACCCCAGGCCCCGATCTATGGGGTTCTGTACCTCGCGGGGTGCGCCGCCCCAGGCCCTGATGTGTTGCCCCCTCGGCCCCAGTCCCTGGTCTGTTGCACCCTCCGCCCCAGGCGTGGTTTGTGGCGCCCTCCGCTCCAGGACGTGATCCGTTGCACCTTCGGCCCCAGTTCCTAATTTGTTACACCCTCCGCCCCAGGCCCTGATCTGTCACCCTCGGCCCCAGTTCCTGATCTGTTGTACCCTCGGCCCCAGGCCCTGATCTGTTTTACCCTCGGCCCCAGGCCCTGATCTGTTTTACCCTCGGCCCCAGTTCCTGATCTGTTACGCCCTCCGCCCCAGGCCGTGACCTGTTGTACCCTCGGCCCCAGGCCCTGATCTGTTTTACCCTCGGCCCCAGGCCCTGACCGGTGTGAGCGGTTTCGTGACGGACGCCAACAACAACGGTCTGTCAAACGTCACTGTATCGGTGGAAAACATCAACAAGGACGTGATAACGGCGGCCTTCGGCGACTTCTGGCGTCTGCTGGTGCCCGGCCGGCACACGCTCGTTTTCCACGCTCCCGGGTCAGTCGCCGAGCGCGCCGGTCTGCCGTGACTGTGGGGGGGGGGGGGGGGGGGGCGGGGCGGCAAGACGATCTGTCTTTGACCGGGGAGGGGGAGGGGAGGAGGCAGCAGGGACGGCTTGCGGTGACTGTGGGAGGCGGCAGGGACGGCCTGCCGTGATCGGCTCGCTGGTCGTGGTTCCGCTTCTGCAGACGCTGACTTCTTTCCCCAGTAGTGATCGGTGCTCGCCGGAGGTGCCGGTGCTGCTCCAGGCTGGAGGCGAACGGACGCTGGCTGTGACAGCTGCTTCCTGGCGTGTTGTACTGTCCGGTGGCGTCCCTGGCCCTGGCTCTGACCGAGTGCGTCTCGACGCCAGGTACCGGGTGGAGCGGCGCGAGGTGGACGTGCCGTACCTGTGGGCGAGCCAGGTGAACGTGACCCTGACACCGGACGACTCGGAGCAGTGGGCGACGCAGCACGACCTCGGCCTGCTGGAGAACCTCATATCGGACGGCTACTGCAGCATGGTGCAGCTGAAGAAACAGCTGGCCGAGATGGAGAACCGCTACCCGCAGTCGCACGAGGTCATCGTCAACACCACTCCGTGGAGCTCCGTCATGCCGGCCGTCAAGATCGTGGCCGAGGTGAGACGCTGGGCGCGGCGGCACCGGAGCGGCTCGCTCGGTCACCGGCGCCGGGCCGTGTGCGGTCAGTCCGGCGATCAGGCCAGATGTCCGGCGGCAGAAGGAGTTAAGGGAGTGTGGTTACCGGGACGCGCTCTGGTTTGATGCGCTGTTGTGAGCCGCAGTTTATCGGAAGCCTGCCCTACCTAGCCCTGTGTATGGACGGGGTTTGATAGTCTCCGTTCGATGCGTATTTAACCCCGATCTGCGCCATGTATTCGACCAAGCAGCCTCGATCCTTGTGATCCACCGTTCTCGTCCGTCAACTGGACCCCGTTTCCCTCCGTCGGTTTGGACTCCGTTTCTACCGTCGTCTGGACCCCGTTCCCTCCTTCGACTGGACCCCGTTCTCTCCGTCGCATGGACACGTTCTCTCCGTCCATTTAACCCGTTCTCTCCGTCGACTGGACGCCGTTCGCTCCGTCTCTGCAGGGTCCGCTGTCCGAGTCGGAGCGGGTAACAGTGGCGCTGGTGGGCGGCGTGGACGGCCGCCAGCCGGCCGGCGGCGAGCTGCTGCTGCGACTGGCCCGTCACCTGGGCGCAGCCCTGCTCAGCCCCGGCGCCGGCCAGCTGGGCGACGCGCTCCGCGGACTCGTCGTCTACATCGTGCCCCGCGTGGAAAGGGACGGCTTTGACGTCCACCAGGAGGGTGGGTAGAGCGGCGGGAGCTGATGTCCCGCTGGCGGCGGCGTGCCGGTATCTGTGTGGCACTCACTGCTGGGTGGGGCGGGCCAGCCGGTTCAGGAGAGGAGATCCGTGGACTGTGCCAGACGCCCATGTGCTGTCAGCTCAGGCGAAGTCATGGGGGTGACTTCGTGCAAGGTTTTGCGTGTCGTTGTCAGTCAGTCATCAGTGTTACCGGGAGTCATCTGACTGCTTGTGGGCGTGGCGACGGACCTCTGGGACTAGGGCGGCGCCAACGCCGCTGAGCGCCGCCGCGTTCCATGCCCGGTGACGATGTGACCCCGGGAGCCGACTCGGACGCCGAGCGCCAGCGGGTGTTGGGCGGCGCCGGCGCCGGCCCCAGCCCCGGCCCCAGCCCCAGCCCCAGTCGTGACGGCTCGCTCCACCCACCAGGCAACTGCTCGCTGTCAACTGGGGCGGCGGGCACCGGCACTGCCGCGCTGCCCAACCAGCTGCACACGATGGTGGCGCAGGTGCGCGCCGACGTGGTGCTCAGTCTGGAGGGGGGCGGCCAGTTCGTGCGGTACGCGCCCAACACGGCCGCCGACTTCGCCGGCTCGGCGCTGCAGCAGCAGACGCTGGAGACGCTGGCCGGCGCCTACATGGCCCAGCACCCGGGCATGAAGCGGGTAAGAGGGGGGCGCGCGTCTCGGCGGCGTCGCGGCCGGCCGCCGACGGGCGCTGGTGGGTGCGCTGCACGGCCGGCCCGACGGCACGCCAGATTCGGCGGCGCCGCGGCCGGATCTGCCCGCTGCCCACAGCCCGCGGCCGGCGGCTGTGGAGGCGAGACGCCGCCAGTGGCGACCGGCCGCGGCGCCACCGGGCTGCAGCGTTATCGCCAGGACATGTGCTGAGCATGTCGGTGGGTGGTATTTCCCAGGCCGGGGATTTTAAGGCAGGATCTTACGTGTCGTCCCGAGTCGATGTCCGCCGTGTGCGCGTGACTGCACAGCCGCTGCGGGAGGGGAGGGGGGGGGGGGGGGGAGGACGTGCGCATGCCGGACGGGTTGCGGTCTCCGGACCGGACGGCTGCGGTCGGAACTCCCGGCCGCCGCCCGGCCTGACGGCGCCCGCTGTCCGGCAGATGTCCTGCGGCGACCAGCAGGCCACCGGCATGATGCAGGGCCGCGACGTGCCCGGCAGGACCTTCTCCAACCTGCAGGAGCAGCTGCTGCAGGAGTTCGGCACGCTGATGGTGCGTGCTGCCCGGCGGCTCCGGCGGCGTGTCTGCCGGCCGGCCGGGGCGGCCAGTCGTTCCGCCGGACGGGGAATACCCGTGGACTGGCCAGACTTGGTCTTGCCAACGTTTCGTATCTGCCAGCTGGCTTGCCAGGCTGGTTCTGTGGCGCTGCTGCTGTCGAAACGTCTCACGTCATTGGCTGCTCGTCGTCCTGCTCACGTGAATGCTGTTTTGTTGGTCCGAAACTGTTATTCTAACAATCACGTGATAATCATAACGCTGTGTTTTGATCGTGTTGGTGTGTTTATATATATATATATATATATATATATATATATATATATATATATATATATATATATATCACAGGCTCTCGTATTCAGTTTGCGTTCGCCAGTCACGTGACGGCGGCGGAGAGGAGCCGGGCCGGCCCCACTGACGGGGACGCCGCCTGGTGCCGCAGGTCTCGGCCCACGTCAGCTGCTGCGATTTCCCGCGCCACTACCAGCTGCCGCAGCTGTGGCGCGACAACCTGGCGCCGCTGCTGGCCTTCCTGCGCGCCGCGCACCAGGGTAAAGGGGCGTTCGGGCTCGAGCCGGCGGCGGTGACGTCCGGCGCCGGCGCGACCGGCTCCTGGCTGGAGCGGCTGTACGACGGCGCCTGGCTGTGCACTGACTACGGCACCCACTATGACTGCCACCGGCCGCGGCCCGAGCTGGAGCAGGCGGCCGCGCCGCTGGCTGTCGGCTAGGTGCCGTGCCCTGTCCTCCGCGACGCCTGGCGCTCCGCTCTGTCCTGTCTCCGCCCCGCCTGCTGAACCTCTCCCCCGGGCCGAGCTGGCTTTGGCGCCGGGGTACTCACCGCAGTTGCGTTGTTGAAATCCTGGCCGGTTTGAGTGCGGAGATGCTGCGCTTTGTTGTGTGCAGGCGCCCGGTGCCGTTGGCCAGCAGAGCGCCCGTTCTCGGCACGACACTTGGGCGCCGCGTCAGTATCGAGTACGCGGAACAGTACGAGATTCGAGCCAGTACCAGAGTCGGGTCACCGATGCCTTTGCCACGTATTTTGTGCCTCACTTGGGCGCAGCCAGCTCTGGCCGGCTAGTGACCGGCTGTTGATTTTTGTGTTCACGGTGTTCACAAATGCTTCCAGTTAGGTGGCAAGGATGTAGATCGTAATGTACGTGCTACTGGAGCCCGCTGTTAGGCCTCCGTGACATGTTGCCCCCCCCCCCCCCCCCCCATTCGAGATGAATCAATCAGCAGTAAGAAGAGTGTGGGCGAAGCGGTTGTCGAGTCACCTCGGGCGGCACAAGTCGAAGGAGCAGGTCACTCCCGAGATGTGTGAAATGTGGAGCCGAACTGGGATTGTTCGGAGCTGTGGTAGCAGTAGCAGCATTATTTTTAGTTTACATCCTCGCCACCTGCCTGCCTGCATCTGAGAATCCTGGTGGTCGACGATCCGCCATTTTGTTGAGTCGGCTGGCCTCCAGCCCCACAGCGGCAACCGGTGGCCATTTTGCCAGTGCTGCTGACAGCTTTGGCGTCAGACAAGATGCCGGCGGCGCAGTCCCGTTTCGCAAACAACGCAAATCAAATCTGCTTCTGCTCACCACGTCCTCTCCCGCTGGGCCCAGCTTCGGCGCCAGCTTGAGCCTACTTATACCTACTGGAGCCTACTTAACCGCAACCTGTACACAGTGTACCTGCTTGTTACTCAGTGCATCCCGCGGGGCGCCCCTCATACTAAGCTCAATGTACTCGTGTAGATCCGCCAGCGACGTACGCTTCGATGCGCTTCCGCCATGACGGCTTTCAAAGCGTGCCAGGAGACTTATATGTGCAGAAACCGTTAGTTCCTGTCGGTTTCAGGCTCTTGGGGCTTTCCGCTTGCTGGTGGTGGCTGGATGTCGCGCGGGACGTATTGGCTCAGTGCCGTACTTGCCCCGAATTCCGAGCAGGTTCTCAGCGCAGCTCAGTGTTGCACTGCGCCTAAGTATTAAAAGCATTTGGTTTCGGCCACGTTACTCCAGTTTTGGTGGTGGGAAGCTAGTAAGAAGCTGTTGGGTTTGCATAGTTTATGGAAAGGGTTATTTTGGATCCTTCATGGACGTTGATAGTACTGGTTGGGTGGTGTAGAAATACGGCGCGGGCTTAGCCGCGTTTTACGCGCATTGTTACTGTTACGGTGAGATCTGATGACTTAGTCGAGCCGGCCACACTAGTTAAAGACACGGGTGCCTACACATCGCCACGGTCGAGCCGGGCGCGCGCTCAAACGACAACGGCCCCGGCGGCCGGCGGCGGGCGGGGCGGGATGGCGCGCCGCCTGTGTGGCCGGGCCGCGCTGCTCAGGCTGGCCGGCCTGGCTGGTCCGGGATGGTCCAGGCTGGTCCCGACTTGTCCGGGGTGGTCCCGACTGATCCGGGTTGGTCCCGGCTGGTCCGGGATGGTCCCGACCGGTCCAGGCGGGTCCCGACTGGTCTGGGGTGGTCCTGACTGGTCCGGGGTGGTCCGGGGTGGTCCCGGCTGGTCCGGGGTGGTCCCGGCTGGTCCGGGATGGTCCCGACTGGTTCGGGATGGTCCCGACTGGTCCCGCCAACCCTGTCTGACTGGCGCTGACTGGCTCCGGCGGCGGTCGGCGGGGGCGGCAGACGCAGCCTCCCAGTACGGTCGGACCGCGCTGCGCCAGGCCGCCCGCCTGCCGTACCGGGGCGCGGCGGAAGGTGGGCACGCCCGCGTCGCAGCGGCGTGACGATAGTATTATGGTCCGGGTCTTCTCTTACCAGCCGTTTACGCTCAAACCGAACCGGCCGTCTTCCGTCGCTTTTTTCCACCCGCGGTTCGGTCCATTCAATGTATGCTGCGCGAGCCGATTGCCTCCTGACCAGTACCCCTGCGAGTGCGCCCGGTCACGCGGGTCGCCATATGCGCGCCCCGGCCATTAGTGCTCCAGTGGGCGATCCCTCTGGCTGCCTTATGGCGAACGGCGGGTCAGACTCCGTACAAAAATACAGCTCAACATCGATATGGTGCCATTTGCATGTAGTTTAGAGTCCATATGGTATTTGGTACACTTAAGCATTCCATGCAGCGACCTCGTTCTACTTCGTTGTTTTTCTTGTGCTGGCTTCGTGGAGTATTCATGGGAAGGGCTGTGGATGGTGGCGCGTCGCAGTGACGCTGTTCTCGATGGTGGCGCACCACAGCGACGCAGCCCTCGATGGTGGCGCGCCACAGCGACGTAGCTCTCGATGGTGAGCTCGCCACAGCGACGCAGCTCTGGATGGTGGCGCGCCATAGCGACGTAGCTCTCGATGGTGAGCTCGCCACAGCGACGTAGCTCTCGATGATGAGCTCGCCACAGCGACGCAGCTCTCGATGGTGAGCTCGCCACAGCGACGCTGCTCTCGATGGTGGCGCGCCGCAGCAACATAGCTCTCGATGGTGGCGTGCCACAGCGACGATGCGAGTGCGCTGCAGCAACGTCCCAGCGTGGCTCTGATAAAGGCTGTCTCTGGAAGTGGCTCAGTCGCTGTCATTCTAGAGATGCGCTCGGTCATCAGCGCACGGCCACTGGCATCGGCTGCGGCAGTATGAGGTGGGAGGGACGAGGTCTTGCATTACGCATACAAGCCATGTTTTGCTCTATACTAACGCATTATAGATGCTTATTTTTCAAGTGCTGCGTTCAAGCACGGTGACCAATGGTGTGTGAAATTGGAGTGGCAATAAAATGTCCCCAAGGCCCATTGTTTTCCTGACCAGCAGAAGGAAAAGAGCATGACTCGTTAGGGAAGCGGAAACTGGCGTGTTGCAAATGAGAATCGTGTTCTGCGTGCTCTTGACAAACACGTCGAAGCAGTCTTACTCAAAAGGTGCTGATACTTGCCTGGTTAGAACGAGAACAAGGTTACAGCGTGGATAGTCTAAGCAACGTGGTCTGACGCCGTGGATAGAACACCAGTCATAAGTTATGCACACCACAATGCATGGAATGGGCACCATGGGGGCGTCCGCTCGAAGCCACGAGACGTATCCTGCAGGTGTCTGCTACTTGGCCTGGTTCCCTTCGCGACTTGAATGACCTTGAACTTGACCCACTGGCTGTGAGCGTTGCACAGACTGCGAGTGTGGCGCCGCGGCCGCACAGTGAGCCCGCTGCTGCGCGTGCGGCACCCACCACCGTTGTCTCCGGCACGTTCCTGTGTAGGGCACGGACGGGTCACGTGCTGACCGGTCCCGGCGCCGCCCGTAGGTGACCCATGTCACGTGCTGACCGGTCCTGGCGCTGCCCGTAGGCGTCCCATGTCACGTGCTGACCGGCCCCGGCGCTGCCCGTAGGTGACCCATGTCACGTGCTGACCGGTCCTGGCGCTGCCCGTAGGCGTCCCATGTCACGTGCTGACCGGTCCCGGCGCTGCCCGCAGGCATCTCGGGTCACGTGCGGGACGCTGCCGGCGCGCCGCTGCCGGCGGCGGCGGTGCACCTCTCGGGTCCGTACGGCGACGGGCTCCTGAACCTGACCGGCGCCGGGCACTTCTCGGCGTTGCTGCCAGAGGGCACATACACCATCAACGTGAGTGAGCAGGCGGTACGCGGCCGGCGCCGGACGCCGGACGCGAGATGCCCCTCCGTGTAGGCCGTCGGCGGTCCCGCCGGTGACCGTGCCGTGCCGTGGGCTCTCTCTGTCTCTTGGCGTAGGCAGGCACTGACACCGTCCCGGAAGTGGCGCCGTCCGGCCGACCTCCCCGTGGTCTCGCCTGGAGCGAGCGGCTGCTGACGCCGGCCCAGAGGTGGCGCTGTCTGGCCGGCCTCCTCGTGGTCTCGCCTGGAGCGGGCGGGCGCTGACGCCGGCCCAGAGGTGGCACCGTCTGACCTGCCTCCTCGTGGTCTCGCCTGGAGCGGGCGGCTGTTGACGCCGGCCCAGAGGTGGCACCGTCTGACCTGCCTCCTCGTGGTCTCGCCTGGAGCGGGCGGGCGCTGACGCCGGCCCGGGTGCGGCGCCGTCTGACCGGCCTTCCTGCCCGGCAGGTGACGCTGGACGGCTTCCAGGCGCGCTCGGAGCGCGTGCATGTCGGCCTGAACTCGCACGCCGACGCCAGCATGGTGCTGGAGAGCGCCAACCAGTCGGCTCATCTCAGCTACCACCCGGGCACCGGCGCCGCCGAGCTGCTGAACGGGCTGGCGCAACACTACACCGAGATCAGCCGCTACTACAGGTGGGCTGCCGCCAACGCCACCTGCCGCCCGGCTGTGCCTTGCTCCAGCAGTCACCACGGCGGCGCCATGTTGACTAATGCACGGAGCACCACATGCAGATCCGTCGCTCCGTTGCGGACCAGCCGGTCTTTGCTCGCGCACGGCGCCGCTGGTGCTCGCGTCGCTCGCGGCGCCGCTGGTGCCGCCCCGCCGCTGTCCGGCGTCTGCTGTGTGGTCGGCCGGTAGCGCGTCGCAGCCCGCTGCTGACCGCCCGTGCGCCGGCGACGTTTCAGCATCGGCGGCGCAGGCGTGGACATCCCCTGCCTGGAAATGACGGCCGGCATTCACGAGAAGGGCGGCGCGCTGACCAAGCCGAGCGTGCTGCTCCTGGGCACCGTACGCGCCCACGAGCTGGTCAGTGACAGTTGTCTCGCCCCGTGGTGGGAAGGACGAACAGGATAGCCGACGTGGAAGCAACTAAGGCTCGTGCCAAATTTGAAGTCGGAGAGTAATGAAAAGGGTGTAATTGCGGCTAATGACCTCGTCAGTTTCGTACAACAAGGACGGAACACTTGGCAGAATCTGAAATAAAATGTGAATCTAACTGCCGTGCTGTCGTGCGAGTCGTCTCGCTCTCTGTCGTGCCTGCTTTAGCCCGTCTGCTCCGTTGCTAGTGCGTCTACCGGTCGGCCCTGAGGTCCAATCTCGCGGCGTGGCCGGTAGGTGTCGCGCGAGCTGCTGCTCCAGCTGGCGACACACCTGGCCAGCCGGTACGCCTCCGACAGCGAGGTGGCCCGCCTGCTGGACCAGTATCGCGTGCTGGTGGTGCCGGCGCTCGATGGCTTGCACCGCTCCCAAACGCCCTCCTGTAACAACACGGGCCCGGAGCGTGACCTGGACACCAGCTTCAGCAGTGACGTCACCCCAGGTGCGCACCACCGTTGGCCTACGTGAGCCGGTGTCAGAGAGCCACCGTGTCAGGGAGGGCCGCCGCGTAAGGACCGTGTCAGGGAGGGCTGCTGTACTAACCGTGTCAGGACGGGCCACTGCACTGGCTGTGTGTCAGGGAGGGCCGTTGTACTGACTGTGTCAGGGAGAACCACTGTACTAACCGTGTGAAGGGGGGGGGGGGGCATTGCACTGGCTGTGTGTCAGGGAGGGTCGCTGTACTAACCGTGTCAGGGAGAACCACTGCACTGGCTGTGTGTCGGGGAGGGCCACTGTACTAAGCATGTGAAGAAAGGTCGCTGTACTGACCGTGTGAAGGAAGGCCACTGTACTGACTATGGTAGGGAGGGCCACTGCACTGGCCGTGTGTCAGGGAGGACTGCTGTACTGGCCGTGTCAGAGAGGGCCGCTGTGCTGATCGTGTTAGGGTAGGCCTTTGTACTGACCGTGTTAGGGAGGGCCACTGTACTGACCGTGTGTCAGGGAGGGCTGCTGTACTGACCGTGTCAGAGAGGGCCGCTGCACTGACTGTGTGTCAGGGAGGGCCACTGTACTGACCGTGTGTCAGGGAGGGCCGCTGTACTGACCGTGTGTCAGGGAGGGCCGCTGTACTGACCGTGTCAGAGAGGGCCGCTGCACTGACTGTGTGTCAGGGAGGGCCGCTGTAATGGCCGTGTGTCAGAGAGGGCCGCTGTACTGACCTTGTGTCAGGGAGGGCCGCTGTACTGACCGTGTGTCAGGGAGGACCGCTGTACTGACCGTGTGTCAGGGAGGGCTGCTGTACTGACCGCGCCGCCGGGTCCCCAGCGGCCGCGGCGCGGAGCGAGCTGCCGGCCGAGACCCGGGCGCTGATCAGCTGGCTGGCCGAGCGGCGGCCCGTGCGCACGCTGGTGGTGCGCGCCGGCGCCGAGGCCGTCACGTTCCCGTACACGGCGCCGCGCCGCCACCTCCAGCCGCACTCGGCGCTCGCCACTGGTGACGAACAGGTACGCCGCCTGCCGCCGCTCGCTCCCACTCCGTCGTCTCCCAGGGGTGCAGACTGGGGACTGGTGTGCTCTGGGTGTATCGGTGGCAAGTCGTGTTTTGATAGGCTCCGATAAGTTCAGTTTTTTTCCCGCGTGTTTTGCCGTTTGCCTTCATCTGGCGGTGCTTTATATACCATTTGGCAGGTTGTGTATGAACATGGCCCTGCAGTGACATATGGAAGGCCTAGAAGCCGATGCTCATTTCACTTTCGCGAGCCGTTCGCCTGCACCTCCCGCCTATGGTTTCATCCTTGACCGGCGGGCTGCCTTGTCCCGCCTCTGACAGCGTTCCGTGGTCGCGTTGCGTCCTGTCTCTGACGCCGCTCCTCGTCGACAGACGTTCCGCTCGCTGGCGGCTGAGTACGTGCGCACCGAGGTCGGCGTCGTCAACAGCACGGGCCGCTGCGACGGCAGCGCGCTGCCCGGCGGGCTCGGCCACCAGGCCGACGTCCACCCACACTCCGGCAGTCTGGTGGTAAGGCCGGCGCGCCCGCCGCTCGCCCAGCCCGGCTCCTGCCGGCCTCCGTCTGCTTAGTCCGGTGGCCGGCTGACGCCCGGAGAAGCGATGTGTCTCTTTCAATCACACTGTGGATTGTGCGTGGCTGCGTCCAGGCAGTGTGTTTTCTCAGTGCTCGGTGGGTGGGGTGGGTCGCGGCCTAGGATGCCGCGGACTCGTCGCCCCGGAACAGCACTGTGACGCCCCGTGACGCCAAGTGGCGCCCCGTGGCGCCCTGTGCCGCCCCGTGCCGTCCCAGGACAGCGCCGTGACGCCCCCTGCCGGCGTGTCGTCAGGACTACCTGTACGACGCAAACCTGACGCTGGCGCTGTCGGCGTTCGTGTCGTGCTGCCCGGGCCCGGACGTGGCCCAGCTGTCGGCGCTCTGGCGGCGCCACCGGCCAGCTATGCTGGGCTTCATCGCCCAGCAGCAGGGCATACAGGGTGAGTCACCCAGCAGTGGGGCACACACCGCAGTCACCCAGAGGGGTATACAAAGTCAGTCACCCAGCAGTTGGGCACACAGCCAGCCACTCAGCAGTGGGAGTATATGAAATCAGCCACCCTGCAGCGGGGCGTATTAGGTGAGGTACTCGGGTACATTGCAAACATAGATACGGTATGCAGGACGGTATGCAGGCCAGATGTGCACACTGATCGACTGACACTGCACCCATCCTGAGTCTGCCACTCAGCGTGTGCGGCTGTCATAGCTGACGTGGTGTCCGGCGCTCGGGTCTGCGTGACGCCGGGCTGACGGCGCCGGGGTCTGCGTGACGCCGGCCTGACCTCGCTGCGCCGCGCCGGCAGGCTTCGTGACGGACCAGCAGAACGCGCCGCTGGCGGGCGCCGTGCTCACGGTGAACGGCTCCACCTTCACCACCCGCACCGGCAGCGACGGCCAGTTCTGGCGGCCGCTCACGCCCGGTATGGCTCGCCGCCGGTGTGCGGGCGGCCACGCGCTGGCGCCCAGGCTCGTGCGGCAGACGTTCGCTGGCGCGAAAAAAGAGTGTGGTTGAATGTCGAGGAGGCGGGAAGAGGCGCGTGCTGGTGGCCTGTAGCTGCAGCTGTGGACCCCGTGGCCGTGTCTCCGCAGCTTTCTTTAGTGCTCTCAGGATGTAGTATCGTCATACGCGCGGCGTATCTGCAGGTGGATTAGTAGGCATGCGTTGTGGGTGCGGGCGACCGTTTGCCGTCGTGCCACCATGCATCGCTCACAGCCGTCTGGACCTCGCTGAGTGCCGTGTCGCTCTGCGTCTATCCGCGGCGCCGCCCTCGTCCGTCCCGTCCCTCTCCGCCGCTCCGGGCCGCTGGTCCCAGCGCGTGCCGAGCCTGCGCTGCCGCGTGACCAGGGCCGCTCCGGCAGGCGTGGTGACGGTGCATGTGTCGGCGCCGGCCCACCTGGCCGTCGAGAAGCTGGTGTCGGTGTTCGCCGGCCGGCCGACGCACCTGCAGGTGGCGCTGCAGCGGGACCGGCTGGTGGCCGGCATGCCCCGGATGGTACTCGTCATCCTGCTCGGTGAGGCGGCCGGTGGCGCGCCGGACGCGGGCGACGCCGCCGGGCGGACCGCTGCCCGCCGTCGTACCCGTGACTGGCCGCCGCGCCTGGGCGGGGCCTGCCCAGCGTGCGGCGGTCGGACGCCCCGGGTTTCCTTGCCATTCGAGTGTCCGGGCGCGGCTGTGGTGCCGCCCGCGCGCCTCGGCGGAGCGTGGTTTGAAGACGCGTCGGGTGTCACTGGCCCGATGGTGCTGTCCGGCGGCCTGTGTGCAGGTGTACCTTCTGGCTGTGTCGTCGTCTGTAGACTCATTCGGCCTGATTCTAGCAGACTGTGTGTCCGTGTCTGCAAGCTCCCTCGGTCTGATGCCTGCGGACTGTGTGTCCGTGTCTGTAGGCTCCCCCGGTCTGATACCAGCAGACTGTCCGTGCTTGCAGGCTCCTCGGTCTGATTCTAGCAGACTGTGTCTGTGTCTGCAGGATCCCTCGGTCTCATGCCTGCAGACTGTGTGTCCGTGTCTGTAGGCTCCTCGGCCCGATACCTGCGGGCTGTGTATGTCCGTGTCTGCAGGCTCCCTCGATCTGATGCGTGCAGGCTATGGTCCGTGTCTGTAGGCTCCCTCGGTCTGATACTAGCAGACTGTGTGTCCGTGTCTGCAGGCTCCCTCGGTGTGATGCCTGCAGGCTATGTGTCCGTGTCTGTAGGCTCCCTCGGTCTAATACCAGCAGACTGTGTCCTGTGTCTGCAGGCTTCCTCGATCTGATGCTAGCAGACTGTGTGTCCGTGTCTGCAGGCTCCCTCGGTCTGATACCAGCAGACCGTGTGTCCGTGTCTGCAGGCTCCTCAGCCCGATACCTGCGGGCTGTGTGTCCGTGTTTGCAGGCTCCTCGGTCTTACGATGGTGTCTTCAGCGTGTGCATGTGTAAACTCTGGCCACCTAACTGTGTTTGCCGAGTCTGGTGGCGATGGTGATCTCTAGCTACAGCTGTGGACCCTGCGACCGTGTCTCCGCAGGCTCGCTGGGCCTGGTGGCGGTGATCGTCTGCATGCTCTGCGTGACCCTGTGCACCAGCCGCTCTGGCCGCAAGCGCCGGGGACGCGACAACATGCGCAGCGTCTACGGCTTCCACCAGCTGAAGCAGCAGGCCAGCAAGACGCTGAACATGTACGAGGACGACTCGGACGAGGAAACGCTGGGCCAGTTCCATGACGTACCGCTCACCAAGACCAAAGCCGCGGGCGGTGAGTGCCGCCGGGCGAGCCGAGCTTCTCACGATGGCTGCGGCACCGGAGACGGCCTTCTCTGCTTTTGTATACGTTTTGTTGGCAGTTTTTGACGTCAAGGATCGGATGCCATGCGTTTTCTTTGAACTTTTCTGGAGCGTTTTCAAAAGGATGCGTGTAACGAAACGGGCGTTTTGCTTAACGCTTTTACTCCGCGGACCTTATACGACCAAAAGTCAACCTCATCGTGGGTGCATTCTCTTCCCGTGTCGAGCCGAACTTAGCCAGGCCTGTTTCCGTTACGCGACGCTCGGCGGCCTAAGGACAGGTCTGGCAGCCCCGTGCGTCTGGACGTGCTTCCGACGTTCCTGACATGGGTCGTCGCTCGTCTGTCCGCCAGGCGCTGCCCGGCCGCTGCGGCCGTTCCACGACCTTCCGTCGTCCGACAGTAGCTCCGAGGAGGAGGTGTTCATTCCGGGCGGACGCAGCTTGCTGCGGAGGTAGGCCGCCAACAGTCGTCACCGGCCACGCGCACGTGGAGACGCCTGCCGCGGAGGTAGGCCGCCTACAGCCGTCGCCGGCCTCTCCTCGCACGTGGAGACGCCTGCTGCGGAGGTAGGCCGCCGACAGCCGTCGCCGGCCACTTCTCGCACGTGGAGACGCGGACGCAGCCGCCCCCTCGCTCCGGCTCTCCGGCCGGATGTTCTGTGACGAACCGGCAGGCCGCCGGGGATACTGCCTGGCGGGGGTGGCCCGGACCGCGCCCCTCGTGCGGAACTGCCCCCGATGTTGACCCGAGGACGCTGCGCCGTGGCGGTACTGCCGACCGCGCCCCCCGTGCGGAGCTGCTCCCGTTGTTGACTCGTGGATTCTGCGCCGTGGCGGTACTGCCGACCGCGCCCCTCAAGCGGAGCTGATCCCGTTGTTGACTCGAGGCCGCTGCGCCGTGGCGGTTCTGCCGACCGCGCCCCTCGTGCGGAGCTGCTTCCGTTGTTGTCTCGATGACTCTGCGACAGTGTCATAGTTCCGGCTACGCCCTACGTACGGCGCTGCCGCTGGTGATGACGGCCGGGCTTGGCGCGGTGGCAGCGCAGGTATTCCCGGCTGCGTCCCTCGTGTGGAGCTGCTGCCGATGGTGGTCTGGTCCTCAGGCACTGTGCGGCGCAGGGCGGCTGGGACGCCGTCTCTTGTAGTGGGCTGTCGTCCAGCCCCATGAGCTGCGCACAATGGTAACGGGGCTGAATTGTATAATTCAAGCCGACGGCTTGGATCTTTTACGCTTTTACGCGGGGTGATGTGCACTGGAGTGGGCTGTTGTAGTCTGTCACTAGAGTCTAACTTGTGTGAAGAAATGGAGCAATACAATTTACACAAAAGTGCAGCATTTTTGTTCCTCAGGCGGTGCGTGAAGACTGCGGAGGGATCACATTCGGGGGCATTTGTATACACTGGGAGCTCGTCTGACCACAGGTGCCGTCAAATATGGGATGCACAGCAGTCGGGACGCCCTATAGACGAAGGGCGATGGAGACCAATGATTTCGCGGTCCATTCTGGGATATTGTATAACTTCGATTCCGCTCGCGCTCCGTGCTCCGCGGGGGCCGGCGTCGGTCGGAGGAGACGTGAAGGCCGGAGTGAGCTGTCAGCTTGTGCAGCCTGTAGGGATCGAAATGTGCTATGTGCTGGCTGTGAGGAGGCAAACTGCTTGCTGCCAGTACCCACCTGGGCTGAGAGTTGTGTACCAATGGGAGGTGCCCCTGGCGGCTCAAGTGTTTCTTAACTCTGGGGTCCGACGGCTGAATAAGACATGCCATGCCCGTCAGTGTGTGTGTGTGTGGGGAGGAGGGGGGGGGGGGGGCTCGTCTTGCTTTCCCGAGTTCGGGAGACTGCCCCACCTCTGAGGTCACGTGACGTCACCTCTGAGTCACGTGACGTCACATCTGAGTCACGTGACGTCACATTTGAGTCACGTGACACCACCTTTGGCTCAGCGGTGACGTCACGAGAACCCTGGCATGGCAAGTCTTAATTGAAACGCCGTTTTGGCCTCGGACGATCGACTGCGCGATACGCCTGTTGTGATGATATGAGCTTCGGCGTGGTTCGTCAGCGCCTTCCTGGCGCGTGAGTTCGTTGTCGATCGGAGCTCGCTTCCAGCAGATCCAAGCTCCGTTTCTATATCAAACAGAAATCAAACGGCTGAATACACTGGGTTGAGACTCCGTTAACATCTGTTCGGCGCGTCGAGCAGCATCTAGCATTTGAGGCCGGCATTGCTATGACATGCTGTGCAGTTTGGGAACTTTTGAACGCGACCCTGTGATTTCATGAAATTGTTCGCTCAACAAGAGCTAGTCGGTCTGTGACCATGATCGACAGCCATGCCAGAGGTGACCCCTTTGGGTTGTCCGAAAAACATGATATGTATTATGGATGGCAAATGGTTTGAATGTGCAGTGAAACGCTTGAGGGTGCGGTATAGAAATTTTTGTGAACTTGAGAGCGAGCTTGAAGATGGCGAGGGTATTTTGATGGAGTTGCTTATGTTTTAGTGGACATAGCAGGCCGGTCAAAAGCAAAATATGCAGAAAAACACCACTTAAATTGAGACAAGTCAGGGTCTCTGAAGTGCGATGTTTCCCATGCACATCGCATTGCAATAATGTCTGTTCCTGATAACTGAGCGTGAGCGTTGATAATCTCATAAAACCGCGTGTCGTCTTCTGATTTTTCAACCACCCACCACATAACAGTGCGCGCTGTCCCGTACCGACTTCCGCAGCCGTGCATTGCACCGCCGTGATGTCCCCCCCCCCCCCCGCGCGGTAATGTGGCGCTACGGTGGCATTCAGCCGTCGCCGCTGACATCTGCGCGACCAAGACGGCTGTGGCGTACGGATGCGCCGGACGGGGTGTCAGCGGCACCAGCTGACCATGGGGTCGGTGGCGGCCGGGCCCGCGGCCGTCACACTTCCGGCTCGGTGGCGGCGTCGTCGGAGCCGCGTAAATCACGGCCGCTGTGGCCCTCCCTCAGCCGGCCGGCGGCCGTGGGCCCGGCGGCCGCCGCTCGCGTGAGTGATGTGCAGCGGCCGGGCGGCGCCAGTCTGGTGCGTCCAGCGCCCGGTGCAGTACGGCGTCTCCCTCGCCGATCGTCGGTGGCGCAGCATGCGCCGCACGGCCGCGCGCCGTCCGAGCTCCGTGCTACTGGCCGCCGCGCTGCTGGCCGGCGGGCTGGTGAGCAGCGCGCGGGTGGCGTCTCCGTTCGTGGTGGCTCGGACGCTGGACCGGGTGAGCGCCGGTGGCCGCTGGAGGACGCCCACGAGCGTGCCAGAGACGACGTACGCCTACGTGCGGCGGGCGCGCCTGCAGAACGGGCCGGGGCCGCAGCCTGTGCGGCGTGCCGAGCCTGGAGCCGGGCCGGAGACAGGAATGGCCGGAGGGCCTTCCGCGGCCGGCCGGCGGCAGCTCGGCGGCGAGGCCCAGCCGGCCGGCGACCGAACCCGGGGCGGCCTGCAGGCAGTCCGCACGGACGCCAGGAGAAAAAGCAAGACGAGTCCAGCTCAGGTCATCACGGAGGAACTACCCTGGCGACCACGAGATGCCTATCAAGGCCACGCAGCCGACTCTCAGATCGTCCATACGCCGGAGTGGTATGGAGGAGTCGGTCCCCGACACACCAGATCTGGTGTTGACGAGACAGCTGATCGGACGCCCAGCGATGACTTACAAACGGCTTTATATGGCATGGAGGCCGAAGTCCCTCATCTCTTCGACAACATGGGGAGTTTTGGCCCTACGGGCGAATATCTGCCCTCTGGCTTCTCGCAGTTCATGAACATCAGCCTTAGTCTGGGGTCACATGAGGCAGTGGACTCGTCTCGCTCGCCGTCCGCGCCTTCTGGTCCAGCTGCTAGCGGCCCGACCCGGCCCTACTCAAGCTCGGAGCCAGCCGAGGCCTCTCAGGCCCCCACGAAACTCACCGGGACGCCTGTGGAGGCCAGGCCGCCTGCCACGGAGGTCTGGCTGCCTCCTGGGTTCGTTCGGCGGCCTACCGAGGAGGCCTGGCCTTCTGCTGATGGATGTCTGCCGTCTGGCCAAGGACACATGTGCCGTCTGCTGAGGATGTCTGGCCGTCCGCTGAGGAGACCATGGCCGTCTGCCGAGGATGGCCTGGGCCTTCCGCCAATGACACCTGGCCGTCTGCTGTGAACCTGCTGTCTGCCGAGTGAGGCGGTGGCAGCCTGCTGACAAGGCGCGGCCGCTTGCTGAGTGGGCGCCCGCCTGCTGACGAGGCGCGGCCGCCCGCTGAGGAGGCACAGCAGCCACGCCTGATGGGGCGCGCGGCCGGACGAGCTGGGGTCGCGGCTGGCATGTTGAGCAGGATGGGCGCCGGGCACGGCGGCGCGCCGCTGCCGCCGGAGCTCACCAACAGTCACGTGGCGCTGCTGCAGCTGCTGTCGGCGGCCGGCGCCGAGAAGGTGCTGGCCGACCTGCGGCGAGGTCAGCCTGCGGCCGCGGCCGCCGACGAGCCCTGCCACTGCGGAGAGGTGGCCTCCCCCGGCACCGTGGTCGGCCTCACCGGGCTCGCCGCCCTGCTCATCTACATGCTCTCCATCAAGACCATCAACAGCGGCGGCCGCTCGCTCAAACGTAAGTATAGGTCGGGCGGCGAGCGACCGGGCAGGGTGGCAGCCAAAGACGAATTAGTCGAGTGTTTAGATAACTCGGATCAGTTGCCGAGCCTCAAGGCGCTTAAGTCTCGAGTCAAGCCGCTGTAATTATGCGCTAATTACTCCATTGAAGAGATAGAAATAGAGTACATCCACTCATAGGGCTTTGAGAACTTGTATGGCTATATCAATACAGAGTTATGAATTTCATTGACTAGAGTTTAATCAGGGATTAAGAGCTTCTATCTGCGCAACATTTATTCCCAATGTGGGTATGTGAAAAGTGGGATTTTCCGGTACTCCTGCAAGGCCGCGATTCTTTTTGCGGTTATTTGCGGTGTTATCGATGTTCTGCAGCGTACAAGCCACGTTTTGGTCTAATAGCTGCTCAAAGACCGTTCAGTCACATTGCGGTCCGCCCAGCAGCCAACAGCCACGTTGTGCTCCGCCCAACAGCCAGCAGCTACACTGTGCTCCTCCCAACAGCCAATAGCTGTTGCCAGGTCCTTTTTTGTGCGATAGGGTTGTCACATACCGTTAATGCGTGGATGCGTGTATGTTTTTATATTTTATCACTTTTCGTTATTTTGGGCATGCTGTTTTATCTCCTAGACCGATGACACGTAGCAGCCAAGAATGTATGTGGAGCGTCAGATGATGTCAAATATAACTACATTTTGCCCCGCCCACAGCCAATGGGTACGGCTACATCGAGAGCCTGCTGTCGGAGCTGGTCTCGGAGCACCTGGTGGACACGCCGCCGGCGCCGCAGTTCCCAGGCTTCACGTGGGACGAGTACAGCGCCGGCAAGGTGCTGCCGCCCTCGTCAGCCGCGCCGCCGCCCTCCGGCGCTGCGCTGGTGGGGTCCGGCCTGTCGGGGCTGGAGCCGGGGCTGGGGCCGGGGCTGGGGCCGGGGCTGGAGCCGGGGCTGGAGCCGGGGCTGGAGCCGGCGCCGGGGCGGCGGGTCGGGCGACCGCGTCCAGGCCCGCCCCGGCGCTCGGGGCGGCCCTACTCCCGGCCCCGGCCGCCGAGCCCGCCGCCCGGCGCGCCGCGCTCGCCCGGCCGAGGCAGCCTGCTGGCGAGGCTGGAGCGGTGGGCGCGCGGCCGGGGCCGGCTCGTCCACCGGCCGGCCAACGCTACGGCTGCGGCGCCCGACTGTGAGTGCAGCGTGCGCCACCTGCTGGACGTGCTGGGCTACGTGCCGCTGGCCGTGCTGCTCGGCTACTCCACCACGCTCTCGACGACGGCGCTTGTGTCGGGCGGCGCCGGCGGCACGGCCATTGACGTGACCATCAACGACGCCGACACCATCAGCAACAGCAACAGCAACGCGCCCGTGCTGACCAACACGGACAGCGACACGATCGTCAACACGGCGCAGGGTAACCCGATCAACACCAACACCAACACGGCCAGCAACCAGGACAGCGACATGATCACCAACAACGGCGGCCGGGCGCTGCTCCATCAACCGCGCCTCCTCCGGCACAGGACTTACCGTAAGTCGATGTGAGGTTTCATACCCCCCCCCCCCGCATTGAAATAGTCCGAGCGCGCGCTTTAGTTCATTCCTGTAGGATGCGTGTCTGCATAGTGTTTTTCAGCGAAAGCATCTTGCCGTAAGATGTCCGACGAGGACGGCGGAACTTCTCGGTAAAGCATTCCTTGCTTTTTTGTGACCGAGCCCATCAATCACGATAACTGCTTGGAGTTAGTCCCAGACCACTGTTTCCGCCCTCCTCGGAAGGCCCGTTTTTGCACCGGCCGAAATGTAAGTGGCCCGTTCTAATGAGCGTCCGGTAATGAGGCAGCGCCGGCTGACCGACCGCACTCTCTCGTACATCCTGGGCGCGCGGCGGCCGCGCCGGCCGCGGCCGACCGTCTGCGGCGCCGCCTGTGACGCCCCCGCCGCCGCCAGCCCCCAGATGTCGGCGGTCGCCGTGCGGACGCAGATGATGACGGGCCAGCGGCTGCGGTGCGACGCCGTCCGGGCGGCGGCGCCGGTCGGCAGCGGGCCGTCACTCGACGCCGGGCCGGACGAGCGAGCGTACGGCACCGCTCAGCGCCGCCCCACGGTCGGCCGGACGGACACTGGTGCGGCGACGGGGGACACTCGGTCGGTCGGTGCAGAGCCGGTGCCGGCCGGGCGCTGACCAGTGCCGACCGGCGGACGTCCGGCGCGCGGCTCCCGCCCGCGCGGCACTGGTGTTTGCTCACGACTGCCCGCGGCTCTTCCGCGGTGCCGTCCTGACGCATCGCACCGAGTGGCGTGTGCCTCCAGAGGACTCTGCGAGAGCTGGACGAGGTGGCCTCGCAGCCATCTCGCTCGCGCCCTTCACTTCATCGTCAGGAGTGCGAGCTCTCGCAACGGAGGTCTTGCGTCTAACTGGTAATACTCGGGCATTGCAGAGGTCGCGACCCGCCGAAAGCGGTCCCTTCTGTTGAGCCGCGTGCCGGTCGGACGGCCTGACAAATCCGTCCGCCAATCGACTGATCATGAGCCAGTCGCTGTGTGTCGCGGTGTGTTTGGTAAGCGCACTGTCCGGGTCCTGGACGGCGCCGGCGACCAGCGTGCTACCTGCTCACCGGGAGAGGTCCGCGCTCTCCGCGCTGCCAGCGGCGGTCAGCCTGGCAGCCGGCAGCGCCGCGTCGGTGCGGCACATCGCCGACTGGAGGCCATTGCTCAGCAGCGTGACCGGCGTCATTCTGCTGCCGAGCGAGCCGGAGGGCTCGGCGACGGCGTCCGCCGGTAGCGGAGCGCGCCTCAGACAAGTCACCCTCTGGGATGTGATGGCCGGCGCCAGGCGCCGCCGCCTGCGTCACTCGGCCGCTGCCGACGGTTCGCGTAAGGTGGTGAAGAAGGACCACCCTAAGCAGTTGGCTCGCCTTGTGATGCGGCGAGGTAAATCTCGGGGCGCCGTAAGGATATCGCGGGACAGGCAGGCGGTCGTGAACACTGTCACGCGTGAGCCGCGCCGGTTTACGAAAGCCAAACCGGTCCACATCCTAAACAGTGCAAGGGTTTCGAGAATGCTTCCTAGAAAAGCTTCACGAACTGTCCAAGTTCGCAATCGTCCAAAATGGGTTCGGCGGGTGATGAGAAAGAAGCAGACTGATGCCAGGCAGCACCCTCAACCCAACGCAAAACTGTATCAAATCTTCAAGTTCATGACCGAGCTAATGATCGAGAACGCTTCCACAAATCAAACGGTCACCCGCAGCGACAACCGTGGCGCAGCCAGCGCCAACGTTACGTCCCTGACGCTGCCCGTTCCCCAGCGCCTGATATCATCCGCGTCCCCCAGCAGCGCCCTCCCGCTGGCACCCCCTCCGGCGACGCCGACCGCCGGCGGGCCGTCCCCGACGGGCGGCGAGGCTGGTCCGGCCGCTGCCACCGCCGCCGCCGCCGGGGGTCAGCGCGTGGCATCGTCTGCCGCCCCCGGCTACTACGGCCGGCCGCCGCGGCTGCCGGCCGCTGAGCCGGGCGTCTGCTACTGTGCCGAGTCGGCGGCGGCGTCGGCGGCCGCCGCCGGCCTCTCGGTGCTCTTCTCGGCAGGAGTGTACGCGCTGGCGAGCGCCGTGCTCTCCGGCCAGCTGGGCCTGCCCAGTCTCGGTCTGACGGTCAGCAGGGCGCACGGCAGGGCCGGCCTCGCCCGGAGCCTTTACAGAGGTGAGAGATCACTTGGCACTCTCAGGTGCAGCCAGTCACCAATTCTGATCATTGTGCAAAATGATGGCATTTCTTGAAGGCGTCGAAACTGTCATAACCCCTGTGCAGTACACGCCGTCATTTCTTCAATCGTTGCCTCAAAGTGCGTGTTCGCAAATATTTTCAAGCTCATGTCAGCTTTGTAAACGTGCTGTAAGAGAAGCTTTTGCATTGCCCGGGTTATGTGATGGCGGTGTATGACACGATGAACGCCCCTTGCAAGTATTTGGCCGAAGTTTTGGGCACAGGCAGGTCACTGGGATGTCCTTGGTTGCAGTCCTTGCCCTTGCCCACTCGAGCGAGTGTAATGTCATGAAATGTAAAAGATACGCACAGGAAGTGTGGGCTATGCCATGGGTAGTGGCAACCACGTTAAAGTTGAGGGAAAGCTCACCAAGTGTTCTCAAAACTTAGCATTGACCGCCTATCGCGCTGTGCACTAATAAGCGGTTTGAAAAAATTATCCATTTGAGGTCTGACCGCTTGCTAGTCCTCTGATACCAAAGTATGTTGAAACCGAAATCTGTCAGTGCTGTAAGACGAACGTCAACAAATGCAAAGCCACGAATTTTGGAGGACTGAACCGACAAGTGACAAAAGCCCCGATCCCCGGTGACCTTCCCACAGGATCGGCAGGCCTCTCGCGTGTCCGGCTGGAGCGCCTGGGCCGCGTGCGCTCGCCACGGCTGCCGGTGCCGGCCGGGCCCATCTTCCCGAACGGCGCAATCCCGCTGCGCCAGCTGGGCTCGCCGGGCCTGCTGGGCGCGCTGCTGCGCCGCCAGCCGGCGCTGGGTCCGCCGCTGCTGCGCGCCACGGGGCCGCCGCGGCCGACCGACGCCGGCGGCGCGGCGCGGCCCTCCCCTGGGGAACCGGCGCGGAGCGGCGCGGCCGCCCGCCTGGAAACGGGCCTGCGGCGGGCGGTGGCGCCGCTGCGGTGGGCGGCCGAAGCTTTGTTGCAGAGGGCGCGGCCGGCGCGGCGCGGAGCGACGCCGACCGTGGCGCCACGCTGCCGCTGCCCCGGCGGCGGCGTGGTCAAAGAGGTGCTGGGCTATCTGCCGCTGGCTGCCGCGCTGGGCTACACGGCCAGCGTGTCGACCAGCGCGGCGGCCAGCGCCACCGGGTCGGACGGCGCCTCCACCCAGCCGACGATCAGCATTGCAGCGGGCGGTAGCATCGTTACCACCGACTCCAACACGCCGACCATCACCAACAATGGAGCCGACACCATCACGACATCTGCGATGGGCACCTCCACCAACGCCAACGCCAACCAGCTAACCAACAACCAGAGCGAGACGATCACAAACAACAACGTACCCGGGACCGGGTGAAAGCCGACCGTTGCAGCATTAACCAAACGTGGTTTCGTGTGGGACATGTGGGGCATTATATTTCTT
This sequence comes from Pollicipes pollicipes, assembly GCF_011947565.3. Lineage (NCBI taxonomy): Eukaryota > Metazoa > Arthropoda > Thecostraca > Pollicipedomorpha > Pollicipedidae > Pollicipes > Pollicipes pollicipes. The sequence goes on from NW_023597054.1 coordinate 24,222,503, forward strand.
TTTTGTACAGTTGTGGTGGAATTTGTGGTTTTCAGTGAGTGCTGCTGCCTAGATGAGCACAATAAGTTCTAAATGAGTACAATGCAACAGTGCTGGTGAATACAAGTTGAAAAGTGACCGGCGGCATGAATCATGCTTTCCATTTGAGTGTCTTCTGTTTTGTGTCGAGCAAAAAACAGACGTGTACACATGAACTGAGCGATACCATTGCTACATCAAGACGTGTAAACAAGCGCCAAACAAAACCTCTGTTATGGCAGAGCCGTGTGAATGCACTAAACAAGATATTACTGGATGAGATTGCTGCTGTGCCTGTCGCTACTATTGCACACATAGAACATATGCACTAAACGAGACTGCTGCTATGGCGGCTAGCTGAGTTTCACGCACACTTCGGGAATCCGGCATTCGCCAACGACTGAGCATCCCGAAACGATCAGAAAAGAAGGTTGTCGCAAGAGGCCGTTCATGAAAACGTTCATAATTGCGTTATATATATATATATATATATATATATATATATATATATGCGTGTGTGTACATATATTTGTATCTTTACATACATGCATGCATATGTATGGATGTGTTACATAGTCCCTTATTAAGCCAGAGTTGAAACAAAAAATGCCTGTTGCTTGATTTGATTTGGAAAGTTGCGGCAGTCAATTAAAAACGCTTGCTGTTGTTTGTGGCGAGCGCGATCGTGTACATGTGATGGCTTACTAGGATGTGCATCGTTTGCCAACATAATGTTGTTGTCAGCCAACAGCACCGATTTTGTTCGTATGACCCCCCCCGAAGGGAAAATTAGTTATTGTGGCCGGAGATTATCTCGCGACCACTTATTGTGGTCGCGAGAGTTGCGGTCATCCCACGGAAGCCTGGGACGCCTGCGAAGAGTGCGACCAAACGTATTTCGCAGCATCTCGTTAGGGTTATCACCCGGAACCGCAGCCCGCTTGGCGGCAGAATGCGCCACTTGTCTCTGGTTCACACCCGATAGCGCACCTCTCAATGCTGGAGGGTCGGACGCAGCGTGGACTTTCCAGGTGACGTCGGTAACATAGGAATAAAAGTGTTGTCTTTGTGTGTAGCGAGATCGCGCAGGTCCATACTATTGTGCTATGGGAGAGTTCCAAGCCAGCGTCGTAGATTGGTTGGTGGCCCAAAACGTAATTTGTTGTATGACCACCTGTTTGAACTACTTCACGCGGCCGGCTGGCAGACACACAGCAAACAAAGGAAGAACACTTATTTCCGCGCACGAAGAGTACATCCGTATGCATTTAAGAGCGCTGTTGCTGCTGGGTACTAGGTGGCTCCTGGAGATGCTTGTCTGTTGATGATATCCATTGTATTATGTTGATCCCCTGACAGCGCATCACTCGGTGCTGGCGGACTGGCTGCAGTTGTGATTTGCATAGGCATGGCGCGGAACTAAAGATACTGATTGTCATAGTTTGTGGGTGCTAGCGTGTGCGTTTTCCATTACCGTTTGAACACTATCGGCCGGTTGCATAAATACGTGTGCCGGCCGGCCGGGTAAAGCTCTTACTGAATGCTGTCGGTTGTCCGCGAGCCTGTGGACCAATACACGGCAGTCCGGAGTAAAATGCTTATAATCACACGCGAAGAGTGCGACCATGAGCACTTGATAGCAGTGCTGCGAGAATGTCAGCTGACAATGACGCATGTTTGTCCGGCTAAGGCATCCTTTCAATTGGGTAAGCATATGAAACGAAAGCGTACTTCTCAGTGATGGCGTGTCGGCCGGGGCGTGCTTTTTATCAGCATGACGCTGGCGACAGAAAATCCTTTCTTTCCTCCGCGTCGGGTGTGAGCGTGTGGACATTATAACTCTCTGGAAAGGCTATTAGCCAGCAACGTAAATTGGTTGTAAGCCGGCGGCATCTGTTTTTCATTCCAACCTCTGGGGGCGCAGCACTGAATGCGTCCAGATGGCTGCGAGCGTCTGGCCATCATATGACAGCCGGGGGAAAAGAACACTTATCCTCTCACACCAAAGGCGTAAGCGTTTTGCATCTGATAGCAATGCTTCAGGGCTATCTGCTGGCACCGGAGTATGCCTGTACGCCGTCGGCATCTGTTTTATTGCCTTCACCAGTCGAAACCGCAGCACGTGATGCAGTCTTGCCGGTCGCAACGGCATTCCAGCGGCCAATCACAAATACTTATTGCTTTTGTCCGGTGTTGGTATTGATCACGATATACGACGAGTAGCACTCTGGAAAGGATGTTGGCCGTCAACATAAATCGGCTGTCGGCTGCCAGCACCTCTTTGTTCATACGACCCGTTCCACCGTATCTTCTGCGGCGCCCAGCAGCCCTCCCAGTCCCTGACGGCACCGGTCGGCGGCCGCTAATCCAGGCCGAGGGGTTGTTCGCGTGCCGCGTTCGCCCGTCAGTCAGGGCTGTCGCCAAATCTTACATACCGGGCGGACGGTAGAGCGATCATATCCAGCCAGTCCACGGAAATAGCGGCGAGACTGACGGAGTGTGAGGCGACGCCAATACAGAGGGACTGGGAGATCCTCAGCCTGAACGCTGTCACTGCTGATGTGAATGTGAAATGTGAACGCGAAGGCTTGACCGTCCACGATCTATTTGATTGGGTTGACGCCCTGACGGCGCATCAATCGATGCTGTCAGGCCGAAAGCACCGGCGATTTCCAGAAATGCATCGGCTTATCAAAAACCCTTGTTGTCGTTTACGATGGATGCAATCGTTTGCGTATCAAAGCGCTGTGCTATGGCTATTGGTTGGGAACGTAACTTGGTTGTTGGCCTACAACATCTACGGTTCATCTACGGTCAACATCTCCCTCCTGCCGGCGCTTTACTCGATGCGGCCGACCGGACGCCAGTCATGCCCAACATGTTGTAGCTCGGTAAAAATACCTGTAACCGCGTGTGATGAAGGTGCGCTTTTGATATGACCGCTGTAGGACTATCAGCTGACAGCCAGACATGCGTGTCGGTAGACGGCATCAATTTCGTTGGGTTGACCCTCCAGAAAGCGCATCACTCAATTCTTGCTGGCCAGTCGAACTGTGCATTTTCAAGGATGCGTTTGTTAATCAAAATACGTATTATCTTGCTGGTCAGGTGGCATCGACAACCGATTTCACTAAGCAACGTTCCGGAAAGGCTTTTGGTCCGTGACATAACCGGTCGCCGGTCCACAGCACCTGCTTTTTTTCGTACGCTCTCCTGACTGGCCATTACTGAATGCTGTCGACCGCCGCAGCCATGGTAGCCAACAAACGGCACCCTGGGAAGCGTAAGTGTAACTGCGTGTGAATGTTGCAGCCGTGTGCCACTGGCAGACAGGCATGCCCCGTTGTATATTTCAGCTGATATCCCTGCATCTGTGTGATTCAGTTCACTGCATTCAGTTCATATCTGGTGCGCGTGAGCACGGTTTCCAGATAAAACGGCCGTCAATTGGCTCTGAATCAAGGTTGTGTAAGGTACAATGACGTCATCAAATAATGACATATCGAGGGGCATATTTGCTACACAGAGAAATTGTGTTGTCTAGAGCAGTCTTTCCACTCAAAGCAGACCAATAGCTATAAGTGAGCATGTTTCATCATATGTAATGCTGGCTTTAATATCCTGAAACGTGAAACCTTCCGTTTTAAACAGGAAAGTCTTCAGAATTGGCGCCTGGTATGATATGTGGATAAAGCTGTGACCACGGGCGAGATAGGTGGAACTGTATGGGACGGAATGGGACGGGACGGGACCAGGTGGGACTGTACGGAACCAGATCACGCCAGAAGTGACAGGATGAGAGCAGTCGAGATGACATCAGATCAAGTGGAGCCGGACGAGACCAGATGGGGCCGGATGGGACGGGACTAGAACAAACTGGACGGCACCAGACGGAACCACGCGTAACCGGACGCGGTCAGACAACATCGGACGTCACCGGACGTGGTCAAACGGAAACCGATGGGACAGAACAGAACCGAATGGAGCAGACGAAAGCAGACAAAAGCAGACGGAACCGGACAGAACCGGACGAGATCGGATGGGACTGGACGGAGCAGGATGAGACCAGGCAAATTTTAAGGTAGCCCTGAGGAAAAGCTGCTTCCTAAGGACCTACGGGCGACACAAAAATTAAGGTCTCAATTGTTGCATCAAATCACCCGGCTGACAGCGTAATTTTGACTAAAAAATGATCTTAAATGACATCTCTAACTGTATTGACGGTGCTGCAGCGGCACTACCCAGTGATATTATTGGATGCAACTAGTCCTAAAGTTTCATTGAGCATGTTTATGAAATACGCCCGAAAGTTGGGACACTCCCCTTAAACTACTGCTTGCTCTGTCAGGAGCGCATTTACGCAAAATGAGCTAGGGGTGGGAGGCAGGGGAAAATGAAAAATGCAGCCTTCTCCAAAATGACATAAATCCATTCGGAATCGACCCACTTACTTCGGAAGGTTCCGTGACTTAGCCCCTTTCCCCCAACCGAATATGAAACTGCACCTAGGACTGAAGTTTCATAGCCCGCCAGCCTGCTACGTTTCATAGCCTGCCAGCCTTTTGTCGGTATGCGTAATCATGCTGGCCAGCATCGCCACACGGCCGTGCGTCGCAGTGCGCCAAGGCGGCTCGAACTGTTCGGGTGGTCAGTTCGCCAGCATTACAAAAGCAATGAGACCGGGCTCGAAATACGCATTCAAGATTGAGAAAGAGTCAGGGCAAGCTCTTGCCACTTTGGCGTAGACTGTAAAAGGTAATAGTATTCAGTTAAAATCCCTCCATTGTAAACAGCTTAAACCGACTTATTGACCTTAGATCACCATGGTCGCACTATTTATGTATCTATCGCATGGCCTGATACGGAATCAGACACGTCTTGACACCGCTCCCCAAAACATGATGCCTGCCACATGCAGCTTGTCCATCGCGTTCATGATGGTGCACCACGTGGGGGCTCTCTTGCGGGGAAGGGACTCACACCAACAACAATGTGACCAGCGATTAGACAGCAGCACGGTCGGAGGGTTGGTAGACAGACCGGCCAGCAGCTCGGTCGGCAGTAGCTCTTGCTGGCGCCGATGCCAAGAGGACATCACTTCGGGATCAAAGGGCAGCTTCTGCAGGCCGTCGGTGGTGAGCAGCGACAGGAGCTTATCCGCGTCCTCGGGTCAGGAAGTCTCGCTACGTGAGGTAAGCCGGATGGCTACGGCGTCCGGCGACATGACCAGCGCCAGGAACATGAAGCCGGGTGGACGACCTTCTGTGACACATTGAGACCCGTAGCCAGAGGCCAGAGGCCGCGGACAGGCGTGGCAGATCCGGGATTGCAACGCCGTTGAAAGTGGGACGGTGCCGTCTGCAGGCACAAAGCCAGGCGGATCCGGAGCCAGCAGCATCCCAGCCCGTGTCACACGCGACGTTACTCGCGGTGGGTGAGCAGCTCTGCCTATTTATGGTATTCAGTATATTTTACAATATTTATAAATTCAAATATTCAGTATATTTGGCATCATTTGCAAATGATATCATACAACTAGGATATCTCAAGTAGTGTGCAGTCGTTGTTTACTTTCCGTCACATCCTTCGACATTTAAAGGGAGTGTTCCACATTTGTATGTGGTTTTGAACTGAACTGGCCATCTTGAAAACCGTTCGGAGCGGTTCAAAGTCCTGCCCTCCTTAGAGCAAAGCCTTTCTAGTTTCTGAGCTACACGCCCGCGAAGATGCGTCGACTTTTCCGGTGGGACTGTTTAATGTCACCCAGGCATCCATGACAAGATAATAGCGTCATTCAAATCCTGTCATTCTGTAAGCCATGCGGCGATCAAGGTCAAGAAAAACGTAACTGGTGAGCCATTTATATCCGACGTTCTTGAGCACGACTTCCAGATAGCGGCCGTAAATTAGCCCTCAGTCAATTCTTTGCAAGGTACGATGGCGTAATCAAGCAATGACGTAATGAGGAGTATACCAACTGAACAAAGAAATTGTGTTGTCTAGAGCAGCCCGTTCTTCCTAAAAGTGTACTAGTTGTTATAAGTGAGCTTATTTCATCATACCTGATGCTTTCTTCAATATTTAAGAAAGTGAAACATTTCATTTAACACCCAACCAAAATGGTGCTCGCCACCAGGCACTACACAAATCACTGACACAGCAATGATTCTTATAGCAATTATAGCACACCGTTAACAAAATATCCAGGAAGCATCATCCCCTTGTTAAACCCATATTTGGGTCAGCACAGACCAGCAGATGTGGGCAGATCCCCTATGCTAACACCCATACCGGTGTTTCAGCCCAGGCCTTACCTCTAACTTCTGATTTGCCCGGTCATGAAACATCAGATCACTGCGCCGGGAAGTCCAAACAAACTGGGCACCTCAAATAAAAAGTGAGCGACGTGGAGAGCGACAGCCGTGCTTCATTGATCCTTGCCAGTGTCAACTCTAAAGACATCTGAAATCTTGCGTTTTAAACCAACTAGCCATCTCTTATAACCTCGGCATTTTGCGCAGTGCCAACCGAAGCCAAAAACAGCACATGAGTTTTCCTCGATGCCATGTGCTTAATCACCATGGCAACCGGGGTTTCACGCGGTTTCAAACTGTGACACCTCTTTGTCTGACCATTCACAGGATTCGGTTGGCGCCCGAATTAGCAGCAGCGACGCCTTTGCGTAATGCTAGTCACCGGAGCGCACCGCCCCCCCCCCCCCCCATCCCTCTCCGCCTCCACTGACCATGTCTTCGTGAAACTCTTTTTTATAGATGACGAGCTGTGCAAACAAATCAATGCCGTCCCACGACCGAGTGGCGTGCACGACCCTAGGGTGGAGCAGATTACTTGTTCAAATTTACAGCCGATGCTGGCACGATCAGCACCAGAGAGAGATGTTTTACGTTGGAGAAACAAAATGTAGCATTCGAGCCGATGCAATGAACACCTTGGAACCGCTCGTTTACGGACAGCGTACAGACCGCTTGGAGAACGCATGGTAGATCGACACGCAATAATGGAGTACAGCGCAACAAATACCAGCTTTAAAGCCTAAATTTAGGAACAGCTAAAGACAATGCGGATCTTAATGTCTTAGTATCGCTGCACATTCGAAATCTTCAGCCTAGGCTCGACGTACAAACTTCATTCATTTATTTAAACAACCTTTTTAGATGTTGCACGCTCCTGAGGTTCAGAAAATATTCGCGGTGGCTGATATGCGGTAAGTCATGTGACGTTAAACTGGATGCAGGATGGTAGGAGCTTGGGTAATGAATCTAGTTGACATTGTTTAGCGGCCGCATCTTGACAGGTTGGAAACATTTGCTGGATTCACGCCACCTATTTTTAAAGTGTAATATCTTTTATGATTCCTGAACCCTTGCCACCTTTGAGAATGAGCGCAGCTCGAAATATTACGTTCCGTCGACATAACCGTTACTTAGCATTGCAGCGTCTCTTAACCAGCACCTCTCGGTACATTGAAGATTGTTAACTCAGCAGGAGAACTTTCAACTCATAATGCCAAAAAACCAGGAGCCGAAGGCCTTCCTTTCTTTAATCAAGGTTATGGAGCCTCAGGTCTCCAAATGTGACTCACTCACATGGACGTAACTTTCCACAGCCATAGCGGTGTTTACGTAGCAAGAGGCATCGACGCGACGTGTCAGTCACGGGACGCCCGGGGCTTACCAGAAGAACGTGGCGGAAGCCGTCTCCGCCGAGACCCATCGCACTGAGCGCTGTTTTGCTATCCGGAGTGACAGAGGCACCCTGCGGGAGGCGCAGCTGGGGCGCCGAGGGAAACCACCGCCCCGATAAGCAGCCCGCGGGCAGACGGCCTCCATCCGCTGTTTCAGAGTTAGTCATTTGTATGATATCATCATTGCCTTAGACGGGACGGTTACATCACCGATGGTGGCGCTGGCGAGTGCCCTCTGCGGTGTGTCACGGACTCCACCGCCGTCCACCGCTCGCCCGGGGTCTGCTGTTGACGCAGCTCCTCATGATCGGGGCCGCCGCCGGTGTTGACTTGTCATGTCCGGCGGCGCGCGATAGGCCCGTACCGACGGTGCCGGCACGAGCCTGTCGGTACAGGTCAGGGCGACCAGCCGTGGCCCACCCGCGGCCCGGCAGGCCACCGCGTCGGCAGCCGTTGGACCGGCGGGGGCGTGTTCAGAGGGCTGAGCCTGCACCGCGACTCAGAGATCGCAGCAGGTCTGCAGCGGTGCGAGGCGAGGCGCGCTCGGCAGAGGCGCGAAGCGAAGCGCGCAGGATCAGTGCGGTGTCTCGGTCTGGCGGGTCAAGACGTTGCGCCGCCAGCCCTGGACTGTTCGTCTTTGGACACAGAGTCTGCCCTAGCTTGGCTTCGCGCTGTGATGAAAATAGCCATAAGTATGCGGATGCTATGGAGGAGCACATAATAGCAATTAAAAACATCAATATTCCGAAAAGTTCGCAACCACACCGTACTCAGGCTTTCTGTCAACACGTCTGATCGATACTGAGACACATTAAGCTCCACTGGATTGTTTGGTTTCACTTTCTGTACAAACGTAGGTGGAGACATTCACCGAGTTCACACCCGATGTGCTAGACAAAAAATGTGAGCTAGTTAGGCACCGCATGCCATGTAAAACTTTCAATAAGGCAATTGCAAGCTATTTGTTACATTTTACCTGCAATCTTATATCGACTGAGGGTGCAACCACTGCAGAGTGTTAAGTGGTAAGTTACCACTGAGAATGGTAAAGGCTTGTCTTTCAGGTGCCAAGATGAGCCTTTGTACTCAGATCTGATCATAAGCTGAGAATTTTACATTCTTCGTGTTACTGTCAATATGATCCACGTTTAGCCCTGGAAAAGGTGACAACCAGTAAACGTGAGCGTTAGCAAATACGAATCATTATCATGGTCATGGCAACACATGGCTCCGGCTGATGGAACTAGATACATGGGAATTAGTTCAAAAAGTTTTATCAATGGCTTGAAAATTGGCCCTGCCTTAAGGAGTAAGGGGCCTGGAAGTTCAGCATGCAGCCTTTGTGGTGTAATTAACATATGAATTGATCTAAGACTGCCTACCTGTGAGCTCAGCTACGTCATGCAGTCCAGTTCACACCACTGATGAAGATGCAGTTCCATTTTCTGTAACTGACAACTTGTCTGAAGGGCGGGAATATTTCGGATAGATATTATTTGCAGCGTTTTAGACCTGCATGCTTGCGTTGAAGCGTAAGCTTGCAGCGTTCTACGTGCGAGACCACTTGCCGAGTGGCTCGCTCCCTTCTAACTTCTATACGACACTACACCAGCTAACTGCGTCGAAGTAAACGGCTTTCCCTGCACAATTTGACAGCAACGGCAGGTTTTCCCCTGGATAGATCCTGTTTTTAGATTGGGCTTTCCTGGATCACATACACCCACACAGCACTATTAGCTTACGCCACGCCGCCCGGGCCCGGGGGATTTCCTGCGATTAAGTAGCCCGACTAGTAGATATTACTGCGATTAAGAAGCCCGACATCCATCCATCGCTCGAGCCGCCAGTCAGCCTGCTGAGCCAAGACCACAAGATCACGGCTGTCGTGGACACCACACACAGGGCGCGATGCACCCGTTGGGTCTACCAGACTCTAGGTCCGTCGAGAGAGAAAAAGCCTTCATTGGCCAAACAAAAGTTGCAAACGGTAGTAAGCCCCGGTTTCCCTGCGCCTGTAGCCGGTGCATTCACATGCGCCGCATCATTGCATAGTTTAAACGGGGTGCTCCACATTTGTGTGGAGTTTTGAACTAAAAGAGCCATCCTGAATACCTAAAACCCTCTAGTTTCTTAGCTACATGCCCGTGAAACTGGGAAGAGTATTTCGGGGGGTATTTCAAGGTATCCTTGGTATTAATGGCATCATAATGTCATTCAAATCCTGCCATTCCATAAACCATGCGGCGATCAAGGCCAAGAAAGATATCATTCTCGAGGCGTCCATATTTGGCGTTCGTAAGCACGATTTTCGGATACAACGGCCGTCAGTTGGCTCTCAGTCAGTGCTGTACAAGGTATGGTGACGTAATCAAACCATGACGCATTGAGAAACATATGTACTAAACAGAGAATTATGCTGCCTAGAGCGGTATTTTCCTCTTAAAAATTATACCGCCAGTTATAAATAAGCTTGGTTCATCATATTTGATGCTTGCTTCAGTATCTTCAAATGTGAAATATTCCTTTTAATCTGGAGCATACACTGCCGATGCCCATATTGATGTCCTCTGCTGATACAATGAGCCCACCCGCCACATCTGATCCGGCAGCTTCTCGCCGCCGGGTTGTGGTGCGGGCCTGGCTGGCTACTCCGGGCTTCAGCGCAATCTCCTTTCCTGGGGTAGGCAAGCTGGAAATACCCAGTTCCAGTGGTAACGTTAGATGTCAAAATAACTCCACCCTCCTCCGACTGGATGCTGTCTTGGGCAAGTATGTAGTCTCGCGAAAAGCTGAGCCTGACCACATGTTGAAAGTAGCAGATTTCTCTATTTCCTGGCGGCTTGAGGTGGCAGCATATATGCACTCTTCCTTTGGCTCCATGGAATCCCGTCAAACGACGCAGTCAATTTTAGAAGATCATAGTCAAATATGCGTCTCTAGAATCCAATATGGACAGCCTGGCGTATCCAGCCATCCAGTCAGCCATCACCCTCTGCAGACAAAGTTTGATGAAACCAAATCCGTCTTTTTAAATATGGCGGGACACGTTCCTCAAGTTCCCCTCCCTTTTGTGGTCCCACACATGTCCATATTGCTTAGTAAGCTGAGAAGCAGGGGCCGAATTTCATGCACTTTTAAAAAGGCATGCGACTCCAATTTCCTGTTCTCCCTTGAATTTGAAGTTGCCATCATGACGTTAGAATATAACAAGGCGCCTTATAGGAAATGTTGCAGTCGTGTGTGCATTGTTACGCGGGGATCCATTACATTGCGCGCAGTTTGTATGCTATATCGTCATGGTTTTCTTCAACTTTGTTTTCTCGCTTCACGTAACTTGTAGTGCTGGCTTTTTATTTTTCCGCAGTATTATCATGCTTACCCGACGGATTTCTCACCGACACCATGAGGCAATCGCGTAAATTCCAAAGCTAAGCTTGCATAAAAGCCACATGCGCCGTGACTGACTCAAGTTATATAAAGTTCCTGTATGGTTTTTGAGGGCACGTGCTCGCACGTGACGCTGTGTAATACACGTCATGAATACCTTTCTAAAGATAGTGGCTGTACTCACGAATAATGAATTTCACGAAGGAAAAAAGCTCCTTGAGAGTGATATGCCTACGGGAAATAACAATATTTGCTTAGATTAATTATACATATGGTTAATGTTGGCTTCTCATGATTATTATTAGACCACAATATTGATCTGAAGATAATTATCATGGAGGCAATTCTCTGTCATGAACCGACCAGCAAGGGGCTGACTGCAAATGGTGGCGAAAACATTGGCGCACCGACATTACATCGGCTTTTACGAAACAGATGCTTTTGTCCTAACATGGGCAGCAAACGTAACTTTTCTAGGATTCCGCAACCAGCATTCATACATTCACACCATCTCATGCATGCTTGTCACCGGTCATAATAAAGGGAGGCCTATAGTGTGGTCGCCACACACACAGCGCGCGCGCGTTATGTGCAACGATCAGACCCCCTCAATTATGAGCGGAACCTTACAGCCGTACACCACTCATACCTTGGAATTTGTCCACAGTAAATGGCAGCCACCTGGTGCAAGGCTCACCATGGCATGACCACGTAGCCCCCACCCTCTCTCGTCACAGAAAAATGCCGGAGTACCTCATTGGCACGCCAGAATCCCTCATCGGCTTATTATCCTCTGGCTTATCATCGGCCTCATCGGCTTATTATTATCCGATGGAGTCACCCGTCGGCACGCCGGAAGAAGTGCATAGAAGGTGCATAGAAAAATAACAGGCAGAGGTCGGCGTGTCATAACAACGCAAATTAGCGACAGTTTTATATATCAGACGTGCTAATTACCGTGATTAGATATCATGAGATATGTAACTAATACTATGACATTACTATGATAAGATACTATGTAAACACGAAAAGAGAGCACGACATACAACGGATCAGAACTTAGGTGCGAGCACGTAATCTCAAAACGACCTACAGAACACGTATTCTTAATTACCTAAAAAGGAAAAAGGGCCTGGGATATCAGAATCGCCGAAGGTTTTGCGACTCATCCGCCGGGTTTACATTTTGGCGACGTGAAGGCGCCGAGCGCCTGGCCATCGGCGCGACGGGGCGATATGGTCTGCCACCAGTGCTACCAGTATCTCTAGTCCCTCTCAGTGCTACTGTGCGAACGTGCGCATGTACTCTTTGAACGTGCACTCGTTGCGGATCCGTTACCCCCACGAGGTTGGTGTTTTTAAAGGGCCAGTTGATCGTCCTGGCGCGCATGTCCGGAACAAGCACTCGAGCCAAACGTAATAAACAAAAACCGCACTCGCATTTTGAAAAAAACAGCATATGGCCCGCCGCGGATTGATACGCCGCGCACCACATTTGGAGTTAACCTACTTACTCCCGTCCCATGGATTACAAAAATATGCACGTCGTGAGGATAGTGTAATTGCACCAAAAAAGCATGTGGCCCGTGGCGGATAGAAGCGCCGCGGGCCAATGTATGACGTTATATCCGCATACCTTTCCATTTAAAACAGTGGAACAAACTCATGCCATTTATTACACAAACATTTCGGTCATTTAGTGTATTGCGAACATCGCATGTTGCATGTTCGGAAAAGCATAGGAAATGAAAACTCTTGCTGTTATGGTGTTGAGCAAGGAGTCCGGTGGAAAGCTGCCCCCCCCCCCCCCCGCCATCAGAGCGGCCACTTCAAACCGATTCTGAGCTATCCATTTCCATTCCCTCTCTATATTTTGAATTTATTTCACATACATCTGATATGTTCTCGATATTTCATCATATGATATGTATCAATGTATTATTTCGGTTATACTTTATTTTTTTTTAATAAAGCTATCATTACGGACGAAATCGGACGCGTCTACTCGTACCATAAGTGAAAATGTTAAACCAGGGTGGACATTACCTTCAACGACTTTGTTACGCTTTTAGACTTAAAAATCATTTAAATCGCCTATCTATTTCATTGATTGGGTGACGCACGTGCAATTGTTAACTAATGTCCTGTAAAATGTGCAGCTCCACTCGTCTGTGGTGAAGATGATGGTGCATATATATATATATATATATATATATATATATATATATATATATATATATATATATATGTGTGTGTGTGTGTGTGTGTGTGTGTTTTGTAAACCCTCCTAGGTGGGGGCCGAAGTCCGCTACACTCACGCAAGGTGAGGACCGTTTTCAATGTGGGGGCCGAAAATCGGTCCTCATTTTGCAAACCATTGGAAAACGCTAATTTCGCCCAGATATTGGTCTGGTATCAATCCCTTAGAGGTCCCGACATGGTAGGTTTTGTCCGCCAAGTGTATGTTTCATAGTCACGTGACTTAGGGTTGACTTACACAAATCCGCCGGAGAAGTTTCTCGCCTTTCGACTGAAATGTGTGACGTCATCTTTGAATAGAGATGTGCTAATCTTGTTGTCACCTTGAACGCACCATGTAGTGTTGATTCTCACAAGACAGAATTGACTGAAGTAACTAAATGATAAACAATAGTTATTTTTATATGCCTTAAGACGTTTAATAATGACCAAACATTAACAATCATATAGTTTGGCGGGGCACATGCGTAGTACCCATCACTACTGATTGTTATGGCAGACCTTGGCCGCGAGTTGGAATGCCGTGGGGGCGTCGCGTCGCTCGGTTTGGCGTCGTGTCACGCGATCAAGGGACGTGAGATATTACTGCGTGGTACTTAGTGGTGTTCCTGTGGGCTGTCACGATATGGTAAGTACTGATAACTGCATGATGTTCTGTACTGGAAGCTCTGTTTTTTAAGTGCATGAAGTTTCTCGTGCTCGGGTGCACCGCAGTATCAGGGACAAGGGAAATTCTTCCAACTTGATGGCGGTGCGGCAGTTTTACCGTTGAAACCTCTGTAGATATGAAGGAGGAAGGGGGCAAGCATTAGGTGCGCAGCGTTATGTGGGGCAATGCAAATTCTTCCAACTTGGTGGTTGTGTGGCCGTCTTAGCGTTGCATCCCATGTAATTGTCGACGGGAAGAGGGGGGGGGGGGCATCAGCGTGCTTTTCACCTCATGTTCCCATTTACCCCTCAATGGGGTGCACCATTCTCACCTTACCCGCATGCACTGAGTGGGGGCGTAGGTACATAAGGTGAGTAGGGGGGGGGGGGCTTTGGGGGAGGGGGGGTTGCCAAAACTTGTGAAATGATGAAGCCCAACCCAAAGATCATCAACAAACCAATTTGTCCTCTGAATTTGGCGCCATTTCATTTCTTAGTTGACAGCTGTAGCTTGATTTCGGAGGGGGGGCCTAGAACCCCCCCCCCCTTTCCTAACGGAATAGGAAACGTGAACCCTGATATCGAGTAGTGATGGCAGGAAACCTTAAAGCCTTTCAACCAGCAGATCAACACACGAGATGTGAACAGCCATGCTTTTTGGAAACTGCAATTAATGCGTGCTTGATCACTTCAGAATGAATGCAACTTTGACCAGCATGGCCCTAAAAGCATAGTGATCTGCAGACTGATCTGCTTGTGGCCCTCCACGTCATGGGGAGCAAATAGCTTTTCCTGCCTGCTCACACCACGTCATGTCAGAATGATATGTCAGTTAATAAAACATCAAAACTCAACTTTTCGACCAATGCATTCCTTGGACCCTTTCAAAGCTGCTTGATGAAACAGTCTTTTGTAACCTGGAGGTGCAATTCTTTTGTTTTTATTTCAGTTTCCATGAGATAACACAGAATATACTAGGTACCTGGCCCAAGTCATTAATCTATTGAAAATGTGCATATTGCATATGCTTTCCACCCTCTATGTTCTCAATTTCAGGCAAAAACATAGTTTAACCTACCATAATGTGTGGACTGTAGTGATTTGTGGTAGTGCTGGAAAGCAGCTAAATCAAGGGCGTAGCCTGCAAAGGAAGTAGCAAATATCAGACGGAAATATGTCCACTCTGTTAGATAAATCACAAACTAAAGCTTAACGTGTACCTTTTGACCCAATAGAGAGCAGCAGGGGGCGCAGCCAGAGGGTTTCGTAAGGGGGGGGGGGGGGGGTGCACAGGATTGACAGAGGACCCTGATAGTAAAATCCCCCCCCCCCCTAAATCACCTCATATGACCCATTTGTTATTGAGACATGTTTTTTCTTATTGAGCTCAGACCAACAACGGAGCTGACTGTTCGTTGTTGGCGGTCTCTGACCGAAAGAGAGGAGTTTTCTGTCTCAGGGGTCTCCATCGGCGCCAAAGATCATCTTACTGACATTTGAGATCACGGCCCTACGAGCGGAGGTCCTTAATGTGACCTACAGCCAGCACTTCGGACTCTGCTACTCTTGTATTAGTATTTGGTCTCTTATATTAGTCTTTGGTCCATATTTGGTTCGAGAGACCCTTCGGCCCCTCTTTGGGCCCCCTCAAAATCGCTCTGACTCGGGGCTACTTGCCGCCACAGTTCGACACGGTGGGCCCTAACCGACACAGAAGCCCTTCATTGTACCAGGGACCCCGAACATTACAAATTGCGAGCCCCGGCCTTGTTTCTGCTTGGGAAATGGGTCTCAAGGGCTCGGACGGACATGGAGCCGACTGTTCGGTGTTCGTGGTCTCGGACCGATTGTCTCAGGGGGGGGGGGGGGGGGGTGATCCTAAAACGATGCAAGGGGACCTCTGAGTAATATTTAAGTCACGACCCTGCGGGCCGCGATTCTTTACGTGACCTACAGTCAGTTCTTTAGACCCTTATACCCCCAAACAGGCCTTTGATCGTCGGTTCCGGTGTGCTGTTCAAAAGTGCTGTTCAAAAGTTGAAGAATGAAGTACATTTAATCTTGGGTGTTTTTGGTTCATCCCTAGCACGCATTAGCAGTTATGAAATTTCGACAGCCGATGCAAGTATTTCACACACCTTGCCAATAATTATTGATGCT